>NC_140797.1:31666205-32266205 GCF_037176805.1 Vigna unguiculata
AAAACTGATTTGATTAATCAAAATTAAATTTAATGATAATTGACGTTCCAAAAACTATTTTACTACCTCATTAGATTTAGAAATCAACTTAGCCCATTATTATAATTTTGTATACTAATATTCATTAATTTTTTTCCGCAGCTTTATTTATTTAGTAAATTACAACCGTACTTATTATTATTTTAGCGAACCACATGTGATATTATCATTCATTAGTTGAACTAAAAACAAAAACTTCTTAATTGTTTTGCTTGTATTATATTAAGTAGTTCAAATATCATGAATTATTAAAAACAAATCTATAATTATATTTTGCACTCGTGCAATATTTACGAATTGTTTTCAATATCCCTTTGTTAATTTTATTAATATATATATATATATATATATATATATATATATATATATATAAACAAATGATTTCATGTTTTTTTCAACTAAATTAAAATTGTTTTAAAATGGTTGCTGGTATTTGGTTGGTGAAAATTCTGAAGTACAGAAAATATATTAACACTAGAGTTTATATTTGTTACTGTTATTATCTTACCATTACTTTCTTGAATGGTTATGAATAGTAAGTTATTAGTAATTTATTTATGGAGAGACAAGACCAGATATAGTAAAATGTCACATGCTGTTGCTGTGTCTTGTTTCCTTCTTTTCCTTCTCAGATTATTCTCACTTTTTCACCCCTCTCACCAAGAGTCTTATCAGTTAAACAATTTGACAAGTATTCTTGTTAATAAACTTAGATTACAAAACCCTAATTCATCACAAACAAGTGTTTTGAACAAGTGCTGGTGTTCTTGTTGTTTGATTTGAAATGTGATAAAGCTGGTAGCAGGGAAAGAAGTGCTATAATTAGATTACTTTTACATTATGACTGATGGATTATTATTGTTTTCATGTCATAATTTGATTCTGATCGTGATTGATTGAAATTACTCACATGCAGCTTTCTGGGTTGCCCTAATTCACCTTCTACCTGTCAGATCAAATTAATATATCAACTTAAACCCACTTTATTACTTTTGTTAATTTAATCAAATTAAGTTTAAATTTTTTATTAACACCTGTTTACAGATATGCCAAAAATAGATAAATGAAAGGAAAAAGGGAGAAAATGTACGATTTTAACTCGTTTAATACTGATAAAAAAAATTAATTTGGATGGAACCTATCGAAAAAAAAAATTAACATGCAATCATCATCCTCACTTTTTGATACATAATTTATTATGGGTGATTTGTATGTATATGATATGATTATACTATGTAACATTAATATCGTTTCATTATCAGATTCGAAGTATAATTAGATTAAACATAGTTATATTGAAAATGATATTAGATAAATAGATTATATTTAAAAATATTAACTTTGAGTTTTTTTCTTTTTCAATCCTGAAGTTGTGTTCTTATACTGAAATTATAATTGATTTTATTGAAAACAGTTATAATCAGTGTAAATTACATTTGCTGTGCTTACTCAGTAATATAAAAGAGCAAATAATTATGATATCTCACGTCCTTTTTATTCTTGTCGCAGTTATTTATTCTTGTCTTATTAGTAGTAGAATCAGACGCTCAAATTTAAATTAAACCATTTTTGTATGCATTCCAATTCAACAATATCAATTAGGATTTTCTTGTGAATTCACGGCGGATCTTGACCAAAAATTTTGGAGGGACTAGAATAATATAATTTTTTTTATTATTTGATTGGATCATTAGTATAACACTTTAAAAAATGATTCTTCTATAAAACAATTGGATCGTTAAATTGGATTATTAGTATAATGTTTTAAATACTTTAAAAGATGTGAAGAAATATAATTTAACTGATTTTCATCTTCACGTGTAGCTTCCCTTTTACTACTCCTACAAAATAAATTCATTATTTTATTCTTCATCGATATGTTTTTTTTTAAATATACTAAAAAATAATTTATCATAATCTAATAAAATATTGAGAGACATAAGTATTAGAAGAAAAATATATTATAATCAAGTCACAATTAAAAATCGGTTATAAAAAACATATAAATACATGTTTTGTTTTCTTCTATTATCATAAAAAGTAAGTATACAAAAGGCTCATGAGATAAAAAATAATTTTAATAACTATTAAAGTAATATTTCATCATCAAGTAAGACAAGAGATAGTTACATTTTCTTTCTTCAATAAATGAAGGAAACAGATGAGAAATGAGAACAAACATAATGAGTACGTGTCTAACTTCATTTTTCTTCAAAAAAACATATGATAGTGAGAGATGAGTACAATTTTGTCAAAATTTTAAAAGGCAATGACAAAAGAAAATAAAATTATTTTAATAAATGTTTGATTTAATTACTCTTTTGGTTATTGTTTCCAAAAATGTAAGTTGATCTTCCCATTCTTTTACTTTCAATTTAGTGGCAATTTGATATTTTTAGACGAAAACAGATACTAGAAGACTAATTAAACCTAAATATTTTTTTTATTTTTTATTATTTATTAACATTAAATATTGTATTTTATAAAATAAATAAAGAGACACAATTTAATTATCATCAATTTTTAAAATATACTATTTATAATTTTAAAATTTTCAAAAATTTTAAAAATTAAAAAAATGGATATATAATTTTGAAAAAAAAAATAAAAAATATTTGGGGGGCCTAGGCCCCTCCCTGCTCCTATGAGGCTCCGCCTCTGTATTCATTGTTCTTCTTTGACACAAACATGGTAATTTGTTGTACTTATCCATTCATTTTAAGATTTTTGTGAAAAATGTGTATCCATTAATAGCATAATTAGGTCACTTCCAAACATGTATAATAGAATCCGAAGCCAAACTCCTTAAAAAGCTACAATACTCATTATTTTATTGGAGGTTAAATATATTTTTAGTACTTCATTTAGTAAAAATTAAAATTAGTTCTTTTTGAAAATTTTAAACTAATTTAGTTCCTGATCATTTTAAATGTGTGAATTTAGTTCTTAATCTTTTTAAATGCATGGATTTACTTATTTAAATAAATTTTCTTTTTAAGTTTATTTGACATTTCAAACACGTTCCTCAACTAACATTGAAGCATAAATGTGTTAAACGGTATAAACAAACTCAAATATTATCATGAAACGTGTTTGAAACGTCAAATAAACTTAATAAAATTGGGTTAAAATGACTAAATTTACGTTTTTCTAAAGTTTAAGGATTAAATTGGACCAAAGTTTTCAAAAAGGACTAATTTCAATTTTCACTAAAATTAAAGGACAAAAAATATATTTAACCTTTTTAATAACTAAAGTTTCTTAGATCAATCATTGACAAAAATTTCATTCCAATAACAAGTATAAGTCGGTAATTATATAGCGATATACTTCCTTCAAGTAAGGTACTACCCCACGACAACTTAAAAGAACATACAAATACGCAACTTTCTTATTTCATTCAATGTAGAAATGATAAATTTTTAATGTAAAAAATGATAAATATTTTAAAAAGGGTGACCAAGATAATTCACAAAAGAACATGGCCCTTTATCATTATTTCTTAGCACTCTTTTTCTTCTTGGTAGAATATCATAATGTTAATAATATGAAACAAATGTCAATATTTCTTCATTTTATAGATAACAAGTCTTGTTCTTGTGTGAATATTTTGATTCACTTTTCATTCATATAAATCAAAGAATATTGTGAACTTATAATAGACTTGGATTTGTCTTTCCAATTCTAAGCTCTAAAGTCTGCAAATTATTACAAATTAAGACACACTCCGGACTTTTTCACTCTAAAATTGCTAACATGTTAACTCTCATTTAAGTTTATTCAACATTTACTCTCATTTAAGTTTATTCAACAAAACTTCTTTGTAAACATAAATGTTTATTCCATCCTCCATCCCACTTCTTTCCATTGTTAAAAAATATTTGTCTGTAACAATTTCGTAAAGATATCTACAACTTAATCTTGACTTGCTACGTGAATTGGAAAGTTGTATTGGAGAAATACTCAAACCTATTTCCAATGCAGCTCTAAGATTCTACTTAATTCTTTTTGTAATCTTGAAACATCTTGTTAAAGTGCCAAGAACTACTCATGCAAAGTCATATTCCTTCTCTCTAGACTTATAAAACTATGTTGCTTCTAGCCTCCTTTGCAATTTTGTGTTGCAAATAACTTTTATCATGAATAAAATATTCAAATATGGTCCATGTGTCAGCATATTTATTATCTACCACTAAATCTTAAACTTGACAAATTAAGTCTTCCAATGTAAGTCTTTTTGTTAACTTTTTGTTTTGAAGATCAAATAATCCTATGGAGAAAATATTTGTTCAAGTTTACACGATATAATTAAAATATTATCCTCCCATAAGGACATGGAAAATTGTTTAAGAATGAAAATGATATAACTCTTATGAAGTATGAATATTTTATTATTTGACTACAAAATTTATAAATAGGAAAAAATAACTATTTAAACTTCATTCAAAAAACCATCATCCCTTTACAAATAGATTATTTTTACCTTCTCTAACTCCTCTATAGAGTTCTGATGAATTTATCCATCCCTTCTTAGATCAGAGTCTACAATAGAGATTCCGGTGAAGAACAGAGCAAGTCTACCTAATCAAAATTGCTTTTAAAGTAAGTTACTCTTTGCCTTTTCTTGAGATTAGTTTTGGAAAGTTTTGCATGTATTGGGGTTGGAAGCATTGCATGTGGTTCGTGTATGGCAAAGATGAATCTTTGTTATTTTAAGGTCATATGGGTTTTCTATGTGTAGGTTTAGCTTACTTGTGAGAGTAGTAGAGTTGGTATTGAACTTAAGATTGAGCAAACGAACTTTGATAGGTAAAGGAAGCTAAGTTATGATATTTCATTAGGGTAGATGGCCTGAAAGTGAAGGTAGAGTGGTCATAATTTTTGATTTTATGCAACAATTGTGTGTTTATGAATATATTTAAATTGTTTCAATCTTGAGATGAATACTTAGAGATTTGTTGTGTTTTTAGTCATGAAAAGCCATAGTATTTCAATTTCGTCAAATTGGTTAGATTTGTTATTATTTTAGAACAAAATATTTATGGTTAGGCATAACAAATGAAGAAAAAACTCAATTTGAACCTATTGGACCTCGTCATATTTTGTAGGTTTTTAAATTATGGAGAGTTGCTAGGTGAGCAAAACTCATTGGCCGAAATTTCATTAATTAAAAACCTAAGAGCTTTGGTCATTGGGCTAGCTAACTCACGTTGGACAAAATTTAATTAATTGAAAATCTAAGAGTTTTGGTCACTGGGTGATAAATTCTTGCTCAATGAGTTATTTTAATAAAAACTCTCAATGGTTTAGTTGTTGGGCAAATATTTTGAGTTATGGGCGACAACAACAAAAATTCACTAGGTGTACTAATGCTTTCTAATTGGGTGAGAAAAATACTAGTTGGACTAATTGCAACATGTGCTTAAATCATTAGGTGAGTCAACTACTAGTTGAGCGAGAGTGATTTCTGAACTTTGAAATATTAAGCTAAATGTTCTAAATGTTAATACTTTTAATTTCTTTAACTGTATTACTACATTTTATTAATATATTGTATTTGGATATTATTAGCCTATATTGGATAATAAATTATAATTTCTTATATTTAAATTGAGTTGAATGTATATTTATGAATGAAAATCTATTATGGTATGATTGTGATATGGCATGTGGTGTGTGGTGAACATAGTTAGTTTTAGGAAGGAATAATATGTTAAGATGTTTATGTCTATGATGGGAAAGTAAATTGTGTCTAGTCAGTCATAGGGAATCATCCTTACTAGGATGCTACTGAAACTCATGTGGCTCTTATACTAAAAACATGACACTTATAACTTTGATACCATTATTAATTTAAACATAAAATAGAAAATGAATTCCTTCATCCAGTAATAAAAGAAATACATGTCTCATTGTTCAAAAAATGTAAAATTGTTATCTTAATGAAATGTTTACAAATGAAAAGAACTTTTTTTGTTTGAAAGTACTAAAAACAACTAAGGAAAAAGTTACTTTTCCAAGAACTACCCACATAACACTCTTAAATGTTGTGAATCCTCAACATGTGTACTATCATCTAATCTAATGATAAATTATGATCATCGCAATCAAACACAACAAACATAAGAGTCAATTATAAAAACACATATCCTACAGGTTAAAACTAAAATATATAATTTATCATCACAATTTATCCACATAATTTACATAGTTTCTAGCATTTATAGTAACTCATATACATTTGCAACATTATATGAATACAAGGTCTCAAACTTATACAGAGTCACAGGTTCACAGAGAACCCCCACCAACTCACACAAAGTTACCATATATCCTATTCATGTGAAAGTGTTAACTATAACACTCCCATGGAGTTTCAAACCTTTCTCTCACACAAAGTTTATTCACTATCTCACTCACATGGAGCTCCCAAACATGTTTTCCCACACAACTTAAGATATCTCAACCCACACAAGATTACCAATTGTACCACTCACACAAATTTTACCAATCATTCGCTAACACAGCTAAAATTCGTGCTCACATAGAGACTTACAAAGTCAATCATACTCACACAAAGACTTACAAAGTTTATAAGATACCATTACCCATACAAGGCTACTCACACAAAGCCCACCTTTTTGCTGAGACACGCAACACATATCATTCATACAACCATACCTCACATACACATAAAACAAATGTTTAACAATAATTGTTTATAACACATGCAAACCAGGCAACATATACATTATATTAAAACAAGAATACAAGATAATGTAGTAAGGGAGGATGAAGATCTGTACAAACAGTTTTAGAAAGTAAAAGCTTTACCATCAACTCAACATTTTGTTTGAAAAGTATTGCTCAACAAGGTCGCTACAAAAGACAATTTACTTAATAGACTGATTAATGTGGAAAACAAAACATGTATGTTGTGTGGTACTAAGTCATTTATTTTTCACGTGTACAATTGTTGCAAATACTTGGAACTAGTGTGATAAATGGGCAAGTATATGTGCAACTTACCAAAATAGTGCACAAGCTAACTTCTTTCTATTTACTCTTCTTGGTTTAAGTTATAAAGGAAATTGTGCGTGGAAATGTATGTGGTTTGCAATCATATGAAACATATGGACCCATAGAAATAATATATTGTTAGGGAAAGGAAAGTTGGATCCTGAGGAGATTATTTACCTTAGCACAAATCAAGGCATGGGCTTGGATTACCAAAAAAAAACCTAAAAGCTAAATTCTCTTATTCGAATTGGTTTTTTTGTCCATCTATGTGCTTAAAGTCTATATCTACCTAGCTATGTGACAGAGGGGAGAGAAAGTGAGTGTTGTAACTTTGTTTGCATTAAACCATCAATGAGAGAGCAATAAGACAAATCTATGTAAAAGCATTTGGAGTGTCATTTGGTTAGTTCTTTCAAGGTTGCATGGGACTTTTATGGTTTTTTATTTATTTATTCAAATGATGTTTTCTAATCTCGGACATCTTAGTCCAGATCTATCTTTTTTGCAAATATAATTTGATGGATAAAAATCCATAGGAAAGAGATGTTGTTCATGTTTTATTAGAAACTTGTGCAGATATATTAGACAGAGGTTGATATGCCGAGAACAACAATAGAGAAAATAAACTTATAAATTGAGAACTAGACATGAAGTTGTGTTTTTCTCAATGGTAACACGCTATTATGAGTAAATGATGGAATATGCAAGGGATCCAAATTATACAAGGATGAAGAA
Source organism: Vigna unguiculata (assembly GCF_037176805.1). Lineage (NCBI taxonomy): Eukaryota > Viridiplantae > Streptophyta > Magnoliopsida > Fabales > Fabaceae > Vigna > Vigna unguiculata. The sequence continues at coordinate 31,674,000 of NC_140797.1, forward strand.
AGTGGAGAGAAATGGATTGTTTTAGCTAAAGATCAAAACAATTGTAATTCTCTTTGTTGAGATCTTTGCTCCATTTAATATAATTATTTGCCTATTAAAAAAAGGAGAATATAATTCATTCCTATCACTAATAAATATTTGTTAGCTCACTTCAACACCTAAAAATATTTAACATCCATTCATGAAATTAACATAGTTATAAATCATAAAATCCTTCCTTTATTACAAACTCAACCCTATACCACATAATAATAACATGAACCAAAATCATATCCAAACAAATGACAAGACTTGTTAGTTTTCCTTACATACACATAATTTGCTCCAACAGGTAAGCCATGGACAAAGCCTAATTTCTAACATGCATTTTCATCCATCACGGTACATGAACACAATCACCCATAAGTGAATGATAGAAAAGAATAAACTAGTAAGCTCGTGTTGTCTAGAAACTTAACATTTCAATTAAACATCTTCAATGTTCACTCTCATGTTCCTCCTTGTTAGTTTCAAAAATCACTCATGTTTCTATTAGACTACTACACTACTTTGATTTGAATGTTTAATCACTATTCCAACTTGCCTTTTTAGGAAACCCTCAGCCCAAAATCCAATTTTATCTTCTACGGGATTTAGGGGAAAAAAATCAAAGAAAATTGTTCAAAGATATATTCTTACACTAAGTTTCTATTATGTAATTTTGTTCTGGTGACAACTTATAGTAAATGTAGTTTGACAGGAGGAGATCTTTGAATCTAATTCAACTTATGAGCCTTCTAGAAATAGAGTCAAGTGTCCAAAATATGTAATGTAAAAAATGTATAAGTTAGTTACCCACTTAATTTCTAATATATGTTTTAATAAATGAATTAAAATTGTATATTGATATTAATATAAAAATAAATGAGTTGTTTACATTATTTCACACATTCTATTTAACACTATATTAGAAATTGTATCTTGATATTCTAGCTCAATTTTAGTTTGGAATATAGTTTATAACACGTAAAAATTTGAATGTCATTGAGTTAAAAAGACTATATTTAGTTTTAAAGTTTGAAGACTAAAATGTCAAAATTTTTTAAAACATGAACTAATTCCAATTTTACTTCCAAGTTTAATAATTACAAACATATTTAATCATAAATAAAAACTTAAATATTAATAAAAGAAATAGAGACATAATCAATTATATACATCTCTATTCAAATTTTCGTATATATATATATATATATATATATATATATATATATATATATATATATATATATATATATATATATATATAATTTTAATCACATCGTTACAATTTAAATAAAAGAAACTAATAGATATTTTTGTCATTTTATAAATTGACTAACCTAAAAAAATATTTTATTACATTAGTTAAATTACTAATAAACTTTAGTTTCTTTTAGTTTTTTCTTAATCCAAATAATTACTTTTTTTCACTTTTTTTCTCTCTCTTTTTCTTCTTGATCTATTTCACTCTCTAACTTTTAGTCCAAACAATAAATTTTTAGTTTTGTGTGTTTGTTTTTAACTTTATGTGTTTGTTTTTAGCTTTATTTAGGTTAAAAAATGTTGAAGGAACTCCTAGTTTCCCCTATCATTTTTTTCTTTTTCCGAATATTATTAAATTGATCCATGGAAAAGAAGAAAAGTTAGAAAAAAAAAGAAGTAATGAGTCATGACCTCCTTTTTAAAAATAAATTAAAATTGGGCACTTATCCATTCTTTCTTTACCATGTTGTTTCCTTTTTGTAGGTGACTTTTGCCAACATGCCATCCACATAGTTGATTCATGATTGGTAAACAACAGAAAAGAGAAAGTTAGAGTACTTGCAAAGAAGTCAAACAGATGTAACAAAAAAAAAAAAACTATGCATGATGAAAATAATATAACAATATTAGAGATGAAGAAAAATAGTGATTTTCAAATTTAAAGGACTAAAAAAAGTATGAATATTGTTTAACTCACTCATTTTACCAATCTAATTAAAAACATATTTAAGTCAAATTATTACCTAATCTAAGATATAGTTATCAATGTGATTAATAATAACCTAAGCTTTACGCACTTATAAACAAATATTCATGCAGTGAAAAATCATGTTGAATATCGTGAACCTAACTTACCATTTTGAATGAAAAATGTTATCTTAACCATCTTTTTTTCTATGCAGAAAGTTTGAAGTTATAAATATTTTTTTTCTAAGATCGAATATGAGTTAGCAAAACTAATGTATGGTGAATAAAAATGATTATAGACTTAAATAGTCCTTGCAAATGAAATTAAATAAATAAAGAAAAAGATGAAAAGAAAGCAGGTGTGTATGTGTACTTGGTTTGCAGATTTCAAGTAATAAAAAGTGTGAGAAAAGGATGCATGCTTACCCATGTCCCAAAATAGTGAAAAGCTATAACCCTAAAAGACCAAAACATTGGCCCTACAACACACCACTGTTACTCTTTTCTTATTCTCTCCTCTCACCTATTCTCTTCTCTGTCTTTTTCTGTCTTCCCCACATGCATGCCTCACCTTTTTCTTCTCTTCACTTCTTAGTAGAGAGCTTATAAAAGTTGATATCAAACTGAGTTTAAATATTTTTTATTATCTTCATCTTTCATTTTAGATATCTTTTAAAAATAAGATTGTGATGAAATTTCACACTCCAAAATAACTAGTATATTGTTAACTTGTAAAGTTAGACTTATTAGAAATCTAAGTGTGAGTTTAAGTCTCACATTAATTAGAAATGAGAAAATATAGCACTATATCAGAATAAAGACCCCATAAATTCATTGTCTTAAGATTTTGAGTTAAGAATGGTGTCAATGTCTTATATAATTAAGCTCAGATCTCATTAACATTGTATCTTTCCAATGAAACTTTCTCTGTAAACCTAACAAGACTTATAAATTCAAAATAAAACATGAAAAAGGTTGTGAATTTAACTCATCTGTTAACAAATACAAAAGCCTAACAAAAAAAACATTAACTCTTTATCTGAAAATATCTCCCGTAAAAAGATGTACACAAAACCAAACAAAAGAACAACTGAAGTTGATTAGCAGAAGCAAGAGAACGAAGACAAAAGAACATGGTGGCTTCGATATCTGATCCCCTTAAATTTTGTTGTCGTCGTCGTTGTTTGTCTCACAACTTTTTGGTCATGTGGTACATCATGAAATCTTCAGAGATATTCGTATATTGCTCTTCATTCAACTTTTCCTTCCTTCAAGATGCTGGCCCTCTACATGCAATACACTATAAGCAAATATATATATATAAATTACTCACAAACTATGAAATCAAAAGTACTTTTAACCCTTCTCTTCTGCATCACATCAATCTTACACATCATTACAATGTTGACTCCATCTTATTATAGCGTAGTTCCTTGCCACATCACGACAAGTGCACACTTATTTCAGAAAGAGAAAAAGAAAACAAAAGGTTAGACACATTTTTTAAGATTAATTTTTTGATACATAATATCCTATTGAGAAATTAGGCGAAGACTTTATGTTAAAAAATTTAATTTTATAATTGGAAACCGTGATTTTTATAAAATTCACTTTTATCGGTAAGAACTTTATTGAAAATTTTACATCAATTAAAATTACAGATAAATATGTATTTTTAATTTTTAAATTTGGACGTAAAAATTAAAATTTATCTTTATTTTGAATTTTAATATATTTTGATTTTTAAACTTTAAAAATAAATGAATATAGTCTTTTAATCCAACGACATTAATTTTTGTAGATTTGTTAATTATTTGAGTTGGAATGTATCAAACAGTGTGGACAGTTCAAATGTTAATTTGAAACGTATTTGATACATTAATAAATTTTATTTTAATACAATTGGATTAAAAGGATTATATTCATTCATTTGTAAAGTTTGGGACCAAAATGTACCAAGGTTTGTGATGTAGACAAATTCCAATTTTGTATTCAAGTTTAGGGATTAAAAAATATTTAACCCTTGAAAATAAAATGAATTTACAATATATAAAGTATATACATATCTCACTTTACAAGTTGATTTTGTAAGGTTGAGTTAGACTTAAAATATATTTCTTAAGATAAGTCATCTAAAGTATATCTTATCAAAAAAATTTCTTTGTTGGTTCATCGTATCACCCGCTACGGGATCTAGTTTCACACTTAGGATGCGTATTTTTGACATGTGAAGGGTGTGTTAGAGATTTGACATCAAATAGAAATAAGTAAATTTACCGTATATAAGTAAATAGTATATAAATAAATATATAATATATCATATCACCTATTAATGTCTAATTTCATACTCAAGAAATATATGCTTTGACATGAAGAGAATGAGTTGGGAATTTGATATCAACTAAAAAATATTAAATTACACTCTATAAATAATACAAATCTCACCTTATGAACTAATTGTTGAGAATATTACTTAATATTTTTTATTTAAATTAGTTTTTAGAAAATATTTCAGTTTTAGAGATATGTTTCAGTTTTTGAAATTAGTTATTATTTTATATTAAAAGTGAGATATTGTAAATATTTTATAACTGATATTCTATTACATTTTACTCTATATATAGGGTATATCAATAAAATATAAAAACATGTTCCTCCGTAAAACATATCTCATATATCTCTCATATTTCCAAAAGCCCTAAAAATTCCAACAGAGCCATTGGTTTTACTGTCAGTAGAATGTAAGGAAATATGTCACATGTCGCTATTCCACTCTTTGATGGTGAAAGTTATGATCTATGGGTGGTAAGGATGCAAACATATCTAGAGGGGCTAGATCTATGGGAAGTCATAGAGGAAGATGATGTTCCCTTGCCTGAAAATTCCACTATGGCTCAAATCAAAGCGCATAAAGACAAAAAGACAAGAAAGGCAAAGGCAAAATCATGCTTGTTCGCAGGTGTTTCACAAATGATTATGACCAGGATCATGACTCTAAAGTCTCCCAAAGAAATTTGGGAATACTTGAAAGCAGAATATAAAGGGAACGAGAAGATTCGAGGCATGAAAGTTTTAAACTTGATAAGGGAATTCGAGATGCAAAGGATGAAAGAGTCGGAGACAATTAAAGAATACTCAAACAAATTATTGGATATTGCCAAGAAGATAAAATTGTTGGGAAAAGAGTTTCCAGATTCTAGACTCGTTGAGAAAATTCTGGTGACAATGCCGAAAAGATATGAGGCATCTATTACTTCCTTAGAAAACACAAAAGATTTATTTACAATTACCTTGACAAAGGTTATACATGCCTTGCAAGCACAAGAACGTCGAAGATTGATGAGGGAAGATCATGAGGTGGTTGAAGGTGATTTAAATTACACGGAAGAGAATGCTCTTGTAGTCAAAAAAATTAGAAGGAGCAAATACAACAACACAGAGGTTTTTCCATCTTGTCCCCATTGCAAGAAAAAAAGTCATCAATCCAACCGGTGTTGGTGGAGGCCAGATGTCAAATGTCACAAATGCGGTCAATTGGGACATGTGGAAAAGGTATGCAAATCCCAAGATTCTTAAGAAGATGTTCAGATTGTGTAACTATTCAATTAAAACTCATTCGGGTATCAAATTAATTTATTAATTTTTTATGTCTTATATGTTCCTGAGATTACTCAGAATTTGTTAGTTGTTACTTAAATGTTAGAGAAAGGTTATAAGATCTCCTTTGAAAATAAAGTTTTTGTGATAAAAAAAGCTAACAACATAGAAGTATTTGAAGTTCACATGAAAGACAAAAGATTTACTTTGGATTTGATGAAGGAGGAATGTGCTACAAATAAAGTGAGTATGAAAGAAAAATCAAAATCAGAAGAAGATAAATATCTCTGGAAAAAAGTAGACTTCCAATTGAAGAAAATAGATAGAGTTCTACATTCTAATATTTACAAAAGTCTAATGCCACTACTATGAAATCCACCATTGATAAAGAAGATGATGATGATAAAAGAAGAAATACAAAGAAGAATATCAAATTGAAGAAAGATGTGATGCCATGAAAGAAAGAGAAAAACAAAAATTACAAGCAAAAAAAAGGAAAAAATCAAACATCAAAAGATTGGGAATCAAATATATATGAAGATATAAAATTTAAATAAACAAATATTAAGCAAGAAGGAATGTTATCTTTTTTTATTTAAATTAGTTTTTAGAAAATATTTCAGTTTTAGAAATTTTAATTTTAAAAATTAGTTATTATTTTATATTAAGAGTGAGATATTATAAATATATGATACTCTGTTACATTTTATTCTATATATAGAGTATATCAATAAAATACAAAAACATATTTCTCCATATAACATATCTCACATATCTCATATTTTCAAAAATCTTAAAAATCTCAACACTAATTTTATAAGATTGAATTAAGTTTAACATTCACTTCAACTTTAAATTTAAAATATAAAAAATAGAAAAAGGATATATTTCTGCTCGTTTATAGAATTTGATAGTTTATCTGAGGATATTATAAATAGGATAAAGCATTGGTCAAGTTGAATGAATTTGATCCAACCTCATCAATCCAATATAACCAAAATTTAATATATTTAAATTCATACAAATTTTATCTATTATCCAAATCCGATCAAATTGTCTATTTTATTCAATTTTATTTATTGAACATTATTCACTTGTCCATTCCATTTCAACTCAACTTTACGTTCAAAATTTACCTGAGAATTTTTTGGAGATGGATAGGATATGAATTTTTTGTGTGACCCCTATGAAGCCAGTGTGGAGGAATGAATAGGAAACACAAATGTTTGATGACACATGATATCGTCCTGAGAGGGGCCTAGACATAGATGCACTTCTATCTATCTATCACTCATAACTCAATTACTATTCTTTAGCTTTGTGTTTCGTCACTTTTCACTGTCACTGTTTCTATGTATATATGGAAACCCAAGGTTTTCTCTTTCATTTCTTCTTTTGTGCTCTCACAAACGCTTAAATCTCATTTTATTATTCACATTTCCATTTTCTTTTTCATTAATATCTTAAGATTCCACTTCCCAACTACATCTTTTAAATAATATATAATATTCTATTATTGTAGAATTTTATTGGAATCATATATTTCAAAATGATGACTTTTATAATACTTTACTTTTGTGAATAGGGTATTTCTTGCAGAGAACTAATCATTGATTTTTCTGTATGATTTGACTACTCTTATGTTTTTCTGTATATTTCAAACACAAAAATTTGTTAATCACTTCACACTATCGTTTCTTTCGGATACATCTTTTAGCCCTTCATATTTTCCTTTTTTTTTTATCTTTTTAAGAAGTTTAAATTTTGGATAATATTAGAAATTTATTTTATATTGTTTAATTTAAAATTTAAAATATCTTTTAAATTATATAGTCCAAAATTATATTATTTGAAATATATTTTTGAAATCTAAAAATACGTTACATATTATGTAATTTAAAAACGTATTCTGAATTAAGAAAATGAAATTTAAATTATAAACTTCATAATATATTTTTAAATTATGAAATTTAAAGTGTAATATAAATTATGTGATCTGAAATATATTTTTTATTTATAAAATTTAGAATTTTAAAACTGTATTGTAATATTATGAAATTTAAAAGATACTTTTACATTGTATAATTTAATTTCAGACATTTTTCAAACCCCGTGAAAAAGAAAGGCATGGGAGTGCAAAAAGTATTACCCAAAACTTCGAAGTTAAAAAAGAGATGACCCAATGAATACAATTTCAACATTAACATGTTGATTGAACCCATTTATCCAAAACCAATGGACACTTATGAATAGAAAACAAATTATTGTTCTTTACTAAAATTATAATATTCAGCATTATATATAGTTAAATATAGAATTATAATATAGAACTATAATATATGTTAATATAAATATAATATTACTTTAAGCATAATACAATATATTAAATGAAAAAAAATTGTTGTTAATACGTAATTACTGATGAAGATACAAATTATAAAATAATATTATCCATCAGATCGATTTAAAATAATGTGAAGTATAAAACATACCTATTTTCAAATTGCATTTTACTTTTGTATGATTAAATGGTGGATTAAAAATATATTTAATATAAGAGTTTTATAAAATACTGTAATAAATTCTTATTTTACTTTAACTCAGTCTCGTTATACTATTTTGAAGACTTTTTTACAAAATATATATGAGATATATATTTTTAAAATTTGTATTCGTATTTTAAATTAAAAAATATTTTTTATTCTTAAAATTTGACAATTTTATACTAGCATGATCCAATAAAAAAATTAAAAGATTGATATCCTAAATTAAATATTTCACCTATGATTTCTGGACTGAAGATATTCTAAAAATCTATCTGTCTGCCAAAAAAAAAAAAGATTTAATTTTAAAATTATATACATGTCAAAAATTATGTTTAAGTTGACAGTGGTTAAACGAACTATAAAACCCCACCGTACAAAATATGTTTTTTTCACTACCCATTCAATATAATGAATCCATCTATACTTTTTTCTCCTTGCACCTCTATAATTTCCAACTTCACCTCCGTAAAATTCATACATTTGTAACTGTGATTTATAGATTAATTATTATGGAAATTTTCTAAAAACGTTTTTTTTTTAAATATCTAGAATATGATTTTTGTACAGAAGTTCTATAATATAAATTATAAGACAGAATTTTGCGAAACAAATTTTTAAAAATATAAGAAATGTTTTCAAAAATAACTTTCGAAAACAAACAACCTTCCAAAACTAATGAAATGTGTTTCAAGTTTTCTGAAATAAAATTTTCGAAAATAATTTTTTCAAAACATACATGTTGCAACAAATTTTCAAAACGATTTTTTTTTCAAAACAAACCCTCACTCTTATTTTATTTTATTTTTTTTTCCTTTCGAATAGAATGCACGGCAGAACAAATGTACAGTAACGACGGCGCGGCAACAACAATGATGGAAGTGGCGACGGAAACAACAATGGCAGCAGTGATGACATACTGCAATTAAGAGGGTATTTTAATCATTTTAATATGGAATGCAATTAATAATAAGGGAAGTGCAAGAAGAAAAATCTATCTACCTAGCGTTGAATAGTAGGCCCAAGCTCAAAGGGTATGTGTGCCTATAGAACATGGTTGTTTCTCCCTGCACCTCCAACCATTTCTTTAGCATCCTCAAATTTTACCAAACTACCTAAAATACCCTTTTAACTTTGACCATCTACACCCAAAAATAATTTTCGATAATATATTTTGACTTCCGAAAGTCAACTTTCGATAATATATTTGGACTTCAGGAAATCAATTTTGGATAACATATTTTGACTTCCGGAAGTCGACTTCCGATTATATATTTAGATTTCCGATAATATATTTTGACTTCCGGAAGTTAACTTTTGATAATATATTTTGACTCCCGGAAGTCAACTTCCGCTAATATATTTTGACTTTCGAATTTGACTTCCGATAATATATTAATATTCTAATTTTTATTTTCTTAAAGAATATTTTAAAAATATTACTCCATTTTTTTTAATTTTTTAAAATATTTTATTAAAAAATAATGTTTTTTAATTTAATTTATTTGAAAATATTATATTAAGAAATATGAAAACATAAAAAATAAATAAAATAATAAATAATAAACTAAAAATCATTTAAAACTTGAAAACATAAATTTTAATTAAAATTAAAAATAGTTAAAGCAGAATTAATATTTTTTTAATATAAAGTTTAAGTATTTTTAATTTAATTTATTTCTTAAGTATTTTTAATATATATATTTAAAAAATAAAATTATATATATGTATATATAATTTTTTATATAATGTATTAAAAAAATTAAACTAAAAAATAAAATTTAAAAACAAAACTTTAAATTAAAAAAATATAAACGAAAAAAACATAAATTTTGACTTCCGGAAGTCAAATTTATTTTGACTTCCGAAAGTCGACTTTATTTTGACTTCCGAAAGTCGACTTCTGGTAATATATTTTGACTTCCGGAAATCGACTTCCGGTAATATATTTTGACTTTTGAAAGTCGACTTCCGGTTATATATTTTGACTTCCGAAAGTCAACTTTCGGTGATATATTTTGACTTCCGAAAGTCAACTTCCGATGATATATTTTGAGTTTCGGAAGTCGACTTCCGGTGACATATTTTAACTTTCGGAAGTCGACTTCCGGTGATATATTTTAACTTTCAGAAGTCAACTTTCGGTGATATATTTTGACTTTCAGAAGTCGACTTTCGGTGATATTTTTTTACTTCCGGAAGTATTCTTCACCGGAAGTCGACATCCGAAAGTAATTTTGGGGGTGTGATGCATGTGGCTTTAATTAAATGGTTAAAGGGTATTTTTGGGATTTAAAAGTTTTTTGGAGGTGTAGAAGAAATTTTGGAGGTGCAAGAAGAAAGAGCCTAGAACACCTACCGGTCTACTATCCATGATTATAACCTCCATTTCAACTCAATCTTCAACTAAACTCCTGGAGCAGTTGTGCTAAAAAGTGGTGAGTGTGATCCTTCTCTTGTGCAGTTTTTCCTATGAATCAAGATGTGGAAAGGGTAAATGTATAAAATGTAAAGACCTGAAAAATTGTATTTTAGAAGTGATGGTAGTTTAAAAATAGTGAGACTTGATTATTTTAATATTAAAAGATTTTAGTATAAATAGTTTTGTTATAAACAAGTTTCATTATTTTAAAACACATTATCTCTCTAGAAACTACTTTTCTATAGTTCATGAGTTTATGAACTTCTCTTTAAGAGTTCATCCTCGTTGCTTATTTGATTGAAGAAATAAGACCGTAATGTTAATATTCGTTATGAGCTCTTCAATTTGGAATGATCAGTCTCTTCATTTGTGTACGTTGAGTTTCAACCATTTTTTGGTCTATTTTTGTTTTCTGTTGCATATGAGCCTTCTTTCACTTGCATGCATATTTTTAGTCATTCGTATAAGTCTTTACTAATTAGTGATTATAATGTTATGTCTTGATCCAGATATTATAACGCTATGTCCGAATCGTTTTTGTGTTGCTCCTAGGTATATATAAAGCATCATGTAGAGTTAACAATGTTTTAGGTGTCTTAGAGCTTATTGAGTAGTTTTAATAGGTAAGGGAAGTTAGTCTTTATCTCTGTGTGTGAGTTTATCAATTTGATGTTTTGCATGTTATTGCATTATTGCTTGTTGGGAATGAAAATTTGATTGTTTCTAATGAATCTGGTTTGATTTGTAAGGTTTGGATGATTGTTTCATGCCTAAGTGTTTTGGTTTATTTTATGTTGATTGAAGGAATTACGAGCGAATTGGTACGAACCTAATGTTTTAAAACTAATTTTTGACCAAAGCACTAAAAAGGGAGTATCAAATTAATCAATTGAACATGTCTCATTTCCTTAAATCACATATTTTCATTTGCTGATATATGATACAACGTTTAACAGTGGCAATATAGGGTTGAGCATCAGCCTTATTGTGCAAGTTTGGGAGCATTTTAGCTTAAGGTCATTGAGCACTAGTTTGTACTACTGAGCGTGGTAGTTTGTGAATGCTTTGGCATTGAGCGGTAGCAAGGCACCCGCTGAGCGTCATCTTTGCACTGCAAGTCTGGCGCATTTTAGCTCTTGAGCACCAAAAAGTGTCGTTGAGCAACCTTTTGCGAGAAGAATGACGATAAGCACCAAAATTGTCACTGAGCACCACCTTTTTTGTAAGAGGTGTGGCGCTAAGCGCTAGTTTGTATGTTGGCCTTGTTTGCTTATTTGGTTGTTTAATATAGATCTACAATGGAGCTGATGTATGTTTATAATGTCGTTTATTATTAATTGATGTGATAATATGGTTGTTGACATGTATGATAGTGGTGTTTGATGAATTTCAAGGAAAAATTATTTGACGATTACCATAGTGTATGCATTGACATAAGGATGTCAATAAGAAAGTATCATGAACTCTAACTATTTACACTCAAATATAGTAGAATGAGTTATGTGGCGAGAGTCGCAAGAGGTTATAGTCACTGAGTGATGGGAAAAACAACAACACAACCAATTTACCAAAGAATACAACGGATATAATTTCTCATAACTTACAAGAATCTATAAGGAACAACTATCAGAGAACAATAATAATAAATCACCACAATCACAAATAAAGACAACAAGATTTTTAACATGAAAAATTCCTCAAAGTAAGGGTAAAAACCACGAGTCATCTAGACCAAAGAAATTGCTTCATTATGATCAACAAGAGTACAAATGAGTCTTAATCAACTACAAATATTAGTGCTAACACCTAACCAAACAGGAAAGCAACAAAGCTTTCAAAAAGAGAAGAACAAAGAGAAAAAAAAAACTAATAAAATTTGTTGTAGTGCGAAACTAATTTCTCCCAATTTAGACCTGATATTGACGATCCAAATAATCCAAATGAAGAACATTATGTTTTGAACCTACTGTAAAATTTTCAGCACGATCCAATGGTGAACAAATTCATAGTGTTGATTTTACGATGGCAACTCAGTGAAAACGTGAACATATTTTTTCCTCTTCCTCTCTTTCAATGTGCCAGGGTTCTTAATAGATTATGACTCTACTTTTTTTTGTCTCTTTTTTATTTTCTAGCCCTCTCTCCACTAGGTTAAGTGAGACAAACACTTCTTAACTTTTGGGCCTTTTTTTCACATAGGAAGGGAGCCTAATAACCGACACTGGGTTGGTTTGGTCCTAAACGCAAAAAGGACTTATTATGTATGGTTGGGTGATAAACCCTTGAGGCTAGGCTCTACAAAGCTTAGAAACCACCACATGTGCTCACCTCTAGTGAGTCCGACGTCATTAGCATGTATCCAAATAATTGAGTTTAGAATCATTTGTTTTGTGTGCATATACATTCCTTGTATTTTATCCATGTTTTCTTTGCATGGATAATATATATATATATATATATATATATATATATAATATGATTTATCTGTTTTGGGTTAACTCTTTTGTACACTAGCTTACCCTTTTGAGTGTTTTGTGTTTCTTGTGTTTGTTTGTCTCTTTTTTTTTTCAATGATCATCATATCGGTGTGAGTGGAGGAAGATGTAGGTTTAAAGACACCTCTAGAGGATAAGGAGTCATCAATTAAACTAGTGGAATGTCTTAGGGAGCTTTTGTTGGTTTTAGTTTGTTCTTATAAATGTTATATTTTTATAGTCTTATATTTTGTAAGACTATATTAATATGTTTTATATATTGAATTATTTGTTTTTAATATTATGATGAAGTGTCCCATTTTAAGATTCTAAAATAATGTTACAAAAGGCTAACAAATTTACAGAAATATATGGTAAAATTTGATGGAGGAAAATTTGTGACAATTAAACCACCAACATGGCATGTAATGGATGGACTTAAAATTGTTGCATGTAGGAAGCAAATACCTCTTATGTTGGCATGGGCTATTAGCATTTTGAAGTGCCAAAAATATTTTTATGGGTTAAATATGTTTTTAGTCCTAAACTTTGATGCAAAATTGGAACTTGTCCCAGTTCAAAACTGTGATACATTTTGGTCCTTAAATTTAAAAAATGAATAGATATAATCCTTTTAACCCAATTTTGTTAATTTTTTTGAACGTGTCAAACGTGTTTAATACTATTATTTGCACTACAAGAAAAGTCATGATTAGAGTCCCAATAAAATCCACCCCCAAAGTAAAAAAACGAACACTAATGCATCTATCATGCGTGAGTTTTCGATCCTTGCCCTGTACCAAGAAGCTTTTCAATATTTGAGTGCGCTTTAACAATTGATAACAAATTAGATATGATCAGACCCATTCAAAGTGTAATTTAAAAGTAAAGAATGAGAGGAAAAATGGAGGGATGAAGCAGGACTGTATACAAGTGTTTTTCTATTTATAGGGCATTGATTAGGTAGAAGGAATCAAGAGAAAGATTGGATTGGATAGATGGCGAGGGTTCAAAAGGGGAAAAGAAAGGTGTTGAGGGATGAGAAAAGGGTGAAATTAGAGAGGAAAATGGAATAAAGAAAAGATAATGAAGGAAAAAGAGCCATCTGGGTGTAGTAGAGGAAATGTGAGAGTGACATGTGAATTGGTCATGGCACGGATGGGATGAATTTTCTAGTGATAAACAAGAAATTTGTACCATAGGATCTAATATTAAAAGGACAAAAACATAAAATAAAAATCAAGGAAGTGAAAGCAAAGGCAAATATATATATATATATATATATATATATATATATATATATATATATATATATATATATATATATATATATATTATATATTATATATATATAAATAAAGATTATTTAAACCAAGTGCAATTTGCAAGAAAAATGTCTTAATTTGCACTTCAGGATAACTTTAATTGGTCGAAAGGAACTTCTATATTGCATTATTATATGCGATCCCACTTAAATAAATAAATAAATAATGTGGTTTGAGAGTTAAATATTTTAAAACAGGTTCATAGATTTCAATGAAAGATTTTCTTTCATATTTTACCAAAGTTAAGATTACTACTACAATCATCTCCTTACCTTTTTTTTATTCAAACTGATAAAATGATGGTAAGAATTTTCTGAACATTCCCCCATTTTCTAAGCTAAAAAGGCAGTGACAGAGCATTTTTAACCTAAAATACATATCTTATACATCATGATGATGTTGCCCCAACCATGGTGTTTGAATTGATAGTGTTATATGGTGAAATAATTATGATTGATGATATGCTTTATACATGTTGCACATGTGCATAGATGTAGAACTACTATCACTTTGCAGAAAGGTGTTCACAAAGGTTGGAGACACAAAAGGTTTAGTTTGGAATATGTAAGAACAAATGAAATTATATAATAAGGAATCATCACAAAGCACATTGAATTCTCTGCATTTTGTATAAATAAATGCACATCATTGTCCCTGCATAAGTCTGAAACCTTTTCTCTTTCACTCACCCAACTCCTCTCCATTTTCTATAGTCTGATGAATACCCACTCATTCATTCACCACAAATAAAAAAATTCTTCTCTTTTTTTGAAACTATTTCCTAAACTTTTCCTTGGCACGGAGAAACAATGCAAGAAAACACCAAATTTCCCATCCGCACATTGTCACACACAAACCACACACCCTCAACAAAAATGGGAATCACAATACCCTCAAACAATAATTTTGAAACATGAAAAGCATCATTCATATTCATGGTTGATCACCATAACCCCAAAAGAAACTAAAAAAATGAATGTTTAGGGGACATAATGCTTACCCAAACTCACACCTCACAACAACACAAACTCGTGAACCAATCTTTGAAGCTCAAAGCACGTAACCTACTATGGCGAAACGTGAAGCCTAGATTCAAGACCGTGTTGTGCGAAGAAGAGTGAAAGTTGGAGAGCGGTTTGTGTAAAGAAGAAATGTTGACCTTGGGAGCATAGAGAGAGACAAAAAGGAAAATGGTTGAAAATGAGATACAAGAGTGGAATGTGAAAAGATGGGAGGTGACAAAGTGCAAGGAGTAAGAGAAAGTAGTGTAGCTTTCCTGAATAAAATAATACATTGTATTTACTACACTACAAGTTTTAGCTTTTCTTCAATAAAATAATATTTTCTTTTTGTGTCAAGCAAACTCTTATATCCAGATTAATAGCTAGCGTGGGTTCAACCCAAACTATACCGTCATTAATATGATGCACTTTGTGACACGTGACTTAATAATGAAAATTTGAAAATTTAATATAATTGTGCGACTTATTATGTAGGTCACTCAAAAAACTACACGTGGTGCACTTTTATTTTTTCATCCGCACTTTTTTCTTCTATTATTTTAAAATTTTAAATAATATTTTAGAGTGGGTTAAAGGTGGATTAGGCGCACGCTAATTTTTTTTTACTTTGTTTTTTTCTTTTATTTGCTTCTTACATCATGTCAAGCTAATATATGAAAGCTATTTTCATGTTTTTTTTAGTGTTGAGTTATTTACATTTTTTTATATGTTCTCACTTCAATGTGAATTTAAAACTACATTTAGATGTCCAAAATAATTAATTAAAAGAAATATATTTATTTTTTAAATTTAAAGACAAAAGGTATTAAATTTTTGAAAAAAAAAACAATTTTATTTTCGCGACAAGAAATTTAACGTTTTTTTATTGCCAAAATAAATCCTCTTAAAAGGAAATAAAAATGTATTGTGTTCATATCCCTAAGAGGATAAGATTTTCAAACACGTCAATGTCACTAATGTTTCCACAATCCTGACACATGAGTTGATTCATTTATTTGATCTGTAACTGTTTTATAGAGACATCTACAAAATTTACAGGAGATAGAAACTACTACGCGTTCTTTCAACCAGTATTCATAAATTAGTTTGCATTAAAGTATTTTTCTATATTCAATTTTTCTTCTCACGGTTTTCTTTTTCTCAATAATTTTATAAGGAGCTAAAATAATATGATTTTTTTCATACATTTCAATGCAGTGAAACATCTCCCCAATATGAATCATAATCTTCATAACTTCATTAAATTAAATTGAAATTTAAAAATCCTTTCAAATTTGACTAAATAAAATTATTTATGATTAAAATGAGTTTTTAAATTATAAAATTAATTTTAAAATCGTGGCCATTGCCTTTTTTTTGTCGTGTGTAACTTATTTTAGTTACAATATTTATAAAATATTAAATAAAATAATTAAGGTCACCTGCTTCTTAATCCCAATATTAATGTTATAAAATTAAAAGTACCATTACTCTTTCCTTTCTTTTATAATTACAAGTTTATGACCTAAACCTATGCTGGATTAAGCACTTTTATTGACAACCTTATTTTGAATGTGTTTGGAAAATTTATTAGTCAATTTTAATAATTAAAACTTAGATTTTAGCAACCACTATAAGGTACATTAGTTGTTTTAATAATTTGTTGTGTGTTAATGTTTCATTGTTTTTCATTAGTTTTATGGTCTACAACTTCACTTCCATATACATTAAAAGAAGAGAGTCATACTTGAACAAATATTTCCTCGATTAATCTTCTTTCTCTTACCTTAATGACCATACTTTTAAGCTAAGCTTTTTTTTGAAATCCTCTATAATATTCATACACATAAGTCTCTTAGAACTAAAAAACCACATAGAATTATTGAAGAAATAAAAATTACTCTTTTAACAAAATTAATTTATACAGTTATTCAAAATAAATAACCATAAAATAATATATATATATATATATATATAATATTTTTATTCAACTGTAAAAAAACTTAAGTCATATTACAAAATCTCATTATTGTCTATCGGAGAAGTATCCTCACATTTATATAGTTATTAAGTAATTATTGCAAAAGAATCAAACAAACACAAGCAACACAATACATACTACATGGTAAACTAGTATTCAAAGAAAAACTAATCATAAACCAGGCAAACATGTCAATTTCACACAAACAAAGATATTTTATATATATATATATATATATATATATATATATATATATATATATATATATATATATATATATATATATATATAATGTACATGTAACAATTGACACTAAACTCAATTATCCTGATATATGTCTTTGATATAGAATTTACTAGAGGTGTGTACCTGTTATGGTTCCTAAACTCTGCAGAGTCTAGCCCCTAGGGGTTATCACCCAATCACACGCAAGATTAATCTCTTTCACACCTAGGACCTAAACAAATTCAAATATTAGGATCTCCTACGACTCTCACCACATAACTCATTTTCCTCTATTTAAGTGTCAATGATTATTAGATTTCAAGATACCTCCTTACTAACATCTCCTATATTAAAACATACACAAACAATACCATCACAAATAATTTCCCATGAAACTCTTTAAACATCATCATTTCATATGCTCACAACATCATTTTCATGTCCATTGTTAATCATAAAACACTAAACAAAATAGCTTTGTCAATATAAATCATCACCAAAGATAAAAGAGAACATAAACACGGTCAACAAAGAAGACTAACGCTCAGTGATGGTGCTCAGCGCCATTCTTCTCGCAATGAGTGTCACTTAACGCCACCTTGGCACAACTCAATGCCCAAACACTAACAAAATATGCCCTTAAAGTGAGAATTGTCGTTTAACGCCTTAGAACTAAAATGTTCCCAAACATGTAGTGAACTCTAGCGCTCAACGCCATCTAGACGTCACTCAACGTCCAACAATGTGCAGAAAGTGGTGCTCAGTGGTGGAAACTGCCACTCAACACCATATCAATTCATAGTATATGATTTTTTTTTTGCATTTGAGTGAACTTAGACCTTATTAATTCCTCCCTTCGATATTACTCTCTTAGTGCTTTGGTTCAAAAAAATTTTAGCACAAGAAAAGGAGTATCAATTCGTTCAATTGACCATATTCTAAGCTTCCCAAATAACTTAAATCCCACTAGACCATTCAAGCATCAATTTACATATAGAACATACCAATTCATATCAAAACATACACATAAACTCATATTCATCAAACAGTCCATTTCATCATCAAATACCAAATCAACTTTATAAACTCACCCATGCATATGTTTACTAACTTCCTTTACCTTGATCAGGTTGCTCACAAGTCCCAAATGGAGAAACCCCCTTCTACACGCTGAAAACACCTTTTTACACTTAGAGACAAAATAAAAACGATCTGACCATGTAAACAAGAACATGAGTTGATAGAGATTCAAAAGAAAAATCACAAGGACACATGCGAGCTTGAACATCTCGTGTGCAACAGGAACAAACAAAGGAGACAAGAAAAGATGAAAATCTAACTTACCCTAGGTTGATCTTGATCAACTTGTCTTAAGAAAAAATCCTACGATCTTTGATTTTCAAAAAGATGTATACGAAGTAAGATATCTTAGAGAACATATAGATAACTCCTTTAGAGAAGAATTTTAGAAAGATAAAATGTTTTAGTGGTTTTCATAAATTTTTTTCTTATTTATTTCTTTTAGAATTGTTTAGTGAGAATTTAAAAAAAAATCATTTTTAATATTGTTATAATCAAATATATATATATATATATATATATATATATATATATATATATATATATATATATATATATATATATATATATATATATATAATTAAACCAACTTTCCTCTGGCAGTTAAACCAAAGAGTTGCCATTCTCAAGGTGAACGACTTTTAGTTGTTCAACTATATTTTTATGATATATTCTATAGTTAGATCGTTTTTAAATCAATTTCTTAACCTATTTTTCCAAAATTTGCAATTATAAATCTAAATATTAATATTTTTAAAATGAAAAAAACTTTTTTTTTCAGTATTTCTTTTTCAATCTCTTTTTTTATCATTACACTTTCAAATCAATCAACTTAATCTTTCAACGTTTACAAAATATGTAATTCTAAATTTGTATACATTTCAACTTAAATATTTAGCGATATTTTCTCACTATCACAAAATAAAAAAAAAATCAACATTTATTTATTTTTTCCAACTTAAAATTACATAAATCAAAACTTCAGAACAAAAAAATACAATATCATAAACATATTTTTTTCTTCCAAATTTATGTAGTGTACTCAACTGAGATCTATCTTGTCATCAATAAGTATAATCTTGCATTTTATATATATATATATATATATATATATATATATATATATATATATATATATATATATATATATATATATATATAAATCTGATTATTGACATCATATTATATCATGCAATCTCATGATTGTGATGAATATAAAGGAAATATTTTTTTGTTGTAAATGGAAATGTTAGCAGAAAGTCATGTGCACTCTCTCACATCTTTATTCTCTTTATAACATTAGAGGGTTTCTTTTGCAGTGTCTGTTTTCATCAACAAAGTAGAGATAACTCTACACATTCTTAAAAGGAACCTCTCGTGCACCCCTTGCAAGTACATTTCTCAATCATTTAAAGTAATATTAGACAATAATATAAAATATATATTTCTTCCCTTTCTTCTTAAATATTGGATTTTTGGAGAATTTTTTTTTTGTTTATCTAGTTAAAATTATATTAATTACAATTTCATGTACTTTAAAATACTTTACATATAAAGAGAAAGTAAATAATCAAAACTACACAATTATTTTATTAAAATAATAAATGTATAATTTATAACATAATTATATTTTTTTCACTATACACATTTCATTTTTCTATTAATCTTTAACTAAAAAATATATTTAAATGTGAGACTGTATAAACACTTCAATGGTCTAACAAGTCTAACACATTATAAAAAATTTGCATTTTCTTAATATTACAATATAATACAAAGTATCAACTATTTTAAATAACTATCATTAATTAAAAAAATGAAAAGAAAAATTCAAATATGAGACTATATGAAACAACAGTAGTTAATATTGTTTGTTTAAAAGATACATAGAGAGAGGGACACAAAAATATTTTCTTTTCACCACAATATTTGCTTATCAATATACTCATTTTTTATTTATATTTGAGGTTATAAATAAAACTAACAATATAAATTGAACAAAAACAGTATACTACAAATTATTAATTTCTTTCTACTACTAGGTTATTATATGGTACTTACGTAATTATTTTTATTTATTTTATTAAAAAGTTCATAATCATGAAATGTTTTTTTCGTTATTAATTCTTAATTCTTTCTCAACAACTTAATATATATATATATATATATATATATATATATATATATATATATATATATATATATATATATATATATATATATATATATATATATAAAGATCTAGGGTAGATTTAACCATGCCCATTTTATTAAAAAATAAAACTTTAAAAGAGATTGTAAAAGATTGACAATTGCAAATTATGTGTAAGTTTGAGGTTACAGAAAGGTTCAAGAGTCTTGATGATTAGGGTGGGTAGGTAGAGAGAGAAAGTGTTTAGTGTGAATGAAAGAGAAGCCTTTGTTTTGTGTTGTGTTGTGCTGTGTCTCATAATCGCCACACTTTGTTCACTGTTCTTCCAGCCTCCACTCTCTCATACAAACAAAGCATCACTTCTCATCGTACGTCACTCCTTCTATTATATCTTATTTTCTAATTTTTTTCTCTCTTGTGTATGCAATTAATCCATCACCAGATCCTTTTAATTTTTCTTTTTTACCCTATTTTCACCTTCGTCTTCTTGTCCCTGTGTTGTTTCTCCCAACTACCTCTCTACCCTTTCTAGTTAGCTTTTTCCCACTTATTTCAACATTTCACAACAATTTCTACAATCAATCATGTTTTTTTCGTGACTATTTTTTTATTAATCCTCGCAGCTTAGTTATCAATATATGTATTGTATGTACCGTAACATGGTAGGGGAGTTTTTTTTTTTTTTTTTTTTTTATTGTGTGTGATGCTCATGATTGTGTGTGCGTGAGTAACTAAATAAAAAAAAAATAAGATGCCCTTTTATCAAACTCTGATCTTTTCCCTGTAATTTATTGTTTCTGGAGTTTACTTTTGTTGGGTGTGTGGCATTTGAAACCCTTTGGATGTGTTTGCTTTTTGAGAATTAATTGTTCTGGAGCTTGATTTTGGGAATGGAAGGAGTGAGTATAACAACAAGGGAATTGTGTTTGAAGTGGTGATTCAAGATTTTGATGATAGTGGTGACAGAAATTTATTGACGATGGTGTTAGTAATGTGATTTAAGTGATTGGCTTTTTTATGTTTACACAAAGATCATGTGGGTAGAAGTTCACATTTGGCTTGTTTGTATTTAAAACTGATTTCTTTTCATAATGAGTAAGGAGATTGCAATTAGCTATAATACATTAGGAGAGTTTAGGAAACTGAGAAACTTTAGATTTGTGTTATTTATACATGTATTTACTTCCGTTTTATCAATATTTACAACACTCTACCAAATCCTACAAAAATAAAGTATGAGGCTTAGGCATTTTGATATAGTTCTTTGCAAGCTGAGTATTACAGTGTCAGTTACAACTATTGTAATAGTACTGATTTCTTTTATTTGATTGATTGTAGCAGGTCAATCATTGTGGAGAAAAGAAGTGAGCAGACTGATTCTTCTGGGTTCTGATTTTCAGCCGTATACAACTAAAGTTACAAGTTTTAACTGAAATGGAAACTGAAAAATCTAACATTTCAAAGGCTGAAGAACTTAAAGTTCTTGCCAATGAAGCTTTCAATGGTAAATAATGCAATTTCTCTGTGCTGTGGTTAATTTACTTTCTTCATCTTTGCAGTGAAATTTGTGGTAATAGCTGAATTATTGAATCTAAATCAATTTTGATAAGGTTATTTGTTGTCACTGCTTTAATACATTTATTTGCTAATGCTTGCCGAACGTGTGAATCCCTTTTTCAGCTCGAAAATACTCCCAAGCCATTGATCTATATACTCAAGCAATTGAGCTAAACAGTGGAAATGCAGTTTACTATTCTAATCGTGCCTTTGCTCATCTTCGGCTTGAGGAATATGGTAGTGCCATACAAGATGCCTCAGAGGCTATTGAAATTGATCCTAAATATTCAAAGGTGCTCTGAGTCCTAAAACATTACAGGCTTTCCTATATTTAGTTATCATTAATAAAAGACATGTCCTGATTATGGTTTATTGTTATAGGGTTATTACAGGCGAGGTGCTGCTTATATTGGGCTGGGAAAATTCAAGGAAGCACTGAAAGATTTTCAGCAGGTAACTGTGTTTGATGTCTGTAAAATATTCGAATAAGCTTGGTTGGAAAATAACATGTTCATAATAGAAGGTCAGCTGCAATGCAAAACATTGATAGATTAATATTCACGTTCCATTAATTGGTCATGTAGATAAGAATATCAAAGAGAAATCAGAGATGAAAAACAAAAGTTGTCAATAAATTTAGTAGATTTTATGAAACCGTACTAACATTAGTCTTTAAAAGATAGTATTTTTCGTTGAATATATATTCTGTGTTAGTTCCTGCCTGATATCAATTGTACTTGTCCAGAATATGGGTTACAACAGTTGCAAAAAGATGTGAAAGGAAAAAAGAGAAATTGCATGAAATAATGTTCATATATATATATATATGTGTATATATATATATATATATATATATATATATATATATATATATATATATATATATATATATAAATTCTACCTAGAACTAGAATTGAAAGAATGGTGGATAGATAGACAAGTAAAACAAGAGATCGTAATATGGTTCATTAGATCCCACTAATATGCAATTGTTGGAGGTTCCATATCTATTAGAGATGTGACCAAATTATAGTGTATAAGTCGGTGCAAATATCATTTTATGTGTTGGTTTTGTGAGGTTGACTTAGGTTTAAAAGTTCACTTTCTAAGAGCAATATTACACTACTACTACTATAACAAAAGCCTTATACCACTAGTTGGACAGCACAATGCTATTTGACTTGGTCAAAGACCAAATCTTCAAAGAGGATATGCACAAAATAGATTTTTAACATATTTAAATGAAATCTAAAGTAATGTAAATCAGCAAAGTAACATTAAAATCACCACTAGCAAATCAGGCATCAGTCTCAGTCCCTCAGAGCCAATATAACCACCAACCACTCACCCAAACAGTGCCAAAACAACTAAGAAATAAATGCAGTACTCAGGCAATTGACTAGGTTTAGAAGGATACAGTAGCTGAGGTTGCACAGCACTTACAGAAGGGAGCTCATAATCGACCAGCGGTTCAGAATATGTCCAACAGGAGTGGGGGTCTCACAGCACAGCTTAGAGGACAGAAGTTGTGAAGAGAGTTCTTAGCATCAAATAAATATGACTGCTGCAAAGATTTGATGTGATGCTGCAGCTCAGTCCAGCCTCTGAACTCCTTGGTGCAATTTTGTTGGGCTTCCTTTTTTGTTAATACTCTATTTCCTTCATTCCTCATCTTGCAAGATTCTCTCTGAATTTACTATATTTCTCTCTGCCATTTCTATATTTTCTTCTTCAAATCCAGTGTTCCAGTTGCTAAATGCTGGAACCAAAAATAGGTATTATTATATTCTGAATGTACTCTATTTGTCCGAATACCAGTCATATCATTCTAGAAAATGGGTAACAAAAGGAAGGGAAAAAGAAAGAATAAAAGCAAAATATTGCTCTTAACTTTGATGGACGTGCTTCCTCCCAGTTTGAGTCCACACTGAATTCTTGTGTACATGATATTCACAAATTATATGTGAAATTAAAAAAAAAATTCCTTTAAAAGTAAATCTGCAAATACGTAGTAAGCTGAATGTGAAGGTGGCCACCAAATTGTATTGCTGTCTTGTATTATCCACTATAAAATTTACAACATTTATTCATATAGCAAATAGTACCACGCATATGCATGTCTACATGCTAGAAAATGAAGGATGCTTCTACAGTAATTTAAATTTCTAACTGTTAATTGTTTATTAATCTGTAGATTACCCTGTAAATTCTTCTAGCACATACAATAATTACATACTATTTGAAAACATGCACAACTATTTATATTTTGAAATGGTTGTTATCCCTCTAATAAAAATTGCAAATTCTGTCAAAGCTGGAGAGCTTGGCACACCCAGCTACGTGAGAGATAGAAACATTAAGAAAACAAAGACATTGGTGGCAGTTTAGAAGAAAAGTAGGGTAGTAGTATACTGATGGAATAAGGGGATAATGTGGAGTCATGAGAGACATTAATATAGATATTTAGGGATATTTGTGTTTCTTCTTATTCAAATTATTTGGACTTTATAAAACATTTTAACTTTGATAAAATCCTTGGGACAAATTGAAGGTTGTGAAGCACCTTCCCTTTTCTCTTTACACTGATAATGGATTTGTTGAGTTGAGATTCTATGTAAGTAATGTTTTTGTTGTTTTAGACTCTTATGTCTTGAAATAGATTACTACTTAGGTTTTGAATTTTGGCTATGGTTGTGTTGCAGTTGTGGTAGGTGCTGGCTAATGTGGGCCAATGTGGTCTGTACTTGCAGCCTGATACTGTTTCAGGGGCAACTGCAACTGAAATGTTGCACATTTGCAGCTGCATCATGTAATGGGCTCTGCAATTTACAATTGATGATTACAATTCTCTCCTCTTACCACCCTTGTGCCAATAGAAGCTGTTGTCTTACTTCTAACTCTTCTTTTAAAATAAAAACTTAGCAGTTGCCAACTTTTTATTGAAATTTTTAGAATATGAAAATTTTCTTGGTATGCAACCCCATTGAAATATTCTCACATGAAAGTCATCTTGGTATGCTGAAGCTGACGGTTCTTGTCCTTTAATATCAGCTTGAATGTTGCAACTTCTACTTTTAAGCTTTTACATTCCTTCAAATAACTGTGGCTACCTACCTCCCTCTTATTGTCCTGTAACACATACTTGTTTCAATATGAAAATGTCTTATATTTAATAGACTTTTATTTAATAGGTCAAGAAAATGTGTCCAAATGATCCTGATGCTTCAAAGAAATTGAAGGAATGTGAAAAGGCAGTTATGAAGCTTAAATTTGAAGAAGCAATTGCTGCACCTGAGTCTGAAAGGCATTCAGTAGCTGAATCGATAGATTTCCACACAATAGGTAGTATTTTGAATATAATTTCTTAAGCTAGTATCTTAATTTTATACTTATGTTTTATTCTTTCATGGAGTCATTCTGTTATATTTCTTAACTTTTGTTTATTCTGGATGTGTGTATTCTAAAGGTATGATTGCAACTTTAATTTTGTAAAGCTTCAAATAAATAATATATAACATGACCCTATAAGACTAACTGTAGTTCTGTTTTTATTATTTGAAAGCTCTGGTATAATGTCTGCAGTGAATACCTTACCTTATATTAACATTCTTTCATATATACACGCATGTTTTGTACGATTATGGTTTCTTGATAAGAACCTTGGGAGAATGCCACCACAAGAGCTAGATGTTGTAGTTGGAGATCCCAAGGTCTTATAAAGCCCCCTCTGTAATCACATATTCCAATGCGGGATTCAAGTCCATTAGCTTGCAATTGGATCCTAAAATATTCTTAATGTAATAATGTGAAAAAAAGAGGCAAGTATCACTTCAATAATTAAGTTATGCATGAAATTTTCAGTTTTTCCATTAAATTATTTGATTGTATATTGTCCTCGGTTTTCTCTCATTTAATTGTGTTGTTGATGGGATTTCCTTCTCTGAACACTGTTATTTTCATGTAGTAAGATCCTGATCACTATCTTGTTTCTTCCACTCTTTGTAGTGAAATTTGTATTGGCTACTGGTACTGTTTCTTTGAATAAATAGTGATGACTTTGGTGTTCTTGAATAGTTTTGAGAGATGTTTAATGGATTATTTTGTTATGAACTTGGGGATTTTCGATTGATTATGTACATCCTCATGGAATTTGTTTTCAATCTTATTGAGAAAAGCGTGAAGTGTGATGTTGATGGATTGGAAGGGCAAAATAGTGTAATATAATCTCATCTCAGTATTACAAAGAAATGCATATTTAAATATCAAGATGATGAACCATCAAATGGTTAAACTTTCCTCTCCAACTTCCAGAACTACAAGTCAAAACTTTGGTGCAATGTTATGTGAAAGATTATGCATCCTGTTTGATTCTATTTCATTCACAATGGTTCAAGAGTCAAGAACATCTTATTGATTTGATCACTATCTTTCAAACAAGTATTAGTGTTGTGTGATCTCGTCTTCTTTTGTATTTTCCTATTACATATTTATTTCATCCATTTCCTAGTTGGGAAGATGATTCTGAAGGTTGTCTGACTAATATGTTTTACATTGAACTTCTAGAATGCTTTTAACCAAATAATGACATTTTAACCCAAGGAACATATATAATTACCACTGACAGAAGTTTTGATTTCAGTTTGTATAGTGATTAATTAAGCATCAAAGTAATTTAAAAAATAATCTGTCAATTTTTTGATACTTAGTTAACTGTAAGTAAATTATTTGGTTAATCATTATATGAGCTAGAATGGAACACTTCTTGCCAAAGTAAATTATTTGGTTAATCATTATATTTGGTTATTTTCCCTTCCTATTTTCAGCTATACACTTCAACCTCATGTTTCTTCCTTCTACCTCCTTCCTTTTTCATTGGTAATTTAGAAGACCTAAAAACAGGAATTTGTCATTCGTCTTGAGTCACGTGTTTGAGGAACATGTCTTTCGAAGTAATGAAAAATTCAGAAAATGATCACAGTGTAGGAGGTCACACCCTTTTCACCTCTCGGTTCATGCACATTATTTTTCCCTTCCTCAACCCAAATCAGTAGTTAATACTTTCTAGCTTCCGTCAAATTCCTTAATCATCCTTCTTTCTCTCACAAATCCCTTTTCATAACCTAGGGATATTTTATTCCTGTCTTTAATGAATGTTTGTCCAACTTTCTATAAATCATCACTCTTTGTATATATTGTATCATTATAGGAAAGGGCCGCAATTCTTCGGTGCCAACCGAAGTGGCCATAGCAGCAGTGGTAGCAGTTATGGCAGCAGCGGTGATGTTGTTCAGGACATCAAAGACCACAATAGTAATTGCAATTGTGGTTGGTTTGCTGTTGCTCCTCGGGGCTTATTGGTGGAGTGGCCACAATACTGGTACATTTGGGAGTCCTTTGCATGACCCAGGCCTTAGCTTAAAATTATTTAATACCTTAAACTAATTAAGCATACAATGAACTTTAAAAATCTGAATTTCAATTTAAGTCAGATGGAATCATTATTTATAAACGAATTGGGAAGTAAATTGTTTCGTTCTTTACAATGCAACATAATTCATTATACTATATTTTTTTGGAACAAGTTAATCATACATAAAATGAATATACCTAAAACTAATTAATCATAAAAATTCTCTTATGTCTCTAATATACTAGTTCCTTAAAATGTGATTATTACCCTTGTTAAGCTTTCTTATACTAACCTAGTTTCATTCTTTTGTGCTGATTTCAATTTGTAATTTTTCCAATAAGCATAATACATTTTATCTGAAACTGTAAGAGGTGCTAGAAAGAAGGATAAGTCATTCCCCTAAACTGACTAATGAAGAATAATGCACATTTTATACTTATTTTTACTATTTTCAGTTGCTTACAACCCTGGTTGAATTATCTTTTCCTTTTGGGGTGTTCAATTGCTACCTGGATCAACATCTACAAACTTTTTGTATTTCAAAGTGTATGCATTTTATAGATGCCTCTGGGTTTGGTAGAGATATTGTAATTTCCTGATCTACAGACCCTCTATTTTTTGTTGGGAGTTGTTAATCACAAGGACCATTAACAACACACATTAGCATGAAAGATGAACTCTTAATTTTGTTTTGTCAGTGGTCTTTAAAATTAATGGCCTCTTTTTCTGATCATATTATTATTCCAAGTTCTACTGTTGCATATAATTTCACTCATGGAAATGACCAAATTTGGCTTTTTGTTTTAATGCTAGATGTCGAGCCACAGTATTCAGGAGCAAGAATAGAGGGGGACGTTGTTACTTTGGATTTTGTGAAAAAAATGATGGAAGATTTCAAGAACCAGAAGTTCTTACATAAACGGTACTGAAGGAAGAAAACCTTGTTTCTCTTTTTGTTTCTTGATGAGTTATTGAAGCATCTTCTCTCCTGTCCTACAATTTTTTAGGTATGCATTCCAGATTGTATTACAAACAAGAGAAATTTTGCAATCTTTGCCTTCTCTTGTTGACATACGTGTTCCTAATGGCAAACGTTTTACTGTTTGTGGTGATGTGCATGGTCAGGTAATTGGTTTATTATAATCTTTGAATTGTCTATGATATTATTTGTGTCACATTCTTGATTTTGAACTTCAGAACTGCTGAAGTTGATTGGTGACTTTTAATATGGTAAAACAAATTGTTGCTTATATCTTCGTGATATCTTCTGATAGTTTTAGACATTTAAGACTTAGGATTGTTATTATAACTGTGGTTTGATTTTCCTCAGATTCCCTGACCTTTATGTGGAGGAATTGGGTAGCTATTTTTGTGCTGATAAGCATGCCAATTATTTATTTAGTTTTCTATGTTAATTTTGCACCATTGTTCAGGAGGGACTTTATCTGCCATGTTGAATATAAGACCCTTAAGTTATTTTAGAACCACTATGAAAGGGAATGCTATTAGATGGGAAAAAAGAAAGAATCACAGAAACATGGGATATGAAATCTTTCTTTGAGAGAGGGGATAAGTAAATAATACAGAACAAAACGGAATCCTCCTTTGAATGTTTGATCAAGAAACCCATTTGAAATAATGGTTTTATCCCATATGATAAGCAACTGCAAAGCGTGTCGTTTACAATTCAGGCATTCGGTCCTATTTCTAAACATAATCACCAATTTGAAGCCCACTGGCTCTAGTGCACTCAATTACAGGGCCTTTGCCATACCTTACCAAAACCTTGGAAATGGCATTGGAACTAAAATTGTTAGTAGTTTGCGTTTGTAAACATCTCAAACTGAAAAAAAAACTGTGAAAATAAAAACTAACCACTCCCACTGTTGTGAAATAAGGCATCTTCCCTTTCTAGTGGATGGAGGCAGGGGGAAAGAACACTATGGAGTTTGAAATTTAACAAGTCACATTTACTAAAATATCATAATTTACTGTCTAGAGGCGAATAATTCCTATTGCAGTGTTGGCACTAAGTAAGATGGTTGTGCAATTCTAAGTAGGTGATTTTTTTAATACAAAAATAGACTCCTGAAAAGGGAGGAACTTTGAAAAAGTGACATTTGAGGGAGAAAACTGTAGCCCATTTTTCTTAAAAGCCAGCCTCGACATGATTAGCATTGTGTTTCCAAGGTAACTTTTAGTAGTCATAGTGATGCAGAAAAAATAAAGTTTGACCCTCATAAAAAGGTCCTCCTGTCATTGTAGGTTATTTAATTTATAAATGTCTTTTCGTCAGTTTAATTTCTTTCAAACGAACTTGAATGTGATGTGTAGTCTTTTTTATCTAATTGCATCATGCTGCTTGGCTTTTGTATTATCGTATTTCCCCCCCAGTAATTCTTAACTTTGCAGATTGATTCTTTCCACCTCGATTTCTGCAGTTCTATGATCTTTTGAATATTTTTGAGCTTAATGGACTTCCTTCAGAAGAGAATCCATATCTATTTAACGGCGACTTTGTGGATAGGGGATCTTTTTCATTAGAAGTTATCCTGACCTTGTTTGCATTTAAGTGCATGTCTCCATCAGGTAAACCCTAGATCTTTATGAGTTAGTTTTGTTATCCTGTTTTTTGGAAACATCATAAATATTTAAGGACCTGATTAGATACTTTTTATGACCTTTTAGAACAAAAGAACTGTTTTTTTGTTCATGACGACATAAATTGAAATCCATTACAATTCCTTGGGAAATTTAGCCTCTTTAAATTGCAATATTTAGTTTTATTGTTTCAAGCGAATTGTATCATGCTGTTTGTGTGTGGACATTCATTAATTTCTTTTCTTTGTAAAATTCACTTGTTTAGGGGAATATTAATATTTTGTTCATACAATACGGTAACTTCTTCTGTTGCCATGTAAATTTCAGCCATATATTTAGCCAGAGGAAATCACGAGAGCAAGAGCATGAACAAGATATATGGTTTTGAGGGTGAGGTGCGCTCAAAGTTGAATGATACTTTTGTCGAACTCTTTGCGGAAGTATTCTGCTTTCTACCACTGGCTCATGTGATAAATGAGAAAGTTTTCGTAGTTCATGGAGGTCTTTTCAGTGTTGACGGGGTCAAACTCTCTGACATCCGATCAATTAATCGATTCTGTGAACCTCCTGAAGAAGGTTAGACGCTTACTTTTTTTTTTGCATTTAATTGATCTCAGCAATACCTTAATCACTCTAAACTTTCACTTGGTGCACTTCACAGACTGAAACCTCTCTGGCTTTTTCACCCTGAGTATTGTAGTTTTATATACCCTATGATTGGTATGTGTAGGGCTGATGTGTGAAGTTCTTTGGAGTGATCCACAACCTCTCCCTGGAAGGGGCCCAAGCAAGCGTGGTGTGGGTCTTTCTTTTGGTCCAGATGTTACAGAAGCATTTTTGAAGGAAAATAATTTAGGTGTGTTTTCCATTAGTCAGAGTCTTTTCTAAAGTTTATTTGTTCTTCAGTCAGTGGCTTCACATAAATTACCAATTTACAGATTTAGTTGTGAGATCTCATGAAGTAAAGGATGAGGGTTACGAGATTGAACATGATGGGAAACTCATAACTGTCTTTTCTGCTCCAAATTACTGTGACCAGGTAATCAAATCACTTTTACTACATTCTTTTCTAAGTAAGTTTAGCCATTTTACTTTATTGTCTCAGAAAAATTTGTGGATCCCAATCCCTCTTCATGGAAAGAGACTTTTGTTGTTGTAATCTATTCTTACAGCCTTCATCTTTAATCATTTGAGTAGACTCATTCTTTAAACTGTGGTTGAGTATGTAAACATATCAAGATAAGCTCTAGGAGTAAGAATAGATTACAATAACAAAAGTCTCAACTCTAAACCTTAAACCCTAAACATTGCATGATTGACCAGGATTCTTTTCCAATCACATTAAATTAAATGTGTAAATGAAAACCATATTACCCACCTTATATTTGTACATGTTGTTTGCATGGACAGTTTGCAATGTCATAGGCATTCTTATATTAATATCTGAGTAATCACTTTCCTTCCTAAAGTATATTTTGATCTTGGTGTTAAAATCTACATAACGTTGATTTTTATTGCATCCTGCAGATGGGTAACAAAGGTGCCTTTATTCGATTTGAAGCACCAGATTTGAAACCTAACATTGTCACATTCTCAGCAGTGGTTAGTATCCTTTGTGCTTTAGACCATGCTATGCTAAGTATGTCATATTTTGTCCTAAAAAATAATACCAATAAATGAATATGTTCACTAATTGTTTTATATAACATAGTATGGTGCAATATGATTGCTTTGCTTTTTCTTTCAATCTGTATTCTTATATTGGGGTTGACATTCTTTTCTTCTGTCTGTTTACTTTGTTGAAATTGCAGCCACACCCTGATGTCAAACCAATGGCTTATGCAAACAACTTCCTCAGGATGTTCTCATAATTTACAAAGCTGACTAAAAGCCTAGAACTGCCAATGGTTTAATGCTGTTTTGAATGACTGTTATTCCCCAAGGACAAGATTCAAGCGATGGCTAGAGAAGATTTGGTACTGTGCTACATGTTTATCTTTGTTGTTCTGTATAATATTTTTGGCTCAACATTTTATTAAAACTCATTTTTTCTCCCCCTCCCCCCTGATCTTTACCCCTTCAGTTTTGTGCTGTTTTTTCTTTCTGTGAACAAGTGTAAGGAAATTTGCATCTCCATTTAGCTTCATGAAACTCTGGTGATAATGTTTAACTGAAATTGACCACATGAAAATCACTGCTTAGATGCAAGACCATTTATTCTGTTTTTGTGCTAGTGTGTTGCCGATGATTGTTAGACTTGGCTACCAAATTTGTAGGCTGCTTTTAGGATTCAATGTTTCTTTTACATGGCTTTTTTTTATCAAATTAAATTTCATCCTTGCGAGAAGCAGTTCATGACCGTGAGATAATATTCTGCTTAGCAATTTTTTGCGTGTGGTTATCATAAAAAACTTATTGTCCACTTTTATTATGTGGAGTTTTTAATTGATTTTCGATATAGAACTTCTAGAGTAATACGAAACCATGATCTATACTCGCTTATTGAGTCGGGATTCATCAAGATTATATGCCAAAAAGTCCCAAGGTTTTGGCCAGACCAGTAGATTATAAACATTCACTTATTTAATGAATACGCAGGTATTGTTTAAATTTGATGTAAAATTCTTGCATTAAGTCTGAATATTGATGAGTAATATTTTATTTTTTTAATTTGAGAATGGATATATACATATTTGTCTTAATATGGAGTATAATTCAAATTCGTCTTGAATATGTGGAAATTTTTTACATATGAATAATATTTAGTTTTCTAAATTAGGTATAGAGATAGAAATAGGTATTTAGATATTCATATCCTACTTGTCTCCGTATTTGTCTTAATATTCAACTCTATTCTAGTATCTATTCATATCTTAAATTACTAAAATATTTTTTAATTTATTTGGTAATCTAAATAATTTATATTAATTTTTTCTGATTTTATTTTTGTAACTTTTTATTAAAACAAACCTTTTTTGTTTTGTAACTATGGATATTTATATCATTATAATTTCTTTTTCTTGATATTTGAAGATAAAGAAAGATATGTATCATTTTTACGTTAAATATTTGATTAAATATTTTATAATATAATTGGATCTCAAATGTGTTTTTTTTTTTGTAAAATAATTATTTAATTAATATTTAAAATAGTAAAGAGGTTGGTATTAATATATCTTTTGTCGAAGATATAACAAATTTTGATATGTTCGAGTCGATCAGGTGTCAATGACGATTATTTAGTTATTATCTTAAGATATATTTTTCCTAATACTATAATTGAGACAGAAAGTATGAAGAATGATATTATTCTATATTTTCTATGATTAAAAAGCTAATTGTATAGAAGTTTTTTCATAGTACATTTAAAAGTAAGAAACATGGCTTTTTAGGTACTTTGAAGGGTTATTATTGGCCTACCTTTAAAACTAATGTCAAAGTGTTTTCCTAAGAATTTAAACAAATTCAACAATTTGTCCTTATACATAATTTGCCTTGACAAGTGCCACATAACATAGTTATACTTTAACCTTATCAGATAAGGGATATATAATATCCTTGGACATTTTTCAATGGTCAAGGAACAAGTCAAATTTCTATAATAAATATTTATTATTTTATCAAATAAATCCCTTCCCTATAACCATAACACAATAGGTCCTAACATTTTTTTCAAGAAAATACCAAATATATTATAGGACGATCTTTTATCAATATGGTGTAATTCTTCTTCAAATTTACACAAATGGGCATTTTTTGAAAAATTTATAGACACATATAAGTCGTGTCACATATAAGTCGTGTCTGACTAGCACAACTTCATTGTAAAGAAGTCGTACTCTAATGAGACGACCTCTGACTTCTTAAATTGAAGTCATGTTAACACTACATAACTTCTATGTGAGCGATGAAGTCACGTGGATCAAACACAACTTCATTTAAGACTAATTAGGTTTTGTAATTTTAATAAACATATGCAAGAGTGGTAACTTCAATATAATTAGATTTTAGGTAAAGTAATGCAAGTTTGGCATGACTCCCATGTAATTTGATTTTTATTGAAGTCGTGCAAGACTGATACAACTTCAATGTATATGAATTGAATTGAATTCGTGCATGTCTTACATGAGTTTAGTGGATTTTCAATTTAACTTAAGTCTTGCATGCTTGACGTGACTTCAATTGTTTATATTTTGCACTAAACTGGTGCATTGATGACACGACATTTGTATGAGTATTTTGTAATTTTATAAGATACATTTTATTAAATAAAATTTTGTAGATATTATTGTTAATTCTTAAAAGTTAGAATATTATATGAGAGATTATAAATAATATTTATTAAGTGAATATTAACATAAGGTTTGTAGATATTATCCATTGGTTTATTATTTTGTGGGATAGTGGGAAGAGAGAAAACTATAATTTGATTGAAAAATTAGAAAAAAAGAGAAGTTAATAATTCAAATTGTAATTAAATTATGATATCAACATTGTTAGATATTGAGAAATAATTTATCTATGAGATGATGTGCAACAAAATGGTCTTTTTGTCGATTTTCTAGGCCTTTCATTGAGGGTGATGCTAATAAGAAGTGGAAGCAAATCATCATTATTGTCTTGGTCTTCATTTTTGTCACCTTATTGTTAAGTCCTTGGGGGGCATTATTGACCAATAATATTGCATAAATGATGTGGGATTGTATGCAAATGGAAGAGTGAATACAATAGTCTCGAACATATTTGGTGGACAAAACAAATATATGGTTGATTAGAAAAATTATGTGTATGAAACCCCATTAGGAAGAAATTGTTGACCATAGGAACAAATATATGGAAGCTTGTTTTACATCATATTAACCAATAATGTGCTCATGAAATTGTTGACCATATGAAGAAAAATCAACATGTTGATAGGTGGGGTTGAAGAGACTCTTGGGGCGTGTCATACTGTAAGAAGAGAATGTGAAATTATAGATAAATAAAAAAATATGATTAAATCTTTTAGGAAGTGAACTTACATCATCATCAAAGGTTGATTTGAAGGCAATGTATAATGAATAATCTGATTAATGAACAACTACATATATGTTGTGGAGTCATATAAATGACCATTTTCACTGATTGAGCACCTTGGATGAGATTATTATGTTGATCATTCCATATAACTATCCACCTTTGATGGTAATCTAGCCAATATCTATTTGTTCTACCTCTTATATCTTCTTTGTGAAGTTGATCTTTGTTTAATGGGTAAGTTGGAATACTTTGTTGAAACCCAAATTAGTGAATTACCCAATTAGTATGTGATGAAATTCTACTGTGGCAAAACATATTAGAGGAAATACAACTCAACAATTGGAGAAGCCTTAACAGGAATCAATGGTGTGATGTCGTCCCTACTATAAAGAGTCCACAAGAACTGGAAAAATGGTCGTTAGTATAAGAAAAAAATGTTATGGAGATTCAATATAATATGATTTCAATAAGAAATTATTTGGACTATAACTCGTCTAACGACTTTAATATAAGAGCCATTGTACTTGTAAGTGGATGTTGTCTTTGTGCCGATGCACAACCCACCATTCATTTAAACCGAAAAAGTTAAAATTTAGTCAAACTTATATTATTGCAGAAGTAATTTTGTAGACAAAAGATAAATATGTACTTTTTCACAAGTGGAAAATCAAGTCCCGTGGCAACAATGTCGTTTAATAGATGGAGAAAGATATTTAATGTGTTTATAAACTCAACATTGCAAAAGTACTGCACAACCTCTAATGTTATCTTGGTTAAAGTCAATTTCGTAATCTAAAGCATGATAAAGATAAGCCAACACAGTAGAACCTCAACTATAATTTGAAATAGAATTGAAGTCATGACATGTATTAAATTTGTGAAGATTAATATCGATATTTGTCAACATAGGTATATGTCCAAATTCTATGACATGTATTAAATTTTGTACTCATGCATTAACAAAAATGCCATGCTTTGTTACCTTTCCCAATAGTCTTGGTCATATGCTTCTTTTGCAGATGATCAAGTTTATGATACCTAACCATTTTTTGGACATAAATATTTGTCATGAGCTAGAAATTTTGAATATAATATCTTCAATTCATTATTATTAATAATTTAATTTCATTGCACATTGATTAGAATTACATACTGATCTATAATCCAATAAATCAAATCCAAATTTATTAAAATATATTTAAAAATTTTAAAAGTGTTGACAAAAAGAAGTTGGACATCTTCCTTCAATAAAGAGTCTTGGTGATGATGATGACTTATGAAGAAGTATGAAAGACTTAATGATGATCTATGAAAAAATATTGAAGACTTAAAGAATGCTTGGATTCAAGAGATTCATTGAAGACTTAAGAGTTTTTGTTGTTTAGATCTTGTAAGTTGTGTATGTTATTTAAAATAGTTAAATTAGTATATCAAGAGTCAAAAGGCAAAACCCAAGTAGCATGACATTGAGAGAATGTGTTCATTCCTTGTGTGATTCAAAGGAGATGTTCATTCCTTGTGTGATTCAAGGATGGGGTTTCTTCATCTCTTGTGTGATTCAAGAGAGGTGTCTTAATCCTTTGTGGGACTTAAAGGAAATGTTCATCCCTTGTGGATTTTAACGGAGGTGTCTTTCATCTCTTGTGGTTTCAAAAGAGGTGTTTTCTAAACCCTGAAATTTCTTATTTGTGATTGGATTTGTGATTTATTTTAGTGAATGAATTAATCTCATTTTTGAGAGATTAACAACTGAACATAGGGTCTTTTGATTCGAACCAGTATAAATACCTTGTGCAATCTTCTCTTTCTTAATAATCTATTTACTTTATTGTGGTTATTAAAATAAAAGAAATGATTTTAATAGAACTTTGATATTAAAAGGGAAAAAATCTTAAAAGCACAATTTTTATTAATAACCAAATTCGTCCCCTTTTGATTTTATCTACACACAAATCATTTCATTTTGTTGCTCGATAAGAAAACAAATATTGTGTTTACATATCATGACCTTGTTGGAAACTATATAAAAATATTAAATATGTGGTTATTTTTTCCATTTTTAATTAAATTATTTATAAGAAATTCACTTAAATAATTCAACCTTTTTATTTTTGAATTAAAATAATTATAACAAATTCTTAGAAAATGAATAAAACATTGGTAAATTAAATTTATAACATTATTAAACGAAGAAAACAAATATTTGGTTAAATCTCTATTAATTTTTAATAAAATTACAATTACAACTATTATAATAAAAGAACCCACTATTATAATAATGACTATTTCTCTATTATACATATATCTCTTATTTTATTAGAAAAAGTATATTGACAAAAAAAATGAGATTAAAAAATTAAAATTAAATTTATAAAATATAGAAGTATAATATTTTTTTAAAGATGTGAAATGATTTAATTATTATATTTTAACAATATGACTAAATTATAAAAGTCTTATAAAATTAAACAAATCATATACATAACATAAAAATATTTTTTAAATGTTATGGAAGGTGAAATTATACAAACCATATGCAAAATGTAAAATTTTATAGACAACGTGTTTCTATACATAAATAAATAAATAAATGATAATAATGAATAGTTAAATAAGACAACTTTAAATTTACTAGATAGACTAGAAAAAAAAAACATGATATGTTACAAATTTGAATAAAATTGAACCAATCTCATTGAATTTAATTAGGTAGTTAAATTGAAATAATAAATGTATTTGACAACTCAAAGTAAATCAAAATCAAATTTTAAACCAATTTCTCTTCATATATAAATCCATACGAGAAGGACGAAAAAACTAATTTAAGATCAATATATTTTCTTTGTTTGTGAAGTGAGAGGGAGGTTGGTTCTAGCTACGAAGTAAACTTTTTTGTATATTAAAGGTTAAATATAGGTCATAGAATTTGTCATGACTCAAAGTTACCAACTCAATGTGCATGATGGCTAGTTTATAGGGTTATTTGTTCGTAGATTAAACTACAAATAGAAAAAAAAAGAATAACAAACCTGGAAACTACAACCATATTAAATGGTGATGTGAATTTGATGTAAATTTGACACAATAACCTTACCTACACACATAATCTCAGTTGAAAGGAAGTATAACTCTTTGAACTGAGTGATCTTTGCAATTCCAGATCAGGTTTTCAAGTGAATGATGTTTGTGTGTGAGAATTGTAGCCAAAGCTTACCTATTTATCAAAAAATTTAGTCAAATGGGTAGTGGAGTTTGTAATGGTTTGATGCAAAATTTAAATTCAAATAGCAATGCACTCAGATTCCATGGATAACTTTCAGCAACCCCTATCAATATGTTATTTGACTAAGCAAGAATATGCATTATGTATTCCCTCATTCTGTTAAGGCATTCAAATATATATAAATTTTGCTTTGAATTACAACACTTAAAGTTGCTAAGGAAATACACCAGCCCATACTCAAGGAGTATGGAGTTTTTGATCCAAATCAGTGTTAACCATTGAATGGGGAACCTTCAATTCAATGCACACAGAGAATCCAATGTGAAAACAAAAAGAAATAAAAGTCATGCAACACCTTGCTGACTTTCATTTAAGTTGACGTCGTGCATGCACATAATGACTTCAATTATGTTGAAGTCCATTTACCCACATAACGACTTCTATTATGTTGAAGGCGTGACACTGCCTAACAACTTCAATGTTAAATGCACTTTGAATCTGTTTGCTTGTTGTTTCATTGGGATCGATTTTTGAAACTAAAATTTATTTCCTTCTTTTGTATGTTGTGATTTTATATATATATATATATATATATATATATATATATATATATATATATAAAATAAAAATTGTATTTTAATATTGGAAACTCCGATGCACATTTTAAATATTTGTGTATAATATTCATTTATAGTTTGAGTGGTCCTATTAAAAAACATGTGATGCTTAATTTGGTACAACATATGTTAGGAAAAGAAATGAAAGCACGACAAGAAGTTTTAACTTTGTGTAGGTTATTATTTTAAGAGCAGTGCTTTTATCTAGTGATCAATATTAATCAATCAATTGGCCTTGCTAATATTTGAATTTGATACATAATGTGTAGCTTTACATAAAAAGTGTTTCCAAACAACCATTTGCTAAAGAAATTGTGGAGGTTTCATTAACTAGACATTGTTATATGCTTTAAAATCTACCTCAGTGAACCATAATTAATCAAAGTTTGGATATTGAAAAGATGATATTATTATTACTCTTTGTATTCATAATACATGATTGAATGATATTTTCAATTTTTTTATAATCACAAATGGATAGCTAATATACTGGCGGACATTCTAGGAGTAATAAATAGGAACCTATTATCATAAATTTAGTAACTGATTTCAGTAAAGGTGAAGACCACAACGAGCAGGAAGATATATTTACAAAATCATCTACCAAAAAACATCAATTGTTTAATCGAGCATGCCAAAAAGTTCAATTTGACCTTTCTAAAAGGTTGTGTTTCAATTCCAAAGAGGCTACTTTGACTACCATCAAGCAATACTACATTGACCAGGGCATACAAAATCGAAGTTGTAGAATCCAAGACAAACACATATGTAACATGTTGCTTTCATTATGAAAACGACTACTAATGACACATTCGAACTTCTTTTAACACAATTCACCTTTAGTGACAAAAAAAATGTTGAAGCGCCTTATACATCTTTGTCAACCACTATTTTTCCTGATCACATAAATTTGAACTTAACCCAAATTGCTTGTGGTCAATTAAGTAATGGCAAATCCCTCCATCCCGATAAAATGTGTGATAGTTTAAATAAAGAACCATCATGGTTATTTAATAAGTTGTAAACAAGCTCGCATAGTTGAATAAAAGATAGTAGCAACGAAACTCGATAATAAGGGCCAATCATATAAATATCTTCCATGATGGTTGCAATTTGCACACAAATCTATTTCATGTACAATGTAAAGTATGTTAGTCATCCTTAAGATGTATACAATGTTGAAAGCAACTATACCTATATCTTAGATTGTGTCTTTTGGTCTTTTAAGGCATGTATTGAAGGGTTAACCTACTGCAAGCCAATAATGCACGTTGATGGATTATTAACTGGAAAATATCATGACACTTTGTTGACTACCATTGGTCAAGATGGTAATTGAAACATAATTCCACGAGCTTTTGCCATTCTTGAAAGACAAACTAAGGATGTTATGATATAGTTCTTCCAATTGTTACGAGCAAATTTCACGCTTCATCCAAATATATACCTCATAACTAATAGAGGAAAAAAACATACTATCAACTTTAAAATTTCTAGAAGTTGATTGTGAAGAAAATGGTTTGGTCTTAGTCTATTGCATATGAAATAATGCATCCAATATCAACATGTTCAAAAATTCAAAGTTAAAGAGACAAGTATTTAACATGGGTATGGATATTCATTTACTTTTGTTGTGTAATACTGCAAAATGACTAAATGTATATCTATGCAAAATGACTAAATGTATATCTAATTGTATTTATTACATTGCATAGGTTATGAAGTGAAACAACCAATTCTATAAGCAAACTTATTGGCTATGAGATCATAATTTTAATAAGTAGTCTCTTGGATTAATCAAATATTGTTGGAAAAGTGGACTAGGCATATCCGGGGAGTAAGAGATATGAGCATATGACAATAAATCTAAATGAACACATGAACTCAATTTTGAAGGGAGCTCAACCTTTACAAATTTTTTCTCAATTAAGACAACATTTGAAAGAACATACTCTTGGTTTATCGAAAGAGGGATAAAGATCGGGTACATTTATAAGTAGAACATCATTATCCTAATGACATTATTGCTATACTAAGAAAAAATGAGCAACAATTTGTTATGTGTCTTTCACAAATGTATGATTGAAAAAATTCAAAATTTGATGTTCAAGAGATAACCACTCCTTAACTTCAACCCCAACCTATGTCATACACTATTAAATTAAATGAATGGTGGTGTGATTGTAGGGAGTTTCAAGCTCTTTGACTACCTTGTCCACATATCATCTTTGTTTGTTCATATTGTCATTTGAAACAAATGATATTTGTTGCCCCAACCTACAATATCCACAATATTTTCAATGTTTATGAGATCCAGTTTCTTTTAGATTCAAAATAAAGATTATTTGTTCAAATACACTGGACCAAATTTTGTACCTGATCCCACCATGCCATTAGGAATTAGGGAGACAACCAACTAATCATATCCAAAACGAAATGAATATGAGCCAATTCCATATAGACAATGTTTATGTTATAATTTAATTAAAATTTGCATTATTAATTTCTCTTTTCTTTTTAATTCTTCAATCAAATTTATAGCTTCCTCTCTTCCTATAATCTTAGAAAAAAAATAAACTAGTATTAATCTAAAAATATATAAAATTAAACATCTTAATTTCTATGTTATCCTGATACAAAAACCTATACTAATATTTTCTTAATAAATATTAATTATTATTTTATAAATAATATTCTCACTTTTCATAATTAAGAACAATGTCTACTAAATTTTATTTAATAAAACATATCTTATAAAAAATTATAAAATGCTTATGCAAAAATCGTGTCATCAATGCACGAGTTGAGTGCAAAATATAAACAATTGAAGTTGTATCAGACATGCATGACTTTAGCTAAATTGAAAATACATTAAACTTGTGTGAGACATACATAACTTTAATTAAATTCAAAATATGTTGTCAACCTTACACAACTTTAGTAAGAATCAAATTACACATAAGTCATGTTAGATCTGTACGACTTTACTTAAAGTTATGTCACTTTTGCACAACTTCATTACAATCACAAAATGTGATTAATTTTAAATGAAGTCGTGTTTGATCCAGACAATTTCATCACTAACACAAATGTCGCATTGGGCTAAATCGACCTCAATTTTAGAAGTTAGAGATCATGCCATTGGAACACGACTTATTTACAATGAAGTCATGTAAGTTTGATACAACTTACCAATGTTTGTAAAATTTTTAAGAAATGCTCAATTAAATAAATTTGAAGAGGAATTGCATTATATAAATAATTATAATGGGGTTGACATTGCGCACCACAATCATTAAAAGAAACATCGTTCCAACTTATAAATAAATAAGTGTGTGCAAAATATAGTAGCATTTTGATTGTAAATTTTAAAAACTATAAATTTACTTTTATTTTCTTTTTTCTTTTGTAAACATAACTGCAATTAGCAAATTTTGTAATCCAAATAAGCTAGAATGACAAATAATAGGAAACAAAGAAATAATGAGGAACTTGAAGCCGATTTAGCCAAATTGGGAGGCTCCAATTTTTGGCCTAATATAAGCAATAAGGTCAAACAAAGTCAAAATAAAAAAGTAAGAAGAACATATATAATTTCTTCAATTCTTTTATTTGAATTTTGAATTTTAAAATTTTCCAAATGTTCACATTTTTAACCATTAAGGCCATAGTTTAGAATTTCATTTCATTTCTAGATGCATTTGAATTTTATTTGGCTAACACATATGGCCATAATTGACTTCTCATTATCTTCATAAATAACTTTTGATGATAATAAATGAAAGTTGAATTTCTAGAGCACTTTTTTAGAGTGTCTTTGTGAAGGAGCTCCTCCTTGCTCAAGCATCTTTGTGATGCAGAAGGTTAGATGTATAAGAATAATAGGATTTTTGAAATGAAATTTAGGATCAGTTTCCTACAGGAGAAGTGATACCAACTCTCAAGGAATTGTTAAATATGAAATGGTAATTTAAGCAAAGAAATGGGGTGAATTGGGTGTTTAAAACTTTTTCAAAAGCTCTAAATTCCTTTTGATTGAATCAAATAGACCACAAAATTCAAATGCAAAAACTACAAAAAAAAACACTTTCAATCGGTTAAAAAATAAAACAGTAGATTAATTTGTTCATACACCTACGAATCAGTTGATTAAAATTTTAAAATAATCGATTGAAATTCTGGAAAATTATGCAGAATGCAAATTTCATGAATTTCACTTAAACAACATACTTTCACACACAAAATTTGTTCCAAACACTATTTCTAACAAAGTTCGAATATCATATTACACATAAACGCATTCAAACACAACAAAGAATAATTTGTTTTGTTTTCTTGAGATTTTCAAGTGAATGAGATGAAGGAAAGAGAGTTGGATAATTGTTTTTATTAAGGTTCACTCAATCACAAAGTTACATCTAGGTTACCAGGACAACCTGAGTCTGGTTTCCACTATATTCAAAAGTTTTACTAATCACAAACCAAGATTACATTTTTGAACAAAGAAAACATCAAGATTTTTTACTCACAAAAATCTAAACCACTACCTTGCAAGAGTCACACTCACAAACCTGAAATCAAACCAGGAACACAACAAGAGGCATAAGAACTACAAAACCTAATGGTAGATCTCCCTAGTCAACTATACACGAATTCTTCAAGCTTCTACCAAGCTAAAATGCCTCCAAGATTAATTAATATTAACAATTTACACCTTGTTGATGTTTGATTTAGAGAAAAAGAGTTTTCCAGTGATGATTGGCAAATTTTCGTGCTTAAAAACTCATAATTGTATCTGTAAGACCCGTGAAATTTAAATAATTAAATAAATAATTATTTAATAAATGCGGGTAATAAAAGCCTTTATGGCATTTAATGTTAATTATTGTGACGTGGAAAAGTACTAGCTTAAATGGTTGGGAGTGCTTTGGTTGTGTGAGAGGACTTGGGTTTGAGTCTTATGTATGCCATTATGTGTTGTTTGATTTATTATTAGTTTTAATAATATGCATGATTATGTGAGTGATAACATAACTATATAATTATAAGAATTATTATGAAACATGATTAGTTGAATTGGTTGTGCTTTGACTTTATGAATCCATGGTTTTGTGTTCAAACCTTGCTGAGAACGAAATTGATTTCTTTATTTTTGCTAATAAAAATGGTGACTTGAATGTGAAAGGGTGGGAAAAACCCTAGAAGCAATGGGCAGCCAAGGGAGCTGGAAAAATAGCTATCACTTTCAAATTTTGAATTAAGGTTCAATTTCGAATTTTGGTGTTCACATCATGAATTGCTTGGTAAAGTTGAATGTGGTTTTGGGCAAATTGGTCTGGTTTCTGAGTGCATGACAAGGAGAATGTATGCTATTCTTGCCCAAGCTAGCGAGGCTCGCCTAAGCGAGAATAGCAGAAATTCATGGTTTGGGTTCTAGCATCTCGCTCAAGCAAGAGCAGCTCGCCTAAGCGAGAAATCGAGTAGTTGTGAGGTTGTGCTCGAGGGTCTCGCTCAGGCGAGGAGTCCATGGTTTGGGCGACTGAGCACTCTCGCTCAGACCTCGCGTTAAGTTCCTGTAGTACTCTCGCTTAGGCGAGGACGCTTAGCTAAGCGAGACAGGCCAGGCGAGAAATTGAGTAGTTGTGAGGTTGTGCTCGAGGGTCTCGCTCAGGCGAGGAGTCCATGGTTTGGGCGACTGAGCACTCTCGCTCAGACCTCG
This sequence comes from Vigna unguiculata, assembly GCF_037176805.1. NCBI lineage: Eukaryota > Viridiplantae > Streptophyta > Magnoliopsida > Fabales > Fabaceae > Vigna > Vigna unguiculata. The sequence goes on from NC_140797.1 coordinate 31,718,917, forward strand.
CATTAAGTTCCTGTAGCACTCTCGCTCAGGCGAGGACGCTTAGCTAAGCGAGACAGGCCTGGTCGCTTAAGCTAAGGCTCCTAGCCCAAACGAGTTTAGTGTAGTTTGTGTGTATTGTTGTACGAATTTATGCGGACATGGATCAGGAGATGTTGTGCCATGAGCGGGTAGGTTCATGGATGGTGGTTAACACGTGATGGTATGAGTGGGGAGGTTCATACCCAGTTACTCTCATGTGGGGATACGAGCGATGTAGGTTTGTATGTTCCGTGCTCACATTTTAGAGATGTTGCGTGCGGGGAGGTACGTAGCTGGTGGATCATGTGTGTTGGACTACGGGCGGGCAGGTCCGTAGAGTAGGACTATGAATGGGGAGGTTCGTAGAGGCAGGATCACGAGCGGGCAGGTTTGTGTGAGCATCATAAATCCTGAGCCCATGGTTAATCTTGTTATGTGAATTGAAGGTTGAAAAGCCTTGGGGTATTAAGAACTTGGCCAAGGTCTAACTATGATAATATAACTGGGTATTTATATATTATCTAATTTACGTGATTTCTTATATTATTGAGCTCACCCTTTCTGTTTGTGCTTGACGATGATCGTGTAATTCTTTACACGGGAGCAGTTGATAATACAGGTGATGCTGCTAATACATGAGGCAGAGAGAGGGGATAGCTTGGGCTGGAACTAGGAATCTATTTATGTTTCCTGTTCTTTTATTTGGTTTTTTTTGGAAACTGTAATAAGACCATTTCTTTCGTATAGCTTTAATTGTTGTTTAGCGCTTGAATTTAATGTTTTAAATTTTTCTCGCGTTTGAGAATAATAAAAGTTTGATGTTCTTTTTTTTATTATTTATTTTAAATAAGTAATATCTAGTAAGGATGTTACAGTGTCTCTGCTCTTTAAAACACAATTTATATAGTCTGGTCTTAAGTGAAATCAATTGGTTGAATTTTCAATACAATCTGTTGATTTCACTTGACTTAAGTGAGATAGTCGATTGAAAAATAATTCAACTGATTGAATACATTCATACCAGAAACTATATACAACATGCCTTTTAACTTATTAAAACTCATTTTAACAGATTAAAAAGGACACCCTAAGACTAACAAGACAATCTAACATATGTCATATAGCCTACCAATATGGTATAACATGTAACCATAATATTATAAACATTATTTCCATATTTAATACAATAGAAACAAGAAATTCAAGCGGATCTTCATCAATCTTCATCAACCACATGTGGTCTTCATGCACTTTACTTTATCAAATCTTTGCACCAAGCTTGCTTGTGCTAAGAGGAAGAAGTCTAGAGTACTTGAGAATAGGGAGGACTATTCTAGGAGACTTTCAAAACAAGTGAGGTGCAAAGTTCTACTGATTGAAAAGTTATTTTTACAACGAGCAAATGCCTCTATTTGTAGCTTAGAGATCCAACCATGGGATAGGAAAAAGGAGGGAGATTTCAAAATTGAATTTCCCCACATGCTCCTAAAACGAAGGCATAGAGAGTGGATCAAGTGACACTTGTCCACTCATGCTTTCCACATTGCAACATGTGCTAATTATGGAACTAACATGTCTCTTCCCATGTGTGACTAGCCTAGACTTTCTCTTAGACTTGAGTGAGCCCAAGTGAAACCTTAGCTAGGCTACTATGACCCTAGTTTAACCTTATGCAATACAAGAACCAAATCCAAGCCCAAAACTTTACATTACTTAGCTCAAATACAAGGCTTAAAATATCTAGATTACTTAGTCCAAATGCACAACCCAAAATATACTTTTCTACTTTGAACATATATCACATGCTAGGGATTGCCCATGTTGTTAAAAGCTTGGATCTAATGAAGTTAGGGATGACGACGAGGACGAGTTTTATTGTCCCATCCCATTTTCGAAGAAAAAAAATTCATCATCATTCTCATTTCTATATGATAAGAGTTAATCTTTTTGATTTTAGAAAACAATATATTTGTATTTATGTTACTTAAGAATGTCTAAAAAAACTTTCGATGGACATTAAGATAACAAAATTATTTAGATGTGAAACTTCACTTCATTGAGACTCCAAAGGAGTTAAACTCATTAAATTAGATTGCTTGTTTTATTAAATGATCACCTGATATATATTTAGGTTTTAATTTGTACAATTTGATAAACATAACTTTATTTTAACTATGTATATTGTTGGATAATAAAAATATAAAAAAGAAAAAAAAAGTTGATTCATTACTTTTGTAAAGCCTTTTATATTGTCCATTAATTTAAAATCACTATCAATATGATTTCTAAGATAAATATTATAAAATTCAACAAATTTATTATGCAAAATAGTTTGTTATTAGATGATGATGTAACACTGTTCTAGATTATCAATGCATGATTTATTTTCTCAAAAAGAAAAGGTTAGATGCAGCAATTTAGTGGTAGGTTTAGCAATTGCAGTATCATGATTTTAAAGCCCACAAAAATTTAGGAATTTAACAAACTCATGGGTTGAACTTGGACCACAGCCAAACCCAAAGGAAGCCCCTTGTGAAATTCAACACACACCCTTTTTGTGTGTTGTTGCCCTCAAACAATTACACAAACCTGTGCTAAGTGCTAAATCAAGCGACGACGACGGTGGAAGTCGTATCGTGTTCTCCTCCATTCACTGTAAGCCTCTCTCTCTCTCTCTCTTCACTTTTCATTGTTTTTATTTTTTTCCTTTTATTATTATTCCAAACTCAATGCAATCCCAAGGAAAACTTAAGCCATGCAGATCTCTTCTCACCTTCCTCCCCTACCTCTCCCCTCTCGTCTTTCTCTCTCTGGGCTCCCAAATTCGTGTGGGGCCCCGGCACTTCTTCTCTGTGGGTGTTCTTTTTGTGATGTCCCAGTTGGACCCCTGTGTTCAATTCGCCCAAAGTTTTCATCTTTTTCGTGGGGTGTGGTTGGTTTTGCGTGATTCACTGTTTGCTCTGTGTTTCTGGTGTTGAGTAGCAATTCGGGATTGTGGGGTTTTTTGTTTTTGAGGGAAAAAGGACGGTGCCTGTAATGCAATTGATTCTTGGAGCTGATTCTTGAAGTGTTTATGGAGTGATTATGTTTAGTGTTGTGGAATGGGAACGGTTGTTTGCTGAGTTTTATTGAGGTTGAGCCTTGTGGGCGAATGTGCTGGGTTTGTTTTGAGTGGAATAGGTTGTGTCTTGTGTTTTCTGGAAGTTAAGGTTCAAGGAGGAATTGTGGTGTTCGTTTGGTTCAGGAGGTTGGAATGAGATGATAGGAAAATGAAATTTTTGAAATTCTGGAGTAGCAGTTGAGAGGTAATGTGGGGGAGGGGGGTTGTTTTTGAATTGAAAAGTGGTATTAAGTTCAAGAAAGATTCATAATGTATGGTTGAGGATACTGGGTTTTGATGAACTGAGGAGAAAATAAATTAGTTTTCTGTCTTTGGTTTTTGAGTGGGACCCAGAGAGTTTGAAGTTATTTTTAAGAACTTGCTTATTGTTTTCTTCTTGAACAAGGATATGGCTTTATGTGGTTCCAATGAAAGTAAAATGATCTTACCTTGTGTAACTCTTGGTGTAGAATTTTAACTTTTATGTTTTTGTGTGGACTTGACGGCTATTTTACTTTTAGTGATCATTATATTGAATTGTGTGACTCTATTGGGCTTAAAGTAAAAAGAGCAACGTTTCAAATCTGTTAGATGACTATACATTTCCCTTATGTTTTGAATCTGTTGGATGATCCCTTGACTTCCTGTTGGTTGTGATATTTCACGTGTTGTATATCACTAACATGTTAATATTGTCAAATATCACTAACAGCATCAATATGGTGTTCTGCCAAATATCGCTTGCTGTGTTAATATTGTGTTTTGTCGTATATCACTAACTGCTTGAATATTGTGTTTTGTCAGATTTTTTCTGTGGCAACTTTCCCTCAAAATGCTGTTCATACAAGGAAATGGAACTTTGTAACTCAATGAAGCAAGAATAAATGGCAGACAAAGTTGAGGTGTATCCATTACTTGCTTTAGATAACAGGAATGATCAATCCCTAAAATCTGCAATATAAATCCTGCAATTCCTGGTAAAGAAAGTTCTCATATATATATATATATATATATATTTGTGATGTCATTTACTTAATTGAGTTGCTAGGTGCTGACTTCTGTGAGGTTTCATTCTAGGACATCCTTCTGATTATTCCAGTGTATTAAGTTATGAAAATATTAGGCTTGTGGGGTTTTGGGTTTATAATCTGGAATTTTGGATGGGGTTTCTAAATAATAATCCTTAGGATTTTTAGTAGGCTTTTTTCCTTTGATTAGTGATGGATTTTATCTTCTTTTGTCCATTTTTGTGTTGAAGAGTGTGCACTTTTCCAGCCCTTGCATTCCTCTTATGTAAAATTTCTTTTATTAAATGAATTAAGAAAATTTGGAAGACCATGTTACTTATTTCCCTTCTTTCTTGGATGTTTGTAGTTAGTCATTGTAATGGAAGTTGGAGCAGTGGACCCTTATACAACTAATCCAGGTCCAATTGATGGTTCGGTTCTGTATGACCAAGACAAGCATGTCTCTACAGCAGTTTGGGATGGACAGGTGCTGTTTGCTAGTTGAGAAGCCTCTCTGCCTCATCTTTTTTTGCATTTGGTTTTCTAAAAAATCTTGTCTATATCTTGATTATTTATATAGTTTTTCTCTCATTTATGTATTAACAGGAGCGTGGTGCCCTCAGATGTCACGAACATACCTCTAAGCTTGACCAGTGGACCCTTACTCATAAACAGGTTGAAATGGTAGAGAAGGCTGGATTTGGATACCTAAGGTCAATCCCAGCTATTAGTCTAGACAATCCACTTATCTCTGCTCTAGTTGAAAGGTGGAGAAGAGAAACAAACACATTTCACTTGAATGTTGGTGAAATGACAGTAACCCTTAAAGATGTTGCACTCTTGCTTGGGCTGGCTATTGATGGTGAACCTGTAATTGGCATTACCTATACAGCATGCAGTTCTGTTTGTGAAAAGTATCTTGGTAGATCACCAGAATCTGGTTACACAAGTGGTGGAATGGTGAAGCTAAGTTGGTTGAAGGAGTTTTTCTCTCGTTGTCCTGAAGATGCTCCAATTGAAGTGATTGAGCAACATACTCGTGCATATCTTCTCTATCTTGTTGGTAGCACCATATTCTCCACAACTACAGGGAACAAAGTCCCTGTAATGTATTTGCCATTATTTGAGAATTTTGCTAGATGTGGGCAATATGCCTGGGGTGCTGCAGCATTGGCTTTCTTGTACAGAGCACTGGGCAATGCCTCACTAAAAACTCAAAGTACCATTAGTGGCTGTTTAACACTACTTCAGGTAATTTATATAAATGTGCTTTGCATCTTTTTAACTCCTCTCTTTCACTCTTATCTTCATTTCCCTTCAAACCACGATTTTACTTTCTCTAAAGTGTTGAGAGTTTATTGTGTATTTGTAGTGTTGGAGTTACTTTCACCTAAACATTGGACGACCAAAGCTCAATCTTGAGCTGATGCATGATCGATTTCCCTTTGTGCTTAGATGGAAAGGAAAACAAAGTGGCCCAACTGCAAATCGTGATGTAGTTTTCTATCGGAAGGCTCTGGATTCCCTAAAGCCATGTGACGTAAGTCTTATTTTCATTTTGTATGTTTAATACTTCTTCTGACCATGTTAAAAGTAGAATCTAGTTGAACCTATGTAAATATACAGGTGGAGTGGCTCCCATATCGAAACATGGACAGCATGGTAATTCCAGAACATATCAAAAGCACTTTAATTCTTGGGAGGTCAAAGACAATGCTGATATGCTTTGACAAGGCAGAAAGACATCTTCCAAACCGATGCTTAAGGCAATATGGCATGCTTCAATCAATTCCGGATGATGTGGAGCGGTGGGAGAGGAAGAGTAGAGGAGTTGATGGTGGTGTTGATTTGTCAGGGAAAATGGAATCCGAGCTTAACGAGTGGATGGACCGTCAAGTGCAAATTGTTGATGGGGATGAAGGTGTAGATGAAAGTGAGTACATGGAGTGGTATCTGAGAATTACTCGTAAGTTCATCGGCAGGCCTATTTCTCTGTCAACCGAGTTCCAGAGAACGGTAAGGATATGTTTCATGAATTTGCTTTCATATCTTATAGCAATTATGGATTAAGTTTGAAATGCTTTTTAAAGAAAATAAACGAATGTATGCAGAATGCTGGTCTGAGGGATATTGCACACATAGCGGATACCTTTTCAACAAAAGGGTTAGATCCACAACAAATTGAATCAATATCAAGGATAAGATATATTGCACATGAATGTTTGAGAGACCAAATTGGTGGTCCAGTAATGGCTTCAGGGAGCCCACAGGTTGAACTAGGTAAAAGGGTGAGAGGAAAGGAGAGGGTTAGAAGAAAAGGAGGAGCGGGGAAACGAATGCGAAAAGATGGTGTGGTTCATTATAGCACCGTTAGTGAGGATGAACAACCTCAGTATTATGGCACTGCTATTGAGGTTAACCAGTTACATCTAAGTCACATTGAAAGAGAGCTGGATCATGCACAATTATGTTCTGTAGAGAATGCAGTCAGCGTTGTGCAGTTGATTCATGCAGATGCTGATGGCCAAAACATGCAGCTCTGTGATACACACATTGATGTTGATGAATCAGAGCTAGGGTATGCTGCAGGTGAAGAAAATAATGAAGAGCCAGATGATGTAGCTGCCGAATTTAGCCATGAAGAACTAAAGCACAGAACTGGTGAAGAAATAAAGCAAGAGCTTAATCATGTGACTGGTGAGGAAAACATTGAGGAGCTGAATGCAGCCAATGAAATTCACATTGTGCAAGCTTCTCATAATATGGTGATTGATAATTCACAACTTTGTGATGTTAGTCATGATGATATTGATGATACGCTTCATGATGCTGCTGCCGAGTTCGATCACTCCCAACTTGGTGACTCAAGTTTGGTCAATCAACTGCAGAGCAATCCAACTGACAATCTTGTTAATTCTAAGCTTTCACATATTAACCCTGAAAGTGAACTTTCATCTGCTAAAGCAGCAATGGAAGTGTCTCAACATTCTTCTATTGAAACTCATGAGGATATTTCACAGAATGGTGATTGTAGTGTTGCTGTATAGGGTACATACCTTACAATATTGTAGAGAAGCAAAATTTTTTAGGCTGACTCAATTTAAAGGTGTTATATTGTGCCTTGTGTAATTATTTATATTCATTTTTTGATGCATAGCTTGCACTTCCTCCTATGCTTGTGAATTAAGGTGCATGAAATGCAACTTAATTCCCAAGGCATCATCTTAACCATAGTAGAAAATAAATATGACCATGCAAGCAGTAGGAATGGTAAATTTGTACTTTACGTTAATCTTAACCATAGTTTAGTGCCATGGGAAGATAAGATGGGATTAGTGTGATTGTGCAGTTTCAGTATTCCTCTGCAAATGAGGGTAAATGGGAAATCAAAGGCTGGCGGTCTATAATGAAGGAGCTATAAAGGCTGTCTTCCAAAATCCATGTTTTCTTCGTTAAAATATAAAATAAGTTGGTTTTAGTCTCAAATGTCTAATATAGTATGTTTGGATGAGGAGACATTTTATGAGGATAATTTACTTTTTAGAAAATTTGAAATGTTTTATGATAAAATATGTTGATTGAGTAAAGAATTTTAAAAAAAATTGAAAGAGTGATTTTATTATTTCAAATTTTACCTCAAAAAGGTAAGAATTTGAAATTATTTACATTATTAAATTCATATTTTAGTTTATAAAGACTTAGATTTGAGTAGTCTTGGCTCAATTTGATCTGAGATCGACTAAACTTAGTTTATTATAAGCGTGATCCATTCTTTGAGTCCAACACATGATCAAATTTGATCTAATTTTAATTCAATTTGTTTCAGTTTCGCTTGGGTCCAACTTGACTTGGACATTGTTTGACCTGATGTGGACCAAACTTAACTCAATTGAATGTGATTCTGCTCTAACTAGATGACTTGGATCAGACTTAGCTCAACTTGGACCCATGTTGACTTGGCTCGACCAACTTGAGTAGATTCAACTTGATTAAGATTAGTTGACTCAACTTGACCTAGGTTATGTCTGACTTGGCTTAACCTAGGCTCAACTTGACTTAGTCTTGATCAAGCTATCGCGAGATGCGGCCAACTTAGATGAAAGTGAACTAGCCCTGTCTCAGCTCAACTTAGACCTAGGTTGACTTAGCTCAACCTGGGCTCGACTTGACTTGGCTCAAATTTGTTCACTTGAGCCGATTTGACTTGACTCAAATTGATTTAACTTGACAAACTTGGACCGACTCAACTTGACTTGGGACTAAATAGGCTCGGCTTGACTAGACTTAATCTAGTCTTGATTGTGCTACACTCAACTTGGTTTTGATCAAATTAGGACCGACATAGGCCTAATCCAACTCAATTGAATGTGGGTTGCTCAACTTGACTCAACCTAAGCTTGGACCAACTTAATTGGACATGGGTTCAAGCCAACTCAACTTGGATCCAATCCAACTAACTTATTTGAACTTGTATTTGACTCACGATAAGTCTATACCTACTTAACTAAATTTAGGCTTAGATCAAGCCAAGTCTACTTAGCTCAATCTAGCATTTCATAATTTAAAAATAATTTTATTTAATATAATTTGAGAAAAAGTTTTACAAATACAAAATGAAAAGAAAATCTGGAAGCATTTTAACCAAAGAAAAATAAAATAAAGTAAAATAACATCAATCATAAATTACAAAATATTATTGATATTGATATTTTTATAATTTTTAATGATTATTTAATATTTAAATAGTTTTTTAAATTTAATGATAATTAAAATATTTTATCCAAAATAAGAAAACTAAAATTCACTATGAATTGTTGTATTCAAATAAAACATTAGAAATTAAATTCAATGTATTTGAATGGACCAGGAATTATGAAGTTCTCCATTCAAATCTAACAATTTTTTTTTTCACTTAAAAGTAAAGTGATTATATTCTTTTATCGCTAACTAATAATATGGTGTGTATATTAGAATGCATTAACTAAAAATATATTAAAATTTTAGAGAGTAAAATTAAATATCATGGTTTTTTTAATAGACTAATATTTGTAAACGAAATGCACAATTTAAAAAGTAATCATTTATAAAATTATTGAGAATTTCAGTGTAAGTGTAAGTCTAAGTCTCACATTAGGTAAAAATGAGAAAGTGAAGCACTATATAAGGATGAAGACCCATAAACTCATTGCATTAAGGTTTTGGGTTGAGAGTGGTGTCAATGCTTTATGTGATTGGACTCAGGTTTCATTGGTATTGTATCTCATGGAAGACGCAGACCATTGAAGACATTAATCAGGTGGAGAATACCACACCCGAAAAAGATAGTAATCTCACTTATGGTAATTTGATGAGGTTGACCGCTTAATTTCTGGAGAATGTTGACACTGAAGCTCAAGATGATGAGCAACATGGTGATATTGATGATCAATAGGTTGGAGGAGGAGTAGAGGTTCCAATTGGTGATGCTCAAGAGGAATATGATGATGATCTTAGTGATATACCTGAACCACCTCAAGTCCAACTTAGGAGGTCTAACACAACCTTATACAAGGTATTCTTGTGATGAGTATATAACCTTGACTGACGGTGGAGAACCTGAGTGTTTTGAAGAGACTTTGGAGAGTGAATAAAAACAATAATGGTTGGATGCAATGCAAGATGAAATTAAATCTTTGCATGATAATCACAAAGATTGGTGGTGAAAGGTTTCAGACAGAAAAAGGATGTTGATTTCAATGAGATTTTCTTGTTGAAGGTAAGGAAGATTATGTGTGTAGGCTGAGAAAAAGTCTATACAGTTTGACGCAAGCTCCAAGGTAGTGGTATAAGAAGTTTGAGTCTTTTATTTGTAAGCAAGGCTACAAGAAGACTACTTCTGATCATTGTGTCTTTATTAAAAGTTTTTTCCGATGATGACTTTATTATCCTGTTATTATATGTTGATGACATGCTTATTGTTGGGAAAGATGTTTCCAAAATTAACAAGTTGAAGAAGCAATTGGGCAAGTCATTTGCTATGAAAGACTTAAGAGCTGCTAAATAGATTCTTGGAATAAGAATCATTAGAGATAGAAAAGATGGAAAATGCTAAAGCCGTACACACTCCTCTTGCTACTCATTTAAGTTAAGTGTGAAACAGAGTCTTTCAAATGAAGCTGAAAAGGCATATATGAGCAGAGTTCCTTATGCGTCCCGGTGGGCAGTTTGATGTATGCAATGGTGTGCACGAGACCTGATATTGCACATGTTGTTGGTACAATCAATCGATTTTTGTCAAATGCAGATATAGAGAATTGGAATGCCGTGAAATGGATTTTGAGATATCTTCATGATAAAGTTGATATGAAGCTTTGTTTTGGAGGTGCTAAGCCTAATTTGGTGCGATACTCAAATTTAGATGTGGCTTGGCAATCAAGACTGCAAAGGTGTCTAACATTGTCTACTATAGAGGCAAAGTTCATTGCCATAACTGAAGCATGCAAGGAGTCGATATGGTTGAAGAAATTCTTGCAAGAGCTTGGTTTTGGACAAGATAACTATTCATTATTTGTTGATAGTTAAAGTGCTATCCATCTCGATAAGAATCCAACTTTCCATTCTAGATCCAAACATATTGATGTGAGGTATCATTTGATACATGATGCTTTGGATGCTAAACTGTTGCCATTGAAAAAAGTTCATACAGATGATAATGGTGTTGATATGATTACTAAAGCATTACCAAGAGGGAGGTTTTAAGTTTGTTGTGAGATCATCTGTTTGACGGTTATCTCCATATAGTTGTGAGAGAGAAATTTGTTGGGTATTGGGCTCCCTTGAAAAAGACCAAAACTTGAGAAACTCATGTCTGACTTAACCTAGTGGAGATGAGGCTGTAAAATAAATAGAGTGGTAGAACACACTACAAATTCTAGCACATTGAGGGAAAGGTAGAGGGAAAAATATGCTCACATTTTTTACAGAGCTGAGAACCTTGTTGGGCTTTTTAAGGGAGGAGGTTCACTAGGGAGATACAACACTAATGAGACCTGAGCCCAACCACATAAGGCATTGACACCACTCTCAACCCAAAACCTTAAGGCAATGGGTTTATGGGTCTTCGTCCTTATATGGTGCTTCACTTTCTCATTTCTACCCAATGTAGGACTTAGACTCACACTTAGATTCCAAACAATCTCCCCCTCAAGGGTGAGTCTCTTCCACCACATTGGTACACTCCCCCTCCAATGAAAACATTCAAGTACCCCTTCTCGTACCGTCGTTCTTCTTAACGGGACATGCTTACTTGGAACCCTTGCCAATAAGATTTTCGATATAAGGACACTACTCGTTTGTGCCGGTCACCAAGACTAACCATCGGCTTTGATACCATTCTGATGGGGAAAACAACAACACAAGCAATATATCAGAGAATGCAATAGATATAATTTCCCCTAACTTGGAAGAATTTATGAGGAGCAACTATTAAAGAACAACAATAATAAATCACCAGAATCACAAATAAAGGCATCAAGATTTTTAACGTGGAAAACCCCTCAAATAAAGCATAAAAACCACGAGTCGTCAAGACCAAAGAAATAGCTTCACTATGATCAAAAATAGTACAAATGAGTCTCAATCAACTGCACAAATTAGTGTCTAACACCCAACCAAATAGAAAAGTAACAAAGATTTCAAATAGAGAAGAACAAAGAGAAGAAAACTTATAAAATCACTGCTGCAGTGCGAAGTTAATGTCTCCAAAATTAGACTTCGTATCGACGATCTGACTGGTCAGAATAAAGAACAGTGTGTCCTGAACCTGCTATAAAAGTTTCAGCCCGATGCACGATGAATGAATCCACAATGTCGATTTTACGGTGGCAACTATGTAAAAAAGGTGAACATATTTTTTCCTCTATCTCTCCCTCAATGTGTTAGAATTTTCAGTGTGTTTTGACTTTATTGTTCTGCCTCTCTATTTATTTTGCGACATCCTCTTCATTAAGTCAGATGAGACATGAACTTTTCAGATTTTGAACATTTTCCCCATATAGGAAGAGAGTTCAATACCTAATAAAACAAATATTTTAACTAGTTTTTCTTCTATTTTCTAGCATCGATTTTCTTAGCTCTAACAAGTTAAAAACTAATTTTTACAGAGAGACAATAAGCGACAAAGAGAGGATCATACATGCCTTAATCTATAGAATGTAAAATGTAAAACTATTATCTAATCAGACTATTTTAGCTTAAATAAGTTATAAGTTTTCATTTATTCTTCAAATCAAATTCTCGTGATCTGCATTTAATAATGGAATTTATGATTAAAATTAACTTGTATGCATATTTTAAGGTTTAGAATTCAGTTTAACTAGTTTTTTTGAAAAGCCTATTTGATTTTGGATTTTGTAAATATGGTGAGAGCAACCGTTCAAGTAAAGTGTAACACCAGGAATAAATCAATAAAATTGCAGTAGTGAAAAAAAAATGAAAATTTAAAAAAGAAAAGAAAAGAAACAAGTAAAACATTTATTCATGATTGATTTAATTGACGTGATAAAATAAAATAAAATTATAAATCGAAGAATATGAATAAAGTATCTTTGAGTTTGAAATGAAATTTGATTAAATGGTAAGAAATATTTAAATATTTACTACTCGGGTTAAATTCTCATTCTCATTAAGTACCTATTAGTATCCGTAATTTCATAAAATAAATTTTATGTAAATGATTACTTTTTAAATATATAAATTAAAGTTGAAATAAGTTGCTTCTCGCAGTACCAAAACTTAAGTTAATTTTATCTTTAAGAAGATGAAATAATTTTATTATGTCATGCTAACCCATATTTTTGGATACGTTAAAAGTATAATTAATAAGTATTGAATTTTATAAAAATTTATAAACAACAAAAATGTTAAATAAACTTTGACCGAAATAATTATTAATATAATTTTACTTTATTTAGAAAAAAAAATTCATATATATAAGTATAATTTATTTGCTAAAAAAAAAATTTAAAAAATTATTAAATACTAACATAAGTATATTTTAATGTTATTAAAAATTAAAATATAATTAAACGTAAATTTTTTTTAAATTAACAGAAAATAAAAATTGTTTATTTTTTAATAAAAGAATAATTAACATAATATTATTTGTATTAAAATAATAATATTTTTTTTTTTATTTTTTTAATATTTAATTATATTTTAATATTTAACAATATTAAAATATAATTAATTTATTATTTTTTGAACTTCTTTTTTATCAAATAAATTATTAATTACAAATGTATAACACTTATTTATGAGTATTTTTTTTCTCTAAATAAAATAAAAATACATTAATAATTGTTGGAGTTATTATTCATTTAATATTGTAGTTATCTATAAACTTTTACAATATTTAATGTTCATTAATTACATCTTAAATTCCCTTAAGGTATTATTAACATTCTTCTTACTTTAAATAATTGATCTAAATTCAAATACAATCTAACAATTAACCACATAAAAGTAATTTCAGGTAAAAAAATTAACGTACAAAATTATACTAAGAGAACAAAATCAAGGAAAAGAATAATTAGTTTTAAAGATAATATTATTAACAAAACAATTATACTAAGAGTGAATTCCTTAATCATTATTCTAGTTATTTCTAATACTTCCATTTTTTTGGAGAGATAAATGAGAAAATAACTTCAAGAAAGAAAATGAAAATTTTTTAATAAAAAAATATTATATCATTTTGTTTACTTTTATATTTTTTTTTCTATTTTAGAATAAGACTTCGAGTTTGTATTTTAAAAAATATAATTTTGAGAGGATTATTACCAAAATTAATCAATTACATTTTCGTAAAAAAAATAATTACTTTATTTTATTTTTATTAATTATTTTTTTTTATTTATTCACACTATTAATATATAATTAATTATTAATAAAAATGTTAACGAATATTGAAAGCCTTAATCTATATACATTTTAAAATGGAAAGGATTAACTAAATTGTTAAAAGATCATGATTGTATTTTTAAAAGTGAGAGTTTCTATTAATGAAAAACAAAATTCAACTAATTAAATTAATAAATAGTCGAAAAAAATATGAAAAATAAAACAAAAATGGGAACACGTGCATTTTCTGCATATTCAACTCTGGAACGCACACGTGCATCAATTGCTGAAGCAATTTCTCTCTTCCTTCAAACCTCCAATTCAACTCTGATCCGCAAATCCATTGGCCTATTCAATCCTTTCCCTTTCTTCAATCATTCAAATTCTCCAATCAACAAGGAACCATCGACAAACAACCATGTCAACCGCTTCCGAACACACAGCACGCAATCGTTTAGCCACTCTCGCAGCTCACTTATTTCCCTCCGACGTTGCCGCCACCGCCACGATCCAACCCCTCCACCTTTCCGCGGCCTCCGGAGCCTCGCCGCCTGGGAACCTCAAAGGTACCCTCACCATCGTCGATGAGAGGACCGGAAAAAAGTACCAGATCGAGGTTTCCCCAGAAGGCACCGTTAGAGCCTCTGACTTCAAGAAGGTACTGCTGATGCTGATTCATTCTCCATTTCCGATTTTAGGAAGTGGGTTTTTGTCAATTGTTATTTTTTCGTTTGCTTTGAATCGTTTTGGAGTTGGGGTTGGCTCCTCTTTTTGGATTTGTGGTGTGATTTATGTCGATGTGCTTTTTAGTAGAAAGTTTTTTCTCTTGTGATCTTGATCCTTGAAAGGCGTTTTAATTTGGTGAATTGGGTTGTGCTCAATTTTACTCCTTTGTGATTGTCGGTAAATGAATTTTATGGTCACTTAGGTCCTAAAACTATGAAAATTTCAAACTAATCCTCAAAAATAGAAGCCGTTCCATCTAAGTCTCCAAATTTACTAATTACTATCATTTGGGTCTGTGAACTGAAGTTAATATTAACAATTTAAGTTATACACTACGCTTGTAACAGTTGGACAAAGTTGATTGAAATATCAAAGTTCAAGTTTCTAAGTTTTTTATTTTTTTTTAATTTCCTTAGTTTCAGAGACCAGGTAACTACACCTAACAATTTCAAGGACGAACTACGTTATTTTTGTGTCTCTTGAATTTGTTGGAATGAGTGAATCACCAATTTGGTTTAGGGATCGGTCGATTTGGTCACTGACATCAACATAGGCAAACTGATGTATGAAATTATAAATTGTCATACAGGTTGGTCTTTTTATTAGCTGGTGTCATTTAACGTGAAAAAATCTTAGTTGGCATGTCGAATACCTATGTCATCCAACTAAGCACACACATACCTGCCACTTAGTAGGGAAAAATTTGACTGAAATTGGATAAATCTTTTTTGATGAAATTGAACACCCATCTCTTTGTGTTCTCCATTTAATTGAAGTACAACTTTTTCAGCTCCATTTCGCAGCTCACACCATTATCAATTTCAGCTCAGAAAAAATGTTTCTAGAACATTTCCAATTCTAAAGGGCGTACATATACATGGAGTTAAATAAAAAATTTCTGCACTTGGTGGAGAATGAGAATTATTGTGATTGTTAAACTATAAAGATAAAAAGAAACATTGAGTTGAAACCACATTTTTGTGACAACACGGGTAGTTTATTTCTATTGAAATACAGAAATCAATAGAATAAATTAAAGAGATTTTATATCATCTAATAGTAAAAATATGATCCTAGAATAGCACAAATATGATCTTGATATTTCTCATATAAAGATGTGATCCTATATCTGGAATTATAGAGATATGATTCTTATTTCTGTAATTATAACACTGACCTTGTGTTTGAACAAGAAGCAGCAAAACGTAAGCAAGCAATCACTTATGCATTGGCTGAACTGGAAAATTTAATTGAATTGTTTGACTTCACCATGTTAGGACCTTAGAAGAAGACAAGTCTTAGATGTGGCTAAGATTCCTAAGACATGGTAGGTTTATGTTAGAAGAAAAAAGAACTAGTTACATCAGTTAGTTAGTAGTAATGTGTTGGAGTATAAGGTTGTGTTATATAAATACCTAAGTGAGTTGTTTGTAAGAGTTACTTTTGGTTCTTTGATTGTTATTGGGAGAAAGTCTGTTCTCTGTCTGGAGTGTTAACTTGGGGGAACTCTTGAAGTTCTATCTTTGCATTTCAATAAACGTCTTTGCTAAATCTCGCTCTACCTTTTCCTATTTCTCTCCCTAATTCTTTCAGTTCCTGAACACTGCCAAGAACATAAAGCCCAAGAACATAAGCTGTGGCCAATTTCAACCTGCATCCAGCTTTGGGGTTCCCCGCAAAATTCCGGATTAGGGTTTATGTGTTTCGAGTAAACTTTGCATATTTGATCAAAACTTTAGGTTTTGTTCATGTGGAAGTAATTGCTTGCTCCTTGTTTTAGTTCTTCTTGCTTGTACGTGGATTAATCCTAGCACTCAACTGCATACCACTGTGAAAGTCTTTTTTATTCCCTATATGTATGCACTTGGAATTTGAAATTTTGAAGAAATGTTTTTTCCTGTGCACTCATGAATAGTGTGAAGACAAAGAGAGGTGAGGTGAGGCCGGCCAACAGTGAGTGGGACCTAATGCGAACTTTGGAAGAAAGAGACTTTTCTAGGGAGCTGTATGTTGGGTCATTTTGTCAACAAATTTGACCTTTTTGCTTTGAGAAACTATTGGCAAAAATATTTTTTTGTTTGTGAGCCTAGGGTTTGAGTGTTAGTGGCCCTACCCTTGTGCTGGTCTTGAAGAGAGAAGGGGTCAATTTCATCAAAAATGATTTATCAAATTTTCAGTCAATTTATTTGGTTCCTCTTACATGGCATGCACTTTTGGATGTCATGCAAACACTTGAGGTACCAACTCAGTTTTTCTAACAATTTTACAAGACACCAACTAATGGATGGATTGAATTGATTGATAATTTACAATTTCAGAGGTAATTTTGCTTTTTTGTTAATGTCAGGGATCAATTACCTGACTGCTTTAATTTCAAGGATCAAGTTGGGGATGCACTAATTTGGCATTAGGGTCTCTCTCTTTTGTAATTGAGAACATGCAAAACGACCAAACTCCAAATGTTTTCTTTTAGTTATTTCACTTTATTTTCTATTTTCAAAAGTTTGTATGGAAAACAGTAAAAACCAGAAAAGGAAAAAAGTTGTTTTTCAATGATTCTTATTCAAGCATTTGAAAATAGGATAAGATGGAAACATTGTGAAATTTTTTTATTACAAGTAAAACTAAAAATGAAAAAAAAAAGGGTTTCACAATCCAAACAACTTTGAAGGTAAGTATTTTTTGTTTGTAGGTATTTATTCAGATTTTATAGTGAAGCACTGAAATTGTAGATATGGTGGTCTGTAATTAATTGTAATGATGTTTATGTATGCTAATTCTTAGTATTAGATTATAGGGTTTTTAACTTTTTGATGTGTAGATATCAACTGGGAAAAATGACAAGGGACTCAAGCTTTATGATCCTGGCTACTTGAACACTGCTCCAGTCATCTCAAGGATTTCTTACATTGATGGTGATGCGGGAATCCTTAGATATAGAGGATATCCGATTGAGGAATTGGCAGAGAAAAGCACCTTTACGGAAGTGTCATATCTCATAAGTGAGTATTGTTTAGTAATTTCTTTGCACGTGCATGGGGCTTTTGTTGCCATTGCTTCTGATAAATAGTGGGTTTTTCTTTTCACTGATGATTATCTGAGTTTCTAATTTTATATCACCAAAGATGCGTAGATGTAGTCTCCTTATTAATAAATTCAGGCTTCATTTTATGCATTACTTATATGTTTTTAGTGTTTGTTAAATCTATCTTACTCTATCATTTTAGTGTATGGAAATTTGCCTTCTGAAAGTCAGTTAGCAGCATGGGAGTTCAACATATCACAGCATTCAGCTGTACCACAAGGAGTTTTGGTGAGCTTTTCTGCTATCAAAAAACTTACTATTGGTTTAAGGACCCAAATTTTTATCTGGCAACCTTTTTTGTTTCAGTCAGTAACCACTTTTAGATTTGTTAGCAAATCACATCTTTTGTATTATTACTTAAAAATTTAATATGGCAATTGTATTTTACATTGTCAAAAAACTTTGGTAGCTCTTTTTATTTTTATCTATTGGTTAGCATTTAGAGTGAACAAGTGATTCAAAGCTATTTTAGTAGATCAGAGTAAATTAAGCAGTAAGTTCATGCACATACACATACACTTCATATAGTTCATACATCATGAAGTCATAACTTGCACTTTAGTATTGTATGTCTCTATTGTCTTCACTCTCGAAGATATATTCTAGCAATGCTTTTATGGAGAAAATTGAGAATCATACTAAGCATGTTGTTATCTCACTTAATTGGATAGTTGATAAAGGTTAGGGGTGGTTCATGTATCAGTATGATTATTGTTCATGTTTTATGTTACAAATATTGCTATTTTACCAGACTGGTTTGTGTTCTAATGTATAAGCCTGGGAATTTCTTGTGCAATCACTCTACATAGTTCTTTTGTCATGATCATTCAAAGGAGAGTAATCAGGTTGTTAATTTCTTTTTAGAAGTACAAGTGTATTAAGCTAACAACAGCGGTATACATTTCTTTTGTAGGATATAATAAAAGCAATGCCACATGATGCACATCCGATGGGTATGCTTGTTAATGCCATGAGCGCTTTGTCTGTTTATCATCCCGATGCAAACCCTGCTCTCCATGTAAGTAACACAAACTTTGGCCAAGTTCAAGTTACTGAATTTTTTATCTGCTTAGCATTGATGCATAAATTATGGTAATATAATACGGATCCTTCAAACCTTACTTTTGTAATGGAAATATGCTAATTTTTTTTGTGTAACTTGTCCTATTTTTTTAAAATTTCTGTACTTGGCAAATCTTTTAGCTTGTTTCATTTGACTTTTTGAGTATTATATACGACAATAAACTTTGCTTCTCTTGAGATTAAAGGGATTTAGGCAGGTAAGGAGGAAGAGAGAGAATAGAGATTCTGAATAATATTGTCATGTAGGTAACGACATTATGCGCGTTGGAAGTGATACAAAAAACAAAGATCTATTTTTACTTATACAAGACTCTTAATCCTAATTGTTGGAAGTCCTATATCGACTAGAGATAAGGCCAATTTAGAGTATGTAAGTGGGTACAAACTTTACCTTACAAATCGATTTTATGGAGTTAAATTAGGCTTAAAATCCACTACATAGTATCAGAACCATTGTTAGAGTCTATCCTAGCGAGATTTGTGTTTGTTGGACATATCATTCCATCCGCTATCGGACCGCTATCAGATCATCTATTAATGTCTAGTTCCACGCACAAGATGTATATACCCCGGCATGAGGGGTGTGTGTTGGAAGTTCTACATCGACCAGAGATAAGGTCAATTTAGAGTATAAAAGTGGGTGTAAACCTCACTTTACAAGCAGGTTTTGTGGAGTTGAATTAAACTTAAAATCTACTTCTTAACACTAATGAAATAGGGAAACAAATAGTAAAATGTAACGAAATATGGAAGCTACTCCCTTTAAATTTTCTAAGATATTCAAAACTACTCTAAATATATAATGATGATACTATGATATTCCCTCTAGATATTCTAACTGATTCTAAGCATTATTGGAGCCCTTGAAGATTTTAGATGTCTACAAAAATGGGTAACTGGAATTTAGAATTAAATAAAAGCTCAGAACTACAGCATTTTATAAATTAATGTTATTTTTCTTTAAGTTACTAACCCTGCTGGTCTGAGTTGGTAGCTATTGCGTAAGGTGATTGCACTATTTAAGTGTATAATGAGTCAAGTAATTCAAGGAACTGCATCTTACTTTCCTAGTTTAAATAATAATTTACCTTGACTGTCTTGTTGTATTTGATTCAGCTTTGATTATTTCTCGTAACACTTTTTTATATTTTAATGTAGGGTCTTGATATCTACAACTCAAAGCAAGTGAGAGACAAGCAAATAGCACGGGTTATTGGAAAGGTTTACTTATTGAGTTGTCTTTATTCTTCTTAATTATCAGTCCATGGTATATGTAATTAATGATTCAATTATTCTGAATGCTTTTCATGCTTATCGGTTATTTTCTGAATTTTTGTGAAATATTTATTCAATTCAATGCTAATTTGCAAGGGCTGTCCAACTGCTTTGTTCCATCATCATTTTTTCTACTTTGACTGCAGATAACGACAATTGCTGCTGCTATTAATCTTAGATTGGCAGGAAGACCGCCTGTGCTTCCATCCAACAAACTTTCTTACACAGAGAATTTCCTATACATGCTAGATTCTTTGTATGTCTTACTGTGTAAAGTCTGATTGATATTTGAATTAACCTGAAGTTGTTTCTTGTATTAAGTTATTTCTTTGTCTGATCTTCATGATGCTTTTCTTTTTCTGTTCTTCATATATATAAAAAATCAAAATCTTTGAATCAGAAGTAACAAGATTTACTCACCAAAAAATACTATGTAGTATGATTTAATCAATGATGGTAGAATTGTAACCACATTAGCTGAATTTTGTTATCGGGAGACTATATGGCATAAATCAAATAATGTCTCCATTATTCATGTTTTCAGTGGCAATCGATCATATAAACCTAATCCTCGGCTAACTCGAGCGCTAGATATTATCTTCATCCTGCATGCAGAACATGAAATGAATTGTTCTACATCCGCTGTGCGGCACCTCTCATCAAGGTAGAATCTGGTACATAAAAGTACGAGAGTTCTGCAAAACAAATTTACTGAGTCTGCTTTAACTGCGTCTAAATATTCACAAGTGACACAATTTAGCCCAAGTAGTAATTTTCCAAGTAAAAGGAAGTAACCTATCTCATCACATTGCCTTATTTTTACCTTGCAGTGGTGTTGATGTATATACTGCTGTTGCTGGGGCTATTGGAGCTCTATATGGACCTCTTCATGGTGGAGCCAATGAGGTAATGTAAATACGGAAAGCAAATAGAGTAGAGTTATATCTAACCTTTGTATAATGTAGAAACTACAGGTTAAATCTTCATGGCTTAGGATGTTCTTGTGATTATTTTACCATTGCTTGCTTAAATACGGAAAGAAAGTAATGTAGAAATCTAACCTTTGATTATACTCATTTGACTATGCTAATGTAACTTTTTGTTACGCAGGCTGTACTCAAAATGTTGAGTGAAATTGGAACTGTTGAGAACATTCCAGCGTTCATTGAGGGTGTTAAAGCCAGGTGGCTATTACTTATTTCTTTCTTGTATCTTTGCGTTTTCCCTTTTCTGTGTAGAATAGTGGTGTAATGACTTGCTCTTATGTGACTCCTACTTTTTGGGTCTCTTCACCGCAAGTAGGAGAAATGATAGTTTTATTTGATATTATTGTCTGATGTGTTTCTTTCTTCAGGAAACGAAAGCTCAGTGGTTTTGGACATCGTGTGTACAAAAATTATGATCCAAGAGCAAAGGTCTTAAGAAAACTGACAGAGGAAGTGTTTTCCATTGTTGGCCGGGATCCTCTTATAGAGGTGTTTATCCATTTTCTGTTATCTGTTTGTGCTGTTGTGTATCTGTTGTATGTTCCTTAAACTGAGTACGCTGTTCATAAGGCCTATGATTGGACTGTGAATACAATATCTAAATATTATATTTTAAAAGTCTTTTTTTGTATTATTTTGGGACATTTTTAAAAACAAATGTTACAAACTGTTTTGTATATGTATGTGTACAAGTATTTGAATTTAATTCTATAATAATCCAGCCAAATTCTTTGAGCTTGTTACTGCAAAAGTTCTTATACTTAATGAATGTCAAATCATTTCAATAAATTTAGTTTGAATTTGTAAGTTTCATCTGAAATGACTTGATTGTGCAGATTGCAGTGGCCTTGGAGAAGATTGCACTGTCTGATGAGTATTTCATCAAGAGGAAGTTATATCCAAACGTTGACTTCTACTCTGGATTAATTTATAGGTAACCTACTATTACATTAAGTTTTTGTAACCACAGAGGGTAACATATGTTACTCCCCCAGATTAATTGACTAGGATTGAGCTCATTTTTTTGTACCATCAGGGCCATGGGGTTTCAACCTGAGTTTTTCACTATTTTATTTGCCATCCCTCGAATGGCTGGATACTTGGCACATTGGCGAGAGTCCTTGAATGATCCTGATACAAAGATTATGAGACCTCAGCAGGTTATTTCCTTTCTCTAAGTCATTTTTCTGGTTATATTAAGTAAGGTCTTGCTTATTGGCATAATCATTTTGTTAATGCTGATATGCTTGTATGAATGTTTTGTTATGTAGCATTCAGTATCACATTGAGGCTGGACTATATCTTTCTTTAGTAATGGAAAATATTTGTAAATACATCAGATGCATATAGTAAACCATCACATTGGCATAATTGTACTAGTGTTGATGTGATGGTGGAAATGACTCAAGCATGGGTACTTTTGGATTAATCGTAGTTAGTTTTCTGGAACATTTTCTAATAGCAGACATTCCATTAGGCAGTTAAACAAATATCACAGTAATTTGCTGTGGATTTTTTGGTAGTTGCAAATTGTCACCATTTTACTGTTTTGGTTTTTTGAACTACCATTACAGACTGATTTTTTTTTTGTTTTTTATCGTGAACCCGACAAGAATTGACTTTTCTGACTAATTTTGAAATATCTGTTATGTTCAGGTTTACGTTGGGGAATGGTTAAGGCAATATACACCCATGAATCAAAGGACTGTATCAGGTAACACTGATAAACTTGGTCAATTGACAGTATCAAATGCCTCAAAGAGGCGACTTGCTGGATCTGGGGCATAACTTGGATTTACTAGTGAAACTGCCAAAGTGATCAATAAAATCTAGCTCCAGAGAAACTATATTTTTCTTCTGGTACATAAAAGTATAATGGTTTATGTATAAATTATGGCACCATGAATAAAATCATTAAATAAAAAACAGACTATGGTGTTAGTATTTTGTTTCTTGTTATTTTTCTACCTGGAAAAAACTCCTTGTATTTGCAATGCCATATATAATTTTGATAACTCAGTCTCAATGTATTGAATTTGGAACAGATGCAGGGTAGTTCAACTGTTAGAGAGGGTAGTTAAACAGTAATAAATGATTTATAGGCCAATAATTTGTTTATAAACATAATCTGTAATAGAATATTAATAAAGTAAAACTAATGTTGATCATTATTAGTTATTGGAAATTTAGTTTTATAATAACAACAGTGCATAAACTAAAAAAATTGAAAATAGTTTCAATGAACGAGCATAATCTAACCGAACTTTTGTTGTGTTTTTGTGCTCTTCATAAATTATACAAACTTGAAAGTGAATTAAGTTTCGTCCAGTCTCCAAAAAACTTAAATCAGTGGTAAAATTGAATTTTTTTTTATTTTTCATTATTAATTTTTTTATCCTGTAAATTAAATTATTGATCATAATGGCAAAACATAGCTTAACACGTTAATATGTGTATTTTTTAACTTTAAAATTCAACTGACGGGAAAGTTTAATTCTACTATTTATAATAATATATAAAAGGATTTTTTAACGTATATTTTTCTATTTCATTTTGTTACTTTTCATTTAACAGTTTAAGCTATTAAACAACATATTTTATAGCGGATAGAAATCAAAGCATATAAGTCCAACACACACAACATCATATTAAGTAAGATTAACTGAAATATTATTACATGTCCAACTAAAAGTTTCTAAAAGAATATACATCAGATATATACTGATAACAACTAAACATATGCACTTATAGTTGAACCAATTATAAATGAAATTACATCAATCAAACATAATCTTCATTCAATTTCATATAAAGATTATGACTCAATTATTCGAAATACTTGCATTGATATCGAATTGATATAGAATCCCGGTAAGTTGTGCATTTAATGTGGCATCTCATGATCTTCAAAGTGAGTGATAAAAAAAAGAATTATATTACATATAAGGTTAGCCCTTTAGTACCTATGGTCTAGGGATGTTAATGAGGTGGGTAGGATACTCGTATAATTTTTTAATATCCACGATATTCAGGAGTATCTGCGAGTATTTACAAAAAAAATAGAAATAAACATTTAACAACATATTTTAATTGTAAATTCAAATAAAATACAGTACATAACATTTATAAATTTTAAACAATCATAAATTTTAAACAAAGTTCAAATAATCCATTTAAATAGTGTTGAATGACACTTTACAAAGAAATGAATTTTTTAAAACTAATTGATAAAAAAATAATTCATTCAAAATCAATATGTTAATATTTTAATCATGTTTTTTATTTTTTTTATATTTAAATTAGAGTATAGCGGGCACAGGTACGATACTATGATACCCGTACCCGTTCCGTTAACATACGGGTATTAAAAATATCAGTATCCATTACCCGCGGGTATCCATTTATAATATCCATTTTTCACCCATTGCGGGTTTTATCCGTGGGTACGAATTTTTTGACATCCATATGGTCAAGGTAAAATCCCTAGACTAGGATTTCCTACTCCTCTCACCACATACATTATTCCTCTCTAATTGAGAATAAGAATGGTTATTAGACATTCCAGACAATCCAAGAACCTATACAGATGCTAAGCACAGATCACAATGAAGTTTACCACAACTATCAATATCAGATAACTTCAACTTCAACTGCAAATCAAAACATCAACATTTTCATACAACTTCATTTATAAAACAGTGAAACAAACAACATAAAAAATCCAAAGAGAGTATCAAACCCCTTTTTAAACCTAACAGAGACCACAACTCAACCTAAGAACAACAATAACATGATCAGGGAACATAATCAGAACCACTAATTAATGGAAAAACATGAATAAAACTCAAATGACACATGTGAGTGAAAATTTCTCGCATGCACAGAAAACCAAATTAAACAAGGAAAATGTGCAGAAAATCAACTTACTCTATTTGAGAAATTGATCGAGCAGAACTAGAAAACTCGTCTCACAATTCACCATAACGGTCTCTTATCGTCAAATAGATGAACACATGAGTGAGAAATTTAGAGAAAAGGGAAATAGCTCTAGAGAAAAGGTTTATAGAGAGAGAATATTTATAACTAATGAAACTCGTTTATAAAATTTTTATTTATACTTTAGTAGTTTAATATTAAAATAATCGAGTATTCATTATTTTAAGGTTAAAATACATTTTTGGTCCCAATTTTTATCAATTTTGTTCAATTGGGTCCTTTTTTGCTAACACTGTTTAAATCATTAACATCCATGAATAGTGACTGCCACGTGTCACTTCGTGGTTTTTTTTATTTTTTTTTTGAATTTTTTAATATTTTTTTAAATTTTTTTTAAATGTCCACGTGTCAATCCAGTAGCGTGCTACGTGCCAAAGTCAATGTTTTATATTCAATTTGATCTTTATATTTTTTATTTTTGTTCAATTTAGTTCCAATTTAGTTTAAAATTGACCAATTTTGTCCCTATCGAAGATGTGACCAAATTTATTTTTTATACCACAAAACCAATTAGGACTTATTTAACAAAACTTGACGAAAATTGGGATCAAAAAGATATTTTAACCTTATATCAAAAAGTATTTAAATATATATTAGAGTAAAAAATATCTAGAAAAAAAAATAATATTTGTAAGTTATTCATAAGTTTAAAAAGTCAAAATATATATATATATATATATATATATATATATATATATATCTAAAAATACAAAAGATATAACATGTTAAAAATATAGAGTAATACAAAGGATAAACTATCCAAAAATATGTAGAATATATTTGTTATAAATACAAATCAGTGTTTGGAGATATTGGTCTAATGTGTATTGTTAGAATCGTATAATCAGTGCATTGAAAAATTCATCCAACATCGACACACTCATCTAATGTGTATTGCTACACTCATCTAATGTGTATGGACAAACTCATCTAATATATATTATAAGATACATCTAATCAAATAATGGATAAAGTTGTCTAATATGTATTAATAGGCTCATATAATGTGTATAAGTAAACTCGTCTATTGTATATTGCTAGACTCATTTAATAAGTGTATGGACAAAATCATCTATTGTGTGTTGCAAGGCTCGTTTAATCAGTGTATGAATGGACTCACCTAATACGTATTCTTAGACTTGTCTAATTAATTCATGAAATGACTTGTTTTATGTTTTATGCACAAAATACTTGTCTAATTAGTGCATAGGTAGACTCATCAAATCTTTATTACTAGACTCGTCTAATTGGTGTATGAACAAAAACGTTTATATTGCAAGATTCATCTAATTAATGAATGGACATACTCGTCTAATGCGTATTAATAGACTTGTCAAAATTGTTATGAAAAAGCTTGTTTAATGTATATTGTTAGACTCATCTAGTCAATATATGAATGACTTGTCTAACGTGTATTGTTATACTAGTATGATCAATTCATTGACAACTCATCTAATCAAAGTATTCGTAAACTCATCTAATCAATGTATGGAATGATTCGTCAAATATCTTTTTGTTATACTCTTCTAATTAGGGTATCTACAATCTCGTCTAATGTGTATGGTTATACTCATATAATATTTTTTTCTATAATCGTCAAATAAATGCATGGAAAGTCTTTTCTGATGTGTATTTCTAGACTCTTATAATTAATGCATAGACAAATTCTTATAATATGTATTGTTAGAGTTGAGACCTATCTAATGTTTATTGTTAAACTCGTCTAATTAGTGTATGAACATACTCGTCCAATGTATATTGCAAGATTAATCTAATTAGTGAATGAACATATTCGTCTAATGTGTGTTTATAGACTCATCTAATCTGTGTATGAAAAATCTTGTCTAATGTATATTGCTAGACTCGTCTAACCAATACATGAGTTACTTGTCTAATATGTATTGCTAGACTGGTCTAATCAATTCATCGACAACTTATCTAATCAATGTATAGAATGACTCGTCTAATATCTTTTTGTTATACTCTTTTAATTAATTAATTAGTGTATCTACAGTCACATCTAATGTGTATTGTTAGACTTGTGTAATATTTTTTGCTATACTCGACTAATGAATACATGGAAAGTCTTTTTCGATGTGTATTCCTAGACTTATCTAATCAATGCATCAACAAACTCTTCTAATATGTATTGTTAGACTGGTCTCATAAGTATATGAACACACTCGTATAATGTGCTCGTATAATGTGCACCGTTAGATTCATCTAATCAGTGTATATTGAGACTTGTCTAATGTGTATTGTTAAAATCGTCTAATTAGTGTATAAACAAACTCATCTAATGTATATTGTAAGATTCGTCTAATTAGCGAATGAACATACTCGTCTAATGTGTATTAATAGACTCGTCTAATTTGTGTATAAATACTTGAATTATATATAATTAGACTCATATAATCAATACTTGAATTACTTATCTAATGTGTATTGCTAGACTAGTCTTATCAATTCATTGAAAACTCATCTAATCAAATTACATCTAATATAATTTTTTAAACTCAAGTACTAATAATATAAATATATTAGTGGTATATTTTAAAATAATTAGTTTGTAAGGTTTTACTTCTTGTTTCGATAAGTCTTACAACTCTACATTTTCAAGTTAAAAATAGTAAAGAGTGAATTCAAATAATATAATTTTTTTTATTATATTAAGAGGTATGATTTTTTGTTACTGTAAATATCTAATTAAAGCTAAATGAACTATTAAGTTAAATATTTTAATATATTTTATTACAAATATAATTATTTGAAACCTTATGTCAATTTCTATGTACATACGATTAATGTTAGTTTTTTTTTTATCAAATAATATTAGTTTAACTTTTACACACTAAAAATATTCATATTAAAATTAATTTTAAATTATGCTTTTTTTTTATCAAATAATATTAGTTTAACTTTTACATACTAAAAATATTCATATTAAAATTAATTTTAAATTATAGTACAATTATTTAAATATATATCAATAAATATATAATTTTTTAAATAATATTTTTTTAAGAAATAAAAGTAAAATATATTTTTAAAATTTTATTTTACTAAATAACCAAGTAATTAAAAATCACAAAAGGATAGAATTCAAAATTAAAAAAATTAGTATAGAAAAATAATTTAATACTTTAAATATGAGTTATTTTTACTTAATATTTTATTTATACTCGTCTAATATATATATATATATATATATATATATATATATATATATATATATATATATATATATATATATTAAATAGTAAATTAACAAAAATGTAATTAAACTTTTACTTAAAAAAATTAAATCAAAGGTATATTTTCTTTTATATAACAGTTATACCTATATAGAAAATAATAACATAATAATTTAATATTATTTTTAAAATATGTAATATATTATTCTCTAAACAATTTTAAATTTATTATATTTTTTTTTTACTTTTATATATAAGTAAATTGGTTTCTCATGTTATATTTAATTCATTTGTATTATTGAAAATTTAAGATGAGTATAATTACAAAGAACAAGATGAAACTAAGTAGCAAAAATATGAAAGATAATTTCATAGTATACGCTACACTTTTGAAAGGTTTAATCACACATAAGGTCTCAACTTTGGTTACAAAATCTCAATTAGATCCTCAACTTCAAAATTATCTTAATTGGGTTCTATTTTTTGAAAATTTGTTCCAATTTGCTCCTTTCCATAAGGGCATCATTGACGACGTTAACTGTGAGCCACATGTCAGCTCGTGTTTTTTTTTTAATTTTTTTTACTTTTTTTTCTTGAAAAAACAGTTGACACATGCCAAATTAGAATTTTGCCACATGTCAGCTTGTGATTTTTTAAAATTTTTAAAATTTTTAAAATTTTTTAATTAAAAAAACTGCCACGTGTCAAAATATGATTCTACCACATGTCAACTATTTATGTGAAAAATCTCGATTTGGTCCTTGTATTTGTTATTTTATCTCAATTTAGTCCTAATATCTTTTTAAATTGAAGCAATTTCATCTCTTCCAAATTGAGACCAAATTTAACTTTTATATTAATATTATAATGATATTTTTATTATAATAGATATTTTTGACCAAATTAATTTTATTTAAATTTAAATTTTGCATTGAACTTTATTTAAAAAAATGATTTTAATAATTTCTAAACAACTTACATTTGAATTTAAAAAATATATATTATAATAAAAATATCATTATAATATTGATATAAAAGTTAAATTTGGTCTTAATTTGGAAGATTTGAAATTACTTCAGTTTAAAAAGAGATTAGGACTAAATTGAGACAAAATAACAAATACTGGGACCAAATCGAGATTTTTCACATAAATAATTAACACGTGGCAAAATCATATTTTGACACGTGGTAGTTTTTTTTTTATTTAAAAATTTAAAAAATTTAAAAAATCACAAGTTGACACATGGAAAAACCCCTAATTTGATATGTGTCAATTATTTTTTCAAGAAAAAAAAGTAAAAAAAAAATTAAAAAAAATTAAAAAAAAATAAAAAAAAATTAAAAAAGAAAATAAAAAAACCACAAGCTGACACATGGCACAAACTTAATGTCGTCAATGATACCCTAACGAAAAGAACCAAATTGGAACAAATTTTCAAAAAATAGAATCCAAATGAGATAACTTTTAAGTTGAAGACCCAATTGAGATTCTGTAACGAAAACATGAATCTTCCGTGTAATTAAACCATTTTGAAATTATAAATTGATTATTTTGTTAAAATAAAAATTTCACCTACAATTCTAAAAGTTTACACGAGTGTAATTTTTCACAAGATAAAAACACTCGAATCAAGGGCGGAGCTTCTATGAAGCAAGCCCAAAAATTTTTGATTTTTTTTAAAAATTATATATATGTTTTTGAAAATTTTTTAAATTATAGATAGTGTATTTTAAAAAATGAAGAAAATTAAATTATATATTTTTTTATTTCTTTTATAAAATAAAATATTTAATACTAATAAATAATAAAATATAAAATCAAATATAACAAAAAATACACATATTTATGTTTAATTACTTTTTTATCTATATTTTTATCTAAAAATATCAAATTGTTACTAAACAATTGAGATTAAATTGAGACTAAAAAACAGGGAAAGATCTTGATATTTTTGGAAATAGTAACCAAAAGAGTAATTAAACAAAATATTTAATAAGATATATTTTTTATTTTCTTTCTCATTGTCTTTCTAATTTTTCACTCTTATATTTTTGTTGAAGAAAAAATAAAGTTAGATATATATATTCATTATTTTTGCTCTTATTTCTTATTTGTTTCTTTTCTTTCTCGAATAACAAGATGTAACTCTCTTGTCGTACTTGATAATGAAATATTAGTTTAATAGTTATTAAAATTATTTTTTTATCTCATGAGTATCTTGTATATTCATTTTTTATTATTATAAAAGTAAAAAATAATGTATTATGTGACTTGACTACCATATATTTCTCTTTTAATAATTATGTCTCTCAATTTTTTATTAGATTATAACAAATTATTTTTTAATATATTTAAAAGAAAGTATATTGATGAAGAATAAAATAATAAATGTTTTTTTAAAAGTGACACAAGAAAAACTACGTGAAGATGAAAAACAACATAGATTCTACTTCTTCACATATTTTGAAACATTATACTAATGATTCAATTGTTCAGTTACATAAATTATTTTTTGAAAACATTATACTAATGATTCAATCAAAATCAAATAACCATATTACTTTGGCCCCTCCAACATTCTTGATCAAGATCCGCCACTGACTCGAATCTCAAATTTTAAAATCAAGGATGATTTTTTTTCAAAAAGCTGGTATTAAGAATTACTAAATCATGACATCTTATTTAAATTGACACTTCAAAATTTAATTAGCTGTCACATGTTATAATATGAAACAATTAAATAAAAGAAAAATAAGAACGAGATATTAGTATAAGAGGAGGATCGCAAGATATTTTATTTTCTTAAAGTTAGAGAAAGTTACAATTCTAATTATTAGAATTAATACCAGAGATATTATGTAAATAATATTATCCTAATATCTCTGGTATTATGCCTGTGTATTATTTCTTATGTGTGCAACCATCAATATCAATTATTTCCTATATTGTTTATTGTATTCAATGATGACTTTATTATAGAGATTATGATTATACTGTATTGTGTTTATATAAACACAACATCTGCAATACAAAAAGACTACAATATTTCTCCATTTTATCTTTTTAGGTTTTATAACTTTTAAGCTTGAAGGCTCTCGATCTAATCATGTCTTTCGCAGCTAACACAAATCACAAAAATGACCTACCCACAAATGTTTCTGTCAGGTTAGACAAAGATAACTATCTCCTATGGAAGTCACTAGCTCTTCCATTGATAAAATGTTGCAAACTTGAGGGCTACATACTAGGACTACAAGTGACAAAACTCAGAAAACCAATCCTGACTATGAAAAGTGGATTGAACAAGATCAAGCTCTCCTAGGCTGGATAAGAAATTCAATGGCCATTGATATTGCAACATAGTTGTTGCACTGTGAAACCTCCAAGGAACTTTGGGACGAAGCTCAAAGCCTAACAGGTGCACATACAAAATCAAAGACAATCTACCTCAAGTCAGAATTTCACAACACTCGCAAAGAAGAAATGAAGATTGATCATTATCTTCTCAAAATGAAGAACCTTATGTTAGAATTAATTGATGAATTAATTCTATTAGCGACTCATTTGAAATATTATGATGGCCCAATTGTGATTTAATAAAATTTAAAGACTTATTGGTTATTATATGGGGAGTGATAATAAAATAAAATAAAATAAAGATAAAATAAAAACCAACTTGATGGACGTTGGTTTATAAAAGGGATTGGGGTTCTATCTCTGGCCATAAAGTTATTTTCACAGTAACCCATCAAGAACGTGTGAGAAAAGAAAAGAGAGACAAAGAGATAGATTGAGAAACGGTGGTTGAAGAACACACGAAAGAATACAAATTGAAGAACACGTATTCACAAGATCTCTTATGGATCAAGGTTAGTGCTCTATTATGTTTTATCGTGTGAGAATCCTAAATTCTAAAGACCCTTAATTGTTTTACATGTGGTATCAGAGCAAGGTTGTAGGATTTATGATTCTTCTATTATGTGATGTTTCTCCTTTATGATGTTTTCCCCTAATGCTATAAATCCTAATTTAAGTTTATCCCCTATTTTTACGAACACTAATTATTAATCGAGGGTTTATAATCGCAATGCCTTCATGAATGTTTTCAACTTGTGTATGAACGATGTTGTTGGGGTTAAAAAAAAATTGCATCCCGCTTCTGCCATTAATTGGAATTGTGTGTGTGGTTTAAATGCAAATAGATTGAATATGTGCGACTAATCGGAATACGTGTCTAATTGAATTCATGTTTTCCGCTACTGTTATGTGTGAACGTATGAAAGTGTTTCTTTTTTATTTTAATTTGGAATGAATGGCATAATGTGAAAGTATGACAATCGTTACTATGAATGTGCCAAATTGGAGGTTTTCCAATTCCTTTTCTCCTTACGCTATTTTATTTATTTGAAATTAAAGGAATGTTGTGCCATTCAATTACGTGGGTTACATTTTGTTTTTTGTTTTTTGTTTCTTTTACATATAACCATATAATGATATATTGACATATAATGTTTTTATTATATGAATAATTTTATTTTAATTTGCAATAATATGTATATTTGTTATTGTTAAAATTAAAATTAATGAGAATGCTATGTATGGTTTATAACAATTCAATGTGTATTTATTTACTTATTTGAAATCAAGTATGATAAATTTTGTTAGTCACCAAAGTTGTCAAAATTTTAAAGTTTTTGTGATTTCAAATTATTAATTTTTTTATTTCAATTACTCATAGTATGGATGCTAAATTATGAATAATTAATTTATGAGTTAATTGAAGTTCATTAATTATAAGGCATTTAAGGATCGCCCAAAGGTTGATTAATTGTTCTCATAATTAATGAGCATGATTGTAGATAATTTTTTATGTCACTAGTTTTATTTATATACCCAAAGGTAATAGGTGATTCTAGTTGATGCATATTTTAATTATCAATAATGTTATAATATGATTAACATCATTATGTTTATGTTTGTGTATTATTGGATCTCCCAAAGGAGAACATTAGTATGCATAGAATGATTGTTTATGTCTGAATCTGTATTTACGTTTAGTTTTATGACTCAAAGCATTAATGTTAGGCATATGTTAATTGCAGTCTCTGTTCCGGTATCTTTACACTCAGGTGAACAAGTCCAATTTCACTTAGGTGTGTTGGATCTTGATTTAGCTTTTCAAGTTGAAAAGCCGACTGCTATCACGGATGTAAGTAGCAATGAAGAGAAGGCCCATTACAAAGCTTGGGAAAGGTCAAACAAACTTAGCTTAATGTTTATGAGAATGAGCATAGCAAGCAATATTAAGTCAGCTCTCCCCAAAACTGATAACGCAAAAGAATGTGTGAAATTTGTGGAAGAGCGCTCCCAAACTGCTGATAAATCTCTCATTGGGGCACTGATCAGTACGTTGACCACCATGAAGTTTGACGGTTCACATACTATGCATGAGCATGTGA
Source organism: Vigna unguiculata (assembly GCF_037176805.1). Taxonomy (NCBI): domain Eukaryota; kingdom Viridiplantae; phylum Streptophyta; class Magnoliopsida; order Fabales; family Fabaceae; genus Vigna; species Vigna unguiculata. Next base: position 31,752,726 of record NC_140797.1, read on the forward strand.
TCGAGATGAAAAATATCGCAACAAGACTTAAGTCTCTAGAATGACAGTGGATGAAGGTTTTCTCGTGCAGTTCATTCTAAACTCATTACCATCTGAATATGGTCCATTTCAGATGAACTACAACACCATGAAAGACAAGTGGAATGTATATGAATTTCACAGTATGCTAGTTCAGAAAGAGACCCGACTGAAGAACTTAGGAAGCCATTATATTCAATATGTGAAGAATCAAGGAGCTGTTGGAAAGAAAGGTACTAAGAAACATGGAAAGGGTAAAAGACCACTAAAGATTGACGAGTCCTCAACCAAAATCCAGAAGAAAAATGACAAATGTCATTTTTGTGGGAAGTATGGACATTTCCAGAAGGACTGCATAAAGCGTAGAGTTTGGTTCGAAAAAAAAGGTGAGCATAATGCTTACGTATGTTTTGAATCAAACTTAACTAAAGTTCCCCATAATACGTGGTGGATTGATTCTGGATGTATGACTTATGTTTCTAATGTGATGCAGAGATTTCTTACAACTCGAACTATAAACCCAAATGAGAAGTTCGTCTTCATGGGCAATAAAGAAAACGTTCCAGTGGAAACGGTCAGGACTTATCGTCTAATCCTCGACACTAGATATCACTTAGACCTTGTGGATACTTTTTATGTACCTAGTATCACTAGGAATTTAATTTCTTTGTCTAAGCTTGATGTTGCTAAATACTTTTGTAAGTTTGGGAATGATTGTTTTAGTTTGTTTAAGCGTACTTTTATGATTGGATCTGATACACTTTATGATAGTTTATATAAATTGAATTGGATAATTTATATGCTGAAACCCTTATAACTTTGCATCACAATGTTGGCACTAAATGTAGTTTAGTGGATGAACGATCTACTTACTTATGGCATAAACGTTTGGGACATATTTCCAAAGAAAGAATACAAAGATTAGTAAAGAATGAAATCTTTTTGGATTTGGATTTTACTGATCTGAATATGTGTGGGGATTGTATTAAAGTCAAACAAACAAAACACATAAAGAAAGGAGCCACGAGAAGCACTTAACTTCTTGAAATCATACACACCGATATATGTGGTCCGTTTGATGTAAATTCTTTCAATAAAGAGAAATACTTCATCACCTTTATTGATGATTTTTCATGTTATGGACATGTCTATCTACTGCATGAGATATCTCAATCAGTGAATACCTTGGAAGTTTATATAAATGAAGTGGAAAGGCAATTAGATAGAAAGGTGAAAATCGCAAGGTCTGATAAAGGTGGTGAGTATTATAGAAGATATGATGAAAGTGGACAACACCCTGGTTTGTTCGCTAAGTTCTTTGAGAAAAATGGTATTTATGCTCAATACACAATGCCAGGCACAACACAACAAAATGGTGTATAAGAAAGGTGTAATCGAACTTTACTGGATATGGTTAGGAGTATGTTAAGTAATTCTTGTTTACCTGTATCATTGTGGATGTATTCTTTAAAGACTGCCATGTATTTGTTGAACAGTGTTCCTAGTAAAGTTGTTCAAAAGACTCCTTTTGAGTTATGGACGAGTAGGGAACCCAGTTTGAGACACCTGCATGTTTGGGGTTGTTAGGCAAAAATAAGAATATACAATCCGCAAGAAAATAAACTGGATGAAAGAACAATCCATGGATATTTCATTGGTTATCCAAAAAAATTAAAAGGGTATATGTTTTACTATCCTACCCATAGTACAAAAATCATTGAAACTGGAAATGCTCAGTTCATTGAGAATGGTGAAACTAGTGGGAGTGAAGCTTTACGAAATGTGGAGATTAAGGAAGTTAGAGTATAAGTTCTTATAGCTAGTACTTCTTTATCAAGATTTGTTGTTCCACATGTTGTAGAAACTCACAACAATAAATTAATGATCTCGAGGTTAACAATGAACCAATAGTAGAACAACCACAAGAAATAATATTAAGAAGATCTCACAGAGATAGAAAGTCTGCTATTTTGAATGACTATGTGGTTTATCTACAAGAGTCAGAAAATGACTTAAGTATTGATAATGATCCAATTTCTTTTTCAGAAGCCATTAATGGTGATCATTCTGATAAGTGGTTAGATGCCATGAAAGATGAGCTTAAATCAATGACACATAATGATGTATGGGACCTTGTGGAATTGCCAAAAGAATGCAAGAGAGTTGGGTGTAAATGGGTCTTTAAGACTAAGCATGACTTTCAAGGCAATATTGAACGTTACAAGGCCCGATTTGTTGCCAAAGGTTTTACTCAAAAATATGGCATTGACTATAAAGAAACATTTTCGCCTGTTTTTAAGAAAGATTCTTTTAGAATTATCATGACATGAATAGCTCATTATGATCTTGAGTTGCATCAAATGGATGTTAAAACTACTTTTCTAAATGGGGATTTAGAAGAGGATGTCTATATGGACCAATCGGTGGGGTTCACTAAAGAAAGAAAGGAACACATGGTGTGTAAACTTAAGAGATCGATATATGGACTTAAGCAAGCTTCTCGACAATGGTATCTTAAGTTCAATGATATTATTGTATCCTTTGGATTTAGGGAAAACACCGTTGATCAGTGTATATATCTGAAGGTCAGTGGGAGTAAGTTTATATTTTTGATTCTGTATGTTGATGATATCTTGCTTGCAACTAATGATCTTGGTCTATTAAGTGAGGCTAAGAGGTTTCTCTCTAATAACTTTGAAATGAAAGATATGTGTGAGGCATACTATGTGATAGGAATAAAAATATTCCGTGACAAATCACAAGGACTGTTAGGTTTGTCTCAGAATGCATATATTAATAAAGTTTTAGAGAGATTAAGAATGGATAAATGTTCAGCATCTCCCATTCCAATACAGAAAGGAGACAAGTTTAGTCTCATGCAATGTCCAAAGACTGATTTAGAACAGAAACGGATGAAAAATATCCCTTATGCATATGTTGTTGGGAGTTTGATGTATGCTCAAACCTGTACGAGGCCATATATTAGCTTTGCAGTTGGTATGCTTGGTAGATACCAAAGTAATTCAGGACTAGAGCATTGGAAAGCTGCAAAGAAAGTTTTAAGATACCCATAAGGAACAAAGAATCACATGCTAACTTATAGAAAATCTGATCACCTTGAGGTGATAGATTATACAGATTCAGACTTTGCCGGCTGTGTGGATAAAAGAAAGTCTACATTTGGTTATGTGTATCTATTGGCCAGAGGAGCGATTTCATGGAAAAGTGCGAAACATTTTGTCATTGCTGCATCCACCATGGAAGCTGCATTTGTGGCATGCTTTGAGGCCACAGTTCAGGCTAATTGGTTGCGAAACATTATTTCAGGACTTGGAGTAGTCGACAGTATTTCCAAGCCGCTAAAAATTTTATTGTGATAATTCCACAACAGTCTTCTTTTCTAAAAACGACAAGTATTCCAAAGGTGCTAAGCATATGGAGTTGAAATACTTTATCGTTAAAAAAGAAGTTTAGAAATGTAGAATGTCAATAGAACATATTAGCACATATCTTATGATTGCTGACTCTTTAACAAAAGGGTTATCGCCTATTTTATGCTGGTCATGTAAAGAATATGAACATTATGTCTACTAGTGAATGTTAAATGTTGACTATTAATGTTATTAATGTTTATATGACACTTTGAGCTCCCTAATGTATAAATTTCTGAAACCTGTGTTATCTTCTTTATGTTTATGCATGCAAATTATGATGAAGAAAACTAATTATGTTATGTTATTGCTTTGTAAAATGACATTATGTTTGAACCCATTATGGACTTCTTGTTTTAAGGTCATACTAAGGAGAAAAAGATGATACAGTAGAACATGAAAGGGATCATGTCGATCGAATGATGTGTGACCGTCATGACTCTTATTATTTCTGTATATTTAATTATGAATAATGATGGAACCAATTTATGCAAGGTCTTTTAATGTGCATTATGTTTATGTATTAAATCACATAATGTTATAACATCATATGAGTCAAGTGGGAGAATGTTAGAATTGATTGACGAATTAATTCTATTAGTGACTCATTTGAAATATTATGATGACCCAATTATGATTTAATAAAATTTAAAGACTTATTGGTTATTATTATGGGAAGTGATAATAAAATAAAATAAAAATAAAATAAAAACCAACTTGATGGACGTTGATTGATAAAAGGGATTGGAGTTCTGTCTCTGGCCATAAGGTTCTTTTAACAGTAACCCATCAAAAACGCGTGAGAAGAGGAAAGAGAGGCAAAGAGATAGATTGGGAAACAGTGGTTGAAGAGCACACGAAAGAATACAAATTGAAGAACGCATATTCACAGGATCTCTTATGGATCAAGGTTAGTGCTCTATTATGTTTTATCGTGTGAGAATCCTAAATTCTAAAGACCCTTAATTGTTTTACACCTTACTGATAAATTAAAGTTGGCAGGATCACCAATCTCCAACTCAAATTTGATGATTCAAACGTTGAATGGACTGGATGCTGATTACAATCCGGTGGTGGTCAAATTATCTGATCAAATCAACCTTCGTTAGGTTGATCTACAAGCCCAACTATTGGCCTTTGAAAGCAAAATAGAATAGTTCAATAATTTCAATAATCTTTCAATGAATACTTCAACAAACCTTGCAATCAAAACTGATTTCAGAAGCAACAAACCAGGGACACAAGGTAATTAGAGGGGCTCTAACTTTAGAGGAGGTAGAGGCTAACTATCGACAATAATGCCCTGGTTGAATTTGATGCCAACCATTGTTATGTGAAGGACAAATTGACAGGGAAAATACTACTAAGAGGGAAAGTTAGAGATGAATTATACCAACTTTCAAGTTTCGACTCTCAAGTCAATAAAGATCCATGTGTCTACATGTCGCTAAAGGATAATTGGCATAGAAAGCTTGGACAACCCAACAATAAAGTCTTAGAAAAGGTGCTGAAGATTTGCAACATTAAGACATCATCACGTGATCAATTTTCGTTTTGTCAAGCTTGTCAATTTGGAAAACTTCACTTGTCACCATTTAAGTCCTCTTCCTCTCATGCTAAGGAACCTTTAGAATTGATTCACAGTGATTATGGGGACCTGCCCCAATTTTATCTCCCTCTAATTTTAAGTACTATGTTCTTTTCATTGATGATTACAGCAAGTTCACTTAAATTTTTCCTTTGAAACAAAAATCAGAAACAATACATGCTTTCGTTCAATTCAAAAGCCTAGTTGAAAACCAATTTAACAAGAAGATAAAAGCTCTTCAATGTGATGGTGGATGTGAGTTTAAACTTGTCCAAAAAATAGCCATTGAATCGAGAATTCAATTTAGAATGTCTTTCCCGTATACCTCTAAGCAAAATGGTAGAGCTGAAAGGAAACATAGACATGTGACTGAACTAGGGCTCACACTTTTAGCACAGGCTAAAATGCCTTTACACTACTGGTGGGAAGCTTTCTCTACCTTAGTTTATCTCATCAACATATTGCCTTCATTAGTTAACCCAAATGAAAGTCCTTTTTCATTATTATTTGGTAAGAGACCTGATTATGATGCTCTAAAGTCGTTTGGTTGTGCCTGTTATCCTTGCCTTAAACCAAACAATCAACACAAACTTCAATTCCACACTACACAGTGTGTATTCTTAGGATACAACAAATCTCACAAGGGTTATAAATTCCTCAACTCTCATGGCAAAATTTTCATCTCAAGACATGTGGTCTTTAATGAGAATCACTTTCCTTTTCATGATGGATTTCTTGACACAAGAAATTCATTAAAAGCATTGACTAGAGCAATCCCTATTGTTCTTCCTTCTTGTCCAGTAGGTACCACTACAAGCCATATAGTTGACTCAACTGATAGGGAGGTGAATCATCAAGAAGGTGACTTAGTTTCCAATGAAGAGAAACTAACTCTCGGCAACTTAGTCAATGATGATCAACCAACACTTAATGATATCTCTATTCATGCAGATGAGGCAACCTCACATGTAAATGACACTAGAAGACACACTAAAAGAAAATAACCAACAGACTCAGCAGGACAACATGCACTAGATGCAAACCAGAAGCAAGACAGGGATTTACAAGCCAAAACTTCCTTATATAGGACTGTCAGAAACAGACACAAAAGACAAGGAACCAAAAAATATTAATGAAGCTCTACTCAGTCCAAAATGGAAAGTAGCCATGGATGCAGAATTTAAAGCTCTAACAACTAATCATACTTGGACTTTGGTACCATTTCAGGGGCAAAATAACATCATAGACTCTAAGTGGGTCTTTAAAACTAAATACAAGGCAGATGGCTCAATTCAAAAAAGGAAAGCAAGATTGGTTGCCAAAGGTTTTCAACAAACTGCGAGTCTCGACTATGATGAAACCTTCAATCCAGTGGTCAAGTCTAGCATGATAATAATTGTCCTATCCATTGCAATACATTTAAATTTGGAGGTTAGGCAATTAGACATAAATAATGTATTCTTGAATGGCAATATCAAAGAAAATGTCTTCATGCATCAACCTGAAGGATATACAGATTCAACCAAGCCTGGCCACATATGCAAATTAAACAAGGCAAGTTGAAAGGCACTTTATTGAGATGTGGCTTTCAAAATACCAAGAGTGATTTGTCATTTTTTGTTCTTAAAGAAATGATCATATCATACTCCTTCTCATATATGTTGATGACATAATGATTACAAGGAGCAACAATAAGTCTTTAAAGACTTTCATTACTCAATTAAACATTGCTTTCTCTCTCAAAGACCTTGGCCTTCTACACTACTTCTTGGGAATTGAAGTACACAGAGATGCTAGTGGAATGTACCTTAAACAAACAAAGTACATTAGAGATCTACTCAAGAAGTTTAATATGGAAAAATCTTCATCTTGCCCTACACCAATGGTAATAGGGAAACAATTCACTACTAAAGGTGAACTTATTGCTAACCTTACACTATACAGAGAGGCTATAGGTGCATTACAATATCTGACCAACACTAGACCAGACATAACATTTTTTGTCAACAAACTCAGTCAATATATGAGTTCCCCAACTATAGATCATTAGCAAGGAATAAAAAGAATACTGAGATATCTCCATGGCACAACAAATTTTTGTCTTCATATCAAACCCTCAACCGATCTTGATATATCTGGATTCTCTGATGCAGATTGGGCCACTAGCATATATGATAGGAAATCCATAGCAAGGCAATGTGTTTTCCTTGGAGAGACATTGATCTCGTGGACCTCAAGAAAACAAAAAGTGGTGTCATGGTCAAGTATTGAGTCAAAATACAGAGCTTTAGCTGATTTAGCAGTAGAAGTAACTTGGATCAGATCACTTCTAGATGAGCCAAAATTTCTCTATGCCTAGAAAGCCGGTTTTGTGGTGGGATAACTTGAGTGCTAAGGTACTGACATCCAATCCAATGTGCATGCTCGGTCTAAATATATTGAGATAGATGTTCACTACATTCGTGATCAAGTGCTTCAGAATCAAGTTATAATAGCCTATGTGCCCACAGCAGATCAAATTGCAGATTGTTTAACCAAACCTCTCACACACACAAGGTTCAACATTTTAAGAGACAAACATGGGATGACTGGGTCACCTCAGTTTGAGAGGGAGTTAGAAAAAGTTACGATTCTAATTATTAGAATCAATACCAGAGATATTATGTCAATAATATTATCCCAATATCTCTGGTATTATGTCCGTGTATTATTTCTCATGTGTACAACCATCATTATCAATTATTTCCTATATTGTTTATTGTATTCAATTATGACTTTATTATAGAAATTATGATTGTACTGTATTGTATTTATATAAACACAACATCTGCAATACAAAAGGACTATAATATTTCTCCATTTTATCTTTCTCTCAATATTAAAATAAGTTATACAAGTTTTAAAGGCAATCTTATTCTATTATTATAAAGTTGATTTTCTTTCGCATGGCTTTTTTTTTTTTTTCAACTCAATTGTTTTATTGTATAGGTATATAGATTTGATGTCATGCATAAGATAAAGTCAAATGATAATAAATAGGTACATAATTATTTTAGAAATTTAACAACCACCCACGTTACTGAAACATTAAATTGAAGCTAAGTCAATGAGCCCTATCAATTACTCAAGTTTTAGTTTTATTGAGATATTTAAACGTTGAGAAACAAACTAGTTTGGCAGACCAAGCAGTTGAAACATGTCATGCATAATTAAAATGTTGTCCTTGATATGTGAGAAAGAGTAGAAAATTATTCATCAAACGTGTTGTCATAATGTATAACATTCCAAGCAAGTTAACTTTGTCGAAAATTAACAACGCATATTTTCTTAATTTGTTTTTACGAAAACCGTTATCAATCAATAGAAGCACGGTGGTAGAATCAGTTAGACGAAGGAGATAATGCTCTAAGTTCCCAAAAATGTACAAAGACCATATTTTAATAATTTTATTGATATATAAGTTATTAGATAAAATATTGAATAAGAGTAAATAAGTGATTCACTACAAGACGTAGTGACATATTTTATTTTTAGTATAATAAAAAAAATCGCAGTGTGAACTCTGCTAATGCTTAATAGTTAATGTAATTTCAACATGTGATTGTTTTTTAGTAATTATGACATATGTTTTTTTTAAAATATTAATACTAATATGCAATTAACTGCGAATAACCACAACAAATTTAAATTTATAAAACAAAAAAAAAGTAAAAGGTTGCTTTATAAATTACTTGATATTAATACTAATTTTTTCTTTAATAAACACAAGTTGTAATAATATATTTAAACTATCTTATTCAATGACTCTTAAAATTATTTATTCTCGATTAAATTATAAATATTAAACTAAATATATTTTTAAATTTATATTCACATGAGTTTATAAAAAATTATAACTTTTTAATAAAGTAATTTATTATAAATAAATGACTTAAGTATGTTTTTAGTCTCTGAAATTTAATACAAAATTAGAATTTATGCTTATGTGAAATTCTGATAGTTTTTTGTCCTTAAACTTTTAAAAATGAGTAGATGTAGTACTTTCAATCCAATTATGTTATTTTTTTTTTTTTTTACGTGTCAAACATCATTGATGCAAGTATTTTAGTTATTTACACTGTTTGACACGTTCTCACTTCAATATCTGTTAGGAAATGTGTTTTACATGTAAACAATAATTAATGTAATTAGGTTGAAAGGACTGTATTAATTCATTTTTAAAGTTTAGGGACCAAAATGTATTAAAGTTTCGAACAAGGACGAATCTCAATATTGTGTCAAAATTTAGGGACTAAAAACATATTTAACCCCAAATAAATATACAAATGTAAAACTAAAAAAAATGTTGTCAAGAATTCGTTAATCAAATATACAAATGTAAAACTAAAAACATATTAATAGGACGAGTACGCGTATCATAATGTACCCGTACCTGCTAAACTCATATTAACACGTTTATTCTGAATGCATTATTTTTTATCAATTATTTTTAAAATATAACCTCCATTTTTTCTTTAAATTGTCATTCAACACTATTTAATATTTACTTCTATAATTTTATTTGGACGTGTGTGAATTTGAACTTATTTTGGACTTTGTTTGAAATTTATGACAATAATATATTGTATTTTATTTGAGTTTATTGTTAAAATATGTTGTTATATTTTTATATTTATTTTTGTAAATACCCATAGATACCCACAAATATCTTCATATATTAAAAAATATATGGGTATCCGCATAACAAATACCCGTATATATAAGGACAAGTACGTGACATATAATTATCCAACATGTAGGATACAAATGACTTACTACTCTTACGTACCCTTCCCACCCTTCGACATTCTATTCACAAGAATAAAAACTTTTGACAGTATTGTTAGCTATGATGCACTGATATTTCAACTTGGGTCAAGTATTTGTATCCGACACGTATCGTGTTGGATACTTTTGGATACTTTAGGATACTTTAACGATATTTATTAATGAAGTATCTAATTTATAAAGTAGTAGTACACTATAATAAAATCTTTGAATAATGACCAATTTTATTAGCAACAAAAAATAATTAGTTACTATATAATGACCAAATTGACAATTAAAATAGTTCCAAAAAATTATAATCAGTCTCTAAATTGATAATTAAAATAGTTTCAATGATGAATTGGTTTTTAAATTGGTCACTAACATTAACTACAAGGTTTTGACTACCAAAATAATTGATCTCTAATTAAAAAATTTGGATTCACACATTAACAATCATATATTTATTATGTTTGTAAGAATTATTGTACACTTTTCATTATTCATATATCACGTATCTATCACGTATCATATCCTATTATTTTAATTTTAAAAATAAACGTATCAACGTATAAAATACGTGTCGTATCCGATACACTTATCGGTGCATCATAGATTGTTAGTAATGAATAGCTCATTTATTATAAAATTCTTTCCACGTTAGTTATTCTTGTATATATTAAATCGGTCCATTTCTTTTATTAAGAGTCGATTAAAATAATTTTTTATATAGGAAATTATGTTTGATTTTTTATTTAATTTAAATAAATTTAAAACTTAAGAGAGATGAAATTGAAGAAATATTGTACTAATATTCAAAACTCAGGAGATTTCAAACAAACAAAATTTAAGCCTATAGTTAATCAATTTAAAAAATATACATATTTCAAGATATAAAATATATATTAACAACATATTAAAAATATAAATTTTTAAGCTAACAGGAACGTAGAAGCGTAGAAGGTAGGAATCGCAATAATGGAAGAGTGCTGTAGCAATGCAAAATGCGTTTTGGAAGAAAGAAAACGCGTGCTACAACAATGTTACCAGAATGTAAAACCTTGACAGAAATACAAAAAATGCATGTATTAGAAAGAACTTAACTAGCCTTAACGAAATAGAGAAAAGAGATGAGGGACAAATAACGAACTTCACAAGTGAGCTCACGGTAGAGATGGAATAGGATGATGGAAATAGAGGAAGAATGGCGATTGCAGCAGTGACAAAATGGAACCTTACAAGTGAAGTAGTGGTGGAAATGGAACAAGAATGAAGCAAGAATAGTAGAAATACAGGAAGAATGGAGAAAGAACGTGAGTTCACAATGGCGTTGAAGAGAAAAGGGAAATGATAGTTTAACAAATGTTTGATTAAATTATTTTTTTTCCTCTATTTGTTATGAAATTTCAGTTTGGTGTTCAAATATTTTGTTGTCTCAATTTGGTCATCATTTTCTTAAAAATGACTCAATTTGGTCCTTACCGTTAACTTTGACTAGACGATATTAAAGTTAACGTCACATGTCCATTTATGGTTTTTTTTTTGAATTTTTTTTTTGAATTTTTGAATTTTTTTTTGAATCTTTTTGAATTTTTTTTAATTTTTGACACGTGTTACTTCACAGTTGTGTCACGTGTCAAAGTGACTTAATTTGGTCCCTATATTTGTTTTTAGTCTCAATTTTTGTAAAAAATGGAGCAATATTGTCTTTCCTTAAATTGACACTAAATTTACTATTTTATAAGTTTTATGGTGATATTCTTACTAAAATTAACATTTTTATTAAATATTTCTATAAATATTTTAAATTAACTTTAAATTCTACGCAAAACATTAGACTTTGATTTTGTTTTGAACTTGAAATTTAGTTCCTAAACTTATGTATGACAAGTTATTTGATTTTTAATCTTTACTAAGTTTGTATAATATGATACACTTGATGCTTTTATATATGATGACAAAATTGTTAATTTTTGAAATTAAGTTTGGAATTTAACTTTGTTTAATAATAAACTAAAAAAAAAACTTATTTAAAAATATTTCTACAAATATTTAATAAAAATGTAAATTTTATTAAGAATATCATCATAACTTGTATACAAAGATTAAATTGAGTTTCAATCTAAGAAGGGACAATATTGCTTCATTTTTACAAAAATTGGAACTAAATTGAAACTAAAAACAAATATAGGGACCAAATTGAGTCACTTTGACATGTGGCACAACTGTGAAGTGACACGTGTTAAAAATTAAAAAAAATTTAAAAATTTAATTTTGTTTTTAAAAAAAATTCAAAAAATATTAAAAAAATTCAAAAAAACCAGAAATTGACACATGACGTTGACTTTAACACCGTTTGGTCAAAGTTAACGGTGAGGACCAAATTGAGTCATTTTTAAGAAAATGAGGACCAAATTGAGACAACAAAAAACTTGAGGACCAAACTGAAATTTTATGACAAATAAAGGGACCAAAAGAGTAATTTAACCTAAATTTTTGTTTGACAAACATCCATTTTTGGTAAAAAAAAAAATTCTAAAACTTTATTACTTGCAACTTTCAAAATAAGGAAAATGATATAGTATCCACTTTTTGATGTCTTCATGTTCAACAAGGAAGTCACCAAGATGACCAAACAAGTTGAGTTCTCACAACACATCCTTTTTGTCAGTTCAGTACCTACATAAAAAAATAGTTTTTGTTGAAGCCAAATTAGATTGTACCTTGAGATCATTTGTGCTCAACTATAACTAACATGGGTAACCAATGTGCAAATAATAGACCATGGTTCGTAGTTATGAACTCTTAACTAAGCACATATTTGGATTTACAGTTTACTCAGTAAACCAATGAATGAATATTATCACTGCTCAACTATAACTAACATAGATATCTAATGTGTAATGTGTAAATCATAGAGCAAGTGTTCGCAATAATTATATCTTAAGTGTGGGTTTAAAGTTTACTCAATAAGTTAACAAATGCAAAATCACTCATTCTCCACTATAACTACTAGGGGTATCTAATGCGCAAATCATACAACATGGGTTCGCAGATATTAAGTCTTAAGTAACACATATGTGGGTTTACAGTTTACTGACTTAATCCAAAAAAAATATAAGTGGAAACATTTCAGAAACAACAACAACCAAAATAAGAACACAGAATCTTAATCGTACCATCAACAACTCACATTCAAAACAAAAACTCCTCTTCGTTCTTGCTTTTTAAACAAAAAATAATCACAAGCAATACGCAAAAATAAATACAACTTACCACCACGCACCTTTCGAAGAAGCGATCCCGATTAGATTCCACCATAAGGACGAAACCCACAAACTTACACCACTACAATGATGATGACACTACAAACAACAATAGAAATCCCCCATTTCCACCCCAATGGATACGAACGTCGACCCGTCGAAACTTTCGTCCAATGGGTAAACCCACACTATTGCAACGAAGAAGAAGAAGAAGGGTTTTTAGAAAAATAGGGGTTGAAGATGAAGAATGGCGATTGAAGACGGACATCAATGGTTGAAGACGACGAACAAGATGCTTTTTAGTTCAACCATTTGCACTTCCGCTTTCTATTTTTTCTCCTCTAATTTCCACCCCACTTTTTATTTTTTTTCCTCCTGCTTTCTTCCAAAAAAAACGTGAAAATTGAAAAAAATTGAAAAACAAATACCATGTCACATTATGAAATAAATTGTTAAAAAATGGATGTTACTATATATTTTTTATTAACGTTTGGCAAGTGAACCAATCGTTAACGTAGTAATAAAATATCGTCATCTAGGATTGATTTGTTGAATACTAGATTCCTAATTTACATAATTTTGAGAAAATGCGAATCAATATAATTGCAAGCATAAAATTTATAATAAAAACTTTAATAAGAGAAGAATCGTTAGAGGATTGATTTTGTATTTTTTCCTATAAAATTCTACTCATTTTCAATTGATGCAAGTAATGTAATCATCTACTTGAGTTTACTGAGAGCTGTTTTACCCCTAATCCCTTAGTAGGTAAAATCTATTTATTGAATTTGAACCCCCAATTCCTTAGGTCAGTTTACAAAAATTCAATAAAATCATGAAAATCAATAATCATCTCTATTGCAAACTAATTAGATATGCCCAATTTCCCAATTGTGACATAATCTAACTTGTCTTGTTTATAATCGCAAGCAATCCCCAATTTCCCAATTGTGAAAGTGCTCATAAATAAACGATAAAACCATAAACAGAGCACTGAGATGAAGAACATTAACAAACATCAAATGTAAAGAGTAGAACCTATAATCCAAAGTCGTACATCAATCCTCCAACAAAAAGAAATTAATTCTGCATAATGAAAAGAATAAACTCCAAACGGTAGCCAAAACAACAGACCAAGTCGAGAGGAAGGAGAAGAAGTTTTTTTTTTTCGAGAACGCTCCCCTCTTATCTTTTTCCATGTTCTCTCCTTTGCTGAGGTAATTTTCTCTCTCCTCTAACCGTTTCCCCCTATCTCTCCTCTTTATATTTTCTTTTCCTTTTAAATCTTTATCAATCCACATAATCTTTAAATTTCTCGCTGGAAATTCCACAGGTTGTGGAAAAATCCACAGGCCACCTGTGGAACACACTGTTTTTGCGCATGATCTCCTGAAACAAACTCCACAAGTCGTGGAAAAATCCACCAGGCACCTGTTGAACAAACTGTTTTGAAACTCACATCTTTGAAGCCAAATCCACAAGTCGTGGAAGATTCCACCGGACACTTGTGCTATTTTGTGTCTAACTTACTCCCTTCATACCTGTTTACACCAACAACACACCTATCCAAATGTATTGAATAGAGAAACATTACAAAATTCTTGAGAAACATTTTGAGAAACTGCCTTTTTGAGATTTACAGAGTTCTTGTGCATTCTTGTGAGATCATTCAAGTAAAGATTCAAGAAGATCGATAGTGGATTCAACCTTGGTGGGTCAAGCTTGGACCTAGGAATCAAGTGACAAATTTGCACAACTACTACGTGTATTCGTTCCTTGTTTCTTTTCTATTGTATTTCTGATTACAGTTGATGCACTGTGTAAAGTGAAGGTCTAGGTGCAATTGTGTGGATGCATTACTCCTAAGGGGAGTTCTTGATTTGTAGATCAAGCTCCTTAGTCTTTAGGGTTTTGAATTATATAGAT
This sequence comes from Vigna unguiculata, assembly GCF_037176805.1. Classification (NCBI taxonomy): domain Eukaryota; kingdom Viridiplantae; phylum Streptophyta; class Magnoliopsida; order Fabales; family Fabaceae; genus Vigna; species Vigna unguiculata. The sequence continues at coordinate 31,767,761 of NC_140797.1, forward strand.
GCTCTTGTAATTCTTGAATCTCTATTGATTTAGTGGAATCCTCCTAAGTGGGTTACTTAGGAGAAGACTGGATATAGATTCATCTTGAATTGAACCAATATAAATTGGTGTGTTCTTTGTTTCTCTCTTCTCTTACACCTTTCTTGATTATTTTATACAGTCTATTAACACAGCACTACAGAACTGGTAATTTGGGTTACAAGGGTTAAAGAAACTTTCAATATTCAATTAAAATAAGTGAAAGATTCAATAACCAGTTTAGATCCCTTTCTTGGTTGAGTTATATTAGACAGATCTATTTTAACAATATCCATAAATGAAACATTCCCTAAAATATTGAAAAATTGCAACGCCAAAAAGCCAGATACATTATTACTCGTATGCTTAATTGATTTATTCTCATTCATACGATCCTTAATTTGAAAAACAGTATAAACAAAAGCAATTGGAACCTCCAACGTATTATAATTTTTCATCCTCTAAATCATCTAAATAATTACACTAACGATAATTACTTTAATCACTATAAAAAAATAAGTACAAAGAGACTTCATAAACTGAATAATAAAATCTAAAGAGAAAAACATCAAATTGAGTTACCTCATCCATTAATAAAGTTCAAACAAAACTTAATAGAATTAAAGTTTGTACTTAGACTGTAATATTTATTATTAGTTCGTACTGTTTACCTTAAAATAAATATTTAATATGATATATTTTAATTGTTAATTTTACATGTAAGATTGTGCAACATAAATATATAGTTATAAATGTTGTTATAAATCATTAAAAGATCTTATGAATTATTTTAAAATTTAGAGGAAAATTGGTTTCGTACCACTATTAGAATCTAAGAAAAGCAAGGATTGAAATTGAGACTTTTCTTATGTTATAAATCCCTTTTGAACTTTATTGATAAAAAAAAATTATAATTTTTGCACATTGTTTATGCTGGAATTATGTTTTTTAGCAACTATTATTTCAACATTTTTTTCTTGTTTTATGGATTTATACATTTATTTATAACTAATTACTTTATTAAAAAATTATAATATCCTACTTATGAATCTGAATTTAAAAAGTATATGTACTATATCTAGGCAAATTCAGACAACTATCCGGTCTAAACTGCCTACATGTAGTCCTATTATAAAAATAATAGACAAATGGTCAACCGAACAAAATAACACACACGACAGCTCAGGCCGCCTACTATAAAGGATAGGGTATAATGAAGAGCCACTAACTCCAAAACTTAAGGAACTACAAACAAGGCTCCTATTGTTTTCCCACATAGACAAAAGACTTGGGCTTAGCCCAGGCCCATATAGAATCTGAATATTGGCCCAACATAACTAAGGGGGGGCCCAACCCATAAGAAAAGACAGACACAATTAATAACTCTATAAATACACGTAGACCCCAACAATTAAAAGGATTAATTCACTAGAAGAAAACACATACAAGTCAAGGAGAAAACCATTCCTAGAAGTCAGTGATTGGAGTAAGACATGATTTGTGTTCCCTAACATTTTGTTATTGTTTCCGCAGGAACAATATATTTAATTTAATATTTATAAATTAATTAGAAATAAAAAATTTGAATAGTGATTATATTAAATAATATAATTTAAATATATTATAATTATGATAATAAAAAAATATCATAAAAAATATTGTAATTATGGTTATTTTTGATAAAATTAATTTTAATAAATGTATATTTATTTGGTTAAAATAATTTATGTGATAATGTCTTTTGTGTAATAAGTTGAAAAAAATTAAATTAAATTTTTACTATATAAATATGCATTTATCTGGTTCATATCAATTCCCTTAATTCATCTTATTCTCTATTCATTATTTATTATACTTTTATTACGGACTTTTTTTTAAAAAGAAAATAACAATTTTAGTACTAAGTAATATATGTTTTCTAATTATTAACTTTAATTTAAATAATTACTAACTTCAATAAATAATTTTCTAATTTGAATTTGAATTTGAATTTGAATTTATTCCCTTTTATTTTAAATTATAAATTATGAAATTATATATTTTGCTGTATTTTAGATTTATATATTTATTCTAAAGAAAAATTTTGAAAAAAATCTATACTTTTGTAATATTTCCCTTAAATAATTTCTTTTATATATAAACCTAAATGCTTTAAATTTATACTTCTAATTTTTAATTTTATATTAAATTTCTTTTCAAATATTTCCACGTATAATCATATTATTATTTAATAAATTATTTTAAATAAATAAATATCCATTTATCAAAATTAATTTTATAAAAAAAACATAATTACAATATTTTATTATAATAGTTTTTCTGTTACCATAATTATAATATATTTAAACTATCTTATGACTCTTAAAATTATTTATTCTCGATTAAATTATAAATATTAAACTAAATATATTTTTAAATTTATATTCACATGAGTTTATAAAAAATTATAACTTTTTAATAAAGTAATTTATTATAAATAAATGGGTTAAGTATTTTTTTAGTCTCTGAACTTTAATAATAATTAGAATTCATTCTTAATGAAATTTTGATAAATTTTTGTCCTCAAATTTTAAAAATGAGTGGACATAGTCCTTTCAATCCAATTATGTTAATTCTTTTTGAGGTGTCAAACATGTTTGATGCTAGTATTCTAGTTGTTTACACTGTTTAACACGTTCTTACTTCAATATCTGTTAGAAAATGTGTTTGACACGTTTGCGATTGGTTGATGTCTTCATGTTCAACAAAGAAGTCACTAAGATGGCCAAACAGGTTGAGAGTTCCCATAACACATTCTTTTTGCAAGTTTAGTACCTGCATAAAAAAAATAGTTTTTGTTGGAGCCAAATTAAATTCCACCTTGAGAACATTTGGATTGAGATAACTTATGCTTAACTATAACTAACAAGGGTAACCAATGTGCAAATCATAGACCATGGGTTCGTAGTTATGAACTCTTAAGTAAACACATATTTGGATTTACAATTTACTCAGTAAAGCAATGAATGAATATCATCACTGCTATACTATAACTAACATGGATATCTAATGTGCAAATAATAGAGCAAGTGTTCGCAGTAATTATATCTTAAGTGTGGATTTACAGTTTACTCAATAAGTCAACAAATGCAAAATCACTCATGCTCCACTATAACTACCAGGGATATCTAATGTGCAAATCATACAACATGGGTTCGCAGATATTAAGTCTTAAGTAAGCACATATGTGGATTTACAGTTTACTGACTTAATCCAAGAAAAATGTAAGTGAAAACATTTCAGAAACAACAACAACCAAAATAAGAATACAGAATCTTAACCCTAACCTTAAAAACCCACATTCAAAACAAAACTCATCTTCGATCTTGCTTTTTAAACAAAAAAAATCACAATACGCAAAAATAAATACAACTTACCACCACGCACCTTTCGAAGAAGCGACATCGATTAGTTTCCACCACAAGGATGAAACCCACAAACTTACACCACTACAATGATGACGACACTACAAATAACAACATAAATCTCTCCTTTCCACCCCAATGGATACGAACGTCAACCGTCGAAACTTTCGTCCAATGGGTAAACCCACACTGTTGCGACAAAGAAGAATAAGAGGGGTTTTTAGAAAAATAGGAGTTAAAGATGAAGAATGGTGGTGAAGACGAACATCAATGGTTGAAGACGATGCGTTTTAGTTCAACCATTTGCATTTTCGCTTTCTGTTTTTTCTCCTCCAATTTCCACTTCGTGTTTTTTTTTCCTTCCTCTTTCTTCCAAACAAACCAACGTGAACATTGAAAAAAATCAAAAAACAAATGTCATGTCACATTGTGTGATAAGTTGTCAAAAGTGAACGTTACTATATCATTTTTCTTCAAAAAAAAGTATAAAAAATTATTCTATTTAGCAACTTTATGAACTTTCAATAAAATGTTTAATTTTGGAAGAGAAAACGAGTTATGGAGTAAAGTGATATGTAACATGGTCCTTTGGCGCGGACATATAAAATTTCATAAATCATAATATACTAACATTAATTTTCTCTTTAATAAACACAAATGACAGGGTTTAAACAAAATTAACTTTAAATTGCTGTATTAATGGTATAATTTTTTTATTAAACTGAAAAAAATAACTATATCAATACTATCATACTCAACTAATAATTTATCCAAAATAAAAATAATCACTTTTTATTAAAGAGGTGTAAGAAAATTCAAAAGTACATATATAATTAAAATTTAATATTATGGGTTTATAAAAATAAGCCTAAAGCTTTTCAATATGAAAATAGCCCTAACTCTAGGTTTATGAAAGAATAGGCAACCCTTATTTTCTTCATAATAAGTTAGTTTTATAGTAGAATAGGGAGCACCTATTAAAACCTCCATCAGCCAATATGTTTAGCTTTATGGAAGAATAAACAAAACCTACTTTCTTCCTTCTCTCATGAAACCTTCCATAATGAAGCAATAAGTGTTATATATATACCCCATGCAGGAAGTACCAACATAACATAAGAAAGGTTAAAGTATGAGTATGAAGCTTCACAATTGGTCAAGCTCAGAGTATAAAGAGTTAGTTCTCATATACTCTGAAGGATCCAAAAGTAACATTTTGGGTTTGAGGCACAACCAAAATAGGGTATTGCTGAGACTTCGCAACCCTTTCTGCGACTCTGGTGCAACGCGTGAGCTTCTGGTGGAGGTCACTGCTAAGAAGGGAAACACTCGTGAAGGTTTCTACTTTTGGGCTGTCAAAGTGACCACAGGCAGACTCGATGACACTCGTAACCATAATGGATTCAATGGTGAGTCAGATCTGAAACAAACTTTGAACAAGTCTTTTTCTTTACTTCAAATGAAACAACTAACAATATGTTTCGTGATTCTGTCAACAAGTGTGGTCTTTTTCTATGTTTTTGTTTGATGATTATGTCCCTGACTTTGAGACAGTTTGTTATAACAAATATTGGAGCGAGCTTTGTGGGAAGGAAAGTTGCTTTTATGAAGTGATTCGCAAAGTTGGAAACAGAAATTCTGAGGAGAAGGTGAATTGGGAGTTTTCTCACTGGTATTCTGCCGGTGGTGGAACACGAATCGCATACAGTGTCATTATCGAGTGTGACAAAACAAGTGGTCTTAAGGCAGAGCTTAAAGGCCCTTTTAAATGCTTGAATTTGGAGAAAGAACCAGAATCTGAGGCTGCACTCACTCTGCAGAAGATGGAGAAAGAGCCCAGAAAAGAAGCTGAGAGAAAGTTTGTGGAAAGTAAGTTGGAAGGAAGAGAACACATTCTCCTTGCACAAGGTTCTGAGCAACGTGCCACGGTGGTGAATAATATTGTTAATTCAGGAACATTTACTGGTTCTGGAAATGGCTCTAAATACGAAGATTGTAAGATTGATATGAGGTCGGATTTTAAATCATCACCCTAGCCCTGGATTAAGACGTCGAATGTTGTGTTATTTAAAAAATAATTGTGATTTTCTATGAATTTAATAATGCAACTGTGGAGTTTGAAGTATGTATTAATTGGGTCATCACCTTTCTGAAGGAATATAAATTTATCATCATCTATATATGGGTGGCCTACGTTGATCTATAAAAGTTAATTGCGTGTTGTTGTTAGATTTTATTGTTAATTAACATAATGTATATTAGTTATGTATCTTTATATTGGAAAAAAATTCTTATAATTAAATTTTAATTACTTTATAATTTTATGGGTTTTCAATTGAATTTATATTAGAAATCTTCATTTTTTTTATTGATTTTTTTCAGTTAAGTCTTCCTTAATCAGAGTTACACATGACCGTTGGATTTTGTAAATTTAAACAAAAATTTTTAGACAATAAGAAAAATAAAATTTTGAAATCTAATTATATTTATAAAATATCATTATTTTGTGTCTCCACATTGATTTATCTCTAGTATTTTGTTTAATATATGAAGTAAAACAATGATGTTTTTTATAAATCTAAGTTCATGGCATTCTGTTTAATGAAATGCTCACGTCACTTAATTGATTAATCAATTCAAATATAATTTTTTTTTAACATAAAATGTTTTAAACCCACTGGATGTGATAGATAAAGGATTGTCTAGAATCAACATCAATCTCGGTATTAGTTAATGGAAGCCCCACGTGAGTATTTAAGTCAACTAAAGGATTAATATACAAAGAGATACTCCAAACTTTTGAACTGCAGTAAAATGGTTATTCTTTTTACCTATTTAGGCCTCCGAACAGGGGGTAATCATAGAAAGAGTTTTTTTTTTTTTTCTTTTTTTTTTTTTTTGGGAAGATACGATCTTAAAGATTACAAAGAAACTTGCAAAAGTGGAGGGGCAAAATTCTAATCTTTGCTGGCAGAGTTTTGCTTTTAACACAATCATTACGACCTTACCTCTTTTTCTATCTTTCCTTGTTTAAGATGCTAGTAAATGTGTTAAAAGAAATCAAAAGTATTTAGAGAAATTGTCTATGGGGTTGGGGACATGATTGTAGGAAGATAGCTTCGGTAACTTGGGATAACATACGTAAGCTAAAACAAGAGGGTGGATTAGAAGTTAGAGACCTAGAAGCATTCAACAAGGATTTTCTTCGAAAATGGAAGTGGAGAATGGGTACAAGTAAATACAACCTATGGAAAGAAATTTTGGAATTAAAGTATGCATCTTGAAGGAATTTAAATTATTTAACTTAAAATAAATGAGTCTTGGTGGTGAAGAGATCTTAGGAAAGTATGTTGTAAGAGACAAAAAGAAAACTGGTTTGTCAATGATATTTATTGGATTACATGAATGGTATACCACAATGTTGCAAAGAATCACTTCCATCAATTTTGTGGGCTTAGTAAAAAATGTAATACAATTTGGAGATGGTTGCTATTGTGTGAACCAATTGGATGCATAGAAATAAATCATTTTGAGGAGGAAGGTGAAATAGCGAAGTGTTAACTTAGCTCATATTAAGGTTTGGATTTGGATCACAAATAAAATTTCAAATACAAGATTTTCTTACTAAGATTGGTGTTTATGTCCAACTTTATACATTAAATCACTAGGAAGTTGGTTCTTCTTGACTTTCATAAGTTGTCATTTTGGATTATATAAATATAACAACTAATATAACTTCTGTCTATTTTTCATTTACACCCACAACATATTCTTAGTAGTTGTTTTGGGTATGAAGCGTAGTGTCTGAATTGTAAGGAAGTTTTAATCATGCTACTATTCTGCTCTAATGTGGTCTAAGTTGTAGAGTGATAACAACCTTGGCATGTGGTATTCCCAAATGCTATATTTTAAATCTTAGTTATCTAATTTTCTAGACTTAGGTTATATAGGTATACAAATTTGGCTATAGGTGATCAGTGGCATAAATCTAATAAGGAAAGAAGAAAGCATCATAAACAAAAATGAAAGGGATGTGTTTTTATAAGTAGCTTATGTTGGTCATAACAAACCTATAATCTATTTTAGGCTCTTGTAATATTTAATGTCTTTTGAAGAAGGTCACAGAGGTAAAAGATTAGAGCACCCTAAATACTCTTCTATTTTATATATTTTTTTATTTTTAATAAAAAAAAAAATCATATTACACCAACCAATGGCAAAATCATACAACAAAGATTACATTAGAAATTATATAAAAAAAAATTAGATGCTCTATTTAATGATTTTTTTAAGAACTCAAAAAACAATCATATTTATAGTACATATTCTCTCTAGCTCTCTCTTTTCTTACCGCTCAAACATTCAAGCTAATTGGCTCTGATACCATTTTGTTAGCAAATAAATCTTTATATGAATAAACTTATTCATTTTTTGTGTTGTTGTGTTAGCAGAAGTTTGTATAACATTAGAAATGAATTTAAGTAATAGGGATTTTTAGAACCTTTATTAAGTGCCAAAGGTTTATTTCTAAACATTGGGCAATTAGTCTAAGTTTAGTTCAAACTTCAGTAAATGTATATAATTAGATAATTTCTGAATATTTTTAAATCAAATAATTAAAAAAATATTATAATTTTTTCCTTCTCATTTCTTTTTTGCTTCCCTCCCTCTCTTCTTTCAATACCCTTAGGTTTAGCTCTTGCAAGACTATCACACCCCACACCAACCCCCATTGTCACATTACATTGCACCGGAGTTCAACCGCACCAGAGTTGCATTGCACCAAAGTTGCACTATGTAACACTCCAATTTTGCGCTTGCTAAAATCGATAATCAACATAAATTACATAGTTTAAAATAAAACTTCATTCATATTTTATTGAAAATCTCAATTACAAATAGACTTTATTGAAAAGGAAAAACCTAAGAGTAAAACACTATCCCAAACGTCTCCCGATATTGTCCACTATCCCTAATGTTGTGCATCTTCCTCAACCTATACTATTATCTACTCTTGTAAAAATACGATCATCCTCTTTGAAACTCAACCTTTAAAACCTTTTTAATTCTTCCTATGTTTCAATCTTACTCTTACTTTTTTCTCCACATCTACTCAGTTGCGTTCTTTCTCACCCAAGTGTAATACTCACTCACTCCTTTAGTATGTATATTCACGAGCTTCACTCTCACCCTTAAAACCCTAAATACTTTTAAGAAATTTTAGGTGATATTTCTAATAACCATAAAATATCAAATATATCTTTCCCATTCTTTCCAGTTCTATCTCTTAGAAAATCTTTTAAATAAAAATTGTAATAAAGTGTTATATCTTATAATAACTTTTTAAATAAATTCATTTAAGAAATAACCATCATTTATAACTTGCATACATTATAATAACTACTTTATTTATTTTTTAAATAAAATAAATATTTTAAATAATTAGTAAACTATAAACCATTTTTAAATAATAGAAAAATAATAAATTAAATTCCTAATTATTATAATTTTCTTACGTCTTACATTCCACCCAATAAACAAAAAAATTTGTCCTCGAAAATCAAATTTTCTGTTTATTCTCCCATAACCTCAAGTCCCAAAAAATGACTTCCTGAAATGAAATTTCACCTCTTTCAAGGATCTAGCTATAACACTTGTCCTTCTTTGATAAGACCTAAGAGAAATACTAAAAAAAATGCAGTTAAACAAACATTAGAATAAATCCATACTTTAATTGACAATGCAAAGCAAAGACACAATAAGCTCACTTCCCATAACACACTTAGGATCTAACCATTGCTCTGATACCAAAATATAACACTCCAATTTTTTACGTCCTAAAATCTATAATTACACAAATTACATAATTTAAAATAAAACTTCATTCAAATTTTATTAAAAATTTGAATTACAAATAAACTTTATTGAAAAGGAGAAACCTAAGACTAAAACACTATCTCAAATGTCTCCTAATATTGACCATTCTCCCTAACGTCGTGCATCTTCCTCAAGACCTGTAAAATTATCTACTCCCGTAAACATACGATAGCTAACGTAAACAATAACAATAGTTTTCACCACATTATAAGTTTAAATATATTTTTCAATAAAAATCATAAATTCAAACCACACATCATACAAATACACACAAAATCTATTGTCTCATCCAGCAATACACCAATAGTGATCTGAATGTCAGGAATTTGATTTGTAACTCTCACACATAGCTTACCAATACAAGTGTCACTTCCCATTTCTCTTCCTGCGAGCTTCGATGAAGTACACAATTGTCACTTCCCATTGCTCTCTTAAGAGTCCCAACAAAGTACACAAGTGTCACGTCTCACTATTCTCCTCGATTGCCCCAACAAAGTACATTCGGTACAATTACACAATGTTTAACCCTTCACCACCTTTCGTCGAGTCACCACACACAAAAATGCAAAATGATAATAAAATAAAAATGTAAGCTCCCCTTGCCTTTTACTTTCACTTTTTCCTTCATCCTTTTCGAAACTCAGCCTTTAAAACCTTTTCCACTCTTCCTATGTTTGAATCTTACTCTTACGTTTTTCTCCAAATTTACTTAGTTGCATTCTTTCTCACTCAAGTGTAACACTCACTCTCTCCTTTAATATGTATATTTATTGGCTTTCACTTTGACCCTTAAAACCCTAAATACTCTAAAGAGATTTTAGGTGATACTTCTAATAATCATAAAATAGTAGATATATCTTTTCCTATCTTTCTAGTTCTATCTCTTAGAAATTCTTTTAAATAAAAATAATAACGTTTATATCTTAAACAAATTCATTTAAGAAATAAGCATCATTTATAACTTGCTTGTTATAATCACTACTTTATATATCTTTTAAATAAGGTAATTATTATTAGAAAAGTGATTAACCCAAAACACACCAAAATCGGATAAAAATGCATCACAAGTTTCCACTAAAATTATCCACAAACCCTAAAAATAATAAGAACTTGTATTGAACTTTTTGCCTAGAATAGAGAAAACTTAACCTAGAACACAAAAATTAGTCAAATTCTAACCCTAAATCAATTAAAGAGGGACCACAACTATCCATTGAGGGTTCAAAATTCAAAAAGATTTCAATTAGCCTACAGCCTCACCAAATGCTTAGAATGTATTTAGCCTACAACCCCTCTGCCTAATCAAGCTTCTTTTTGAGTTAATGAATGACTTTGTTCGTTTCTTCTACTTTCCTATTGGATTTTGGGTACTAAAAAAAGTTAGTGTTTGATACCGAGTTGCACTTGGAATACCTCAAATCTTTTATCAATAAATTTACGATCGTTATCGATAACTAAGGAATGAGGACAATGCCGACACACAATTTTTTTTAGAAAAAGTTTTGAACCTGATGAACAGTGATAGTGGCTAAGGTTCTACCTCTATCCACTTAGTAAAATAATCAATATAAACTATAAGAATTTTACCTGATCTTTGGCTAAAGGGAAAGGGTGAGTATATCCATGGCCCAGGTCGAGAATGGTCATGGTGTGACCATGGGCAATTCCTCTAGTGGACGAATGTGCAGACGACCAAAGTTCTGACATTCCTCACACATCATGATGCATTTGTGAGCATCTTCTTTCACTCTGGGTAAATAGTATCTGACTCGAATAACTCTTGTAGTAGTACACCGAGCTCTTGAATGTATTCCACATATCTCTCAATCAAGCTCAGCTAACACGTATTTAGCTTGTGGCCGGCTCAAGCACTTCAAGAGAGATGTGGAAAACACCATTCAATAGAGTTTATAATTGTGAAACACATAAAAGGAGGCTTGCCTTCGTACTCTACGTGTTTCCATCGAATCATTTAGTAAAACATCATGCATCAAGTTTGGACTTAGCAAGTCTATTTTCAAGATATCCTCCTAATCCGAGCTCGGTATGGTAACTATTTCTTGTATTAAGGTTCGATGTTGACCGATGCTTTTTGTACTTGCCATCTTGGAAATAGCATCAACTTGAGCATCATCCTCTCTAGGAATGTGTGTAACAGAGAATTCCCTTAAACGATCTATAAGATTTTTAACTATATGATAATAGCGTTGCAACTGTGGCTCTTTTATACCTTTGATCTACTCGATAACAAGCTACGAATTACTTTGGCATTTTAACTTCTTGACGCCTAGTTTTTACTTCGTTTGATTATTGGAAGTCTCAAAGCTAAATTTAATAGCCTATTCTACAACAACATCATTAAGGCCTTCCTGGGTCACATCTATATATGAGTGTCCAATTTATTTCAGCTTCGTCGAGTTGTTGTAGCTCAATTAGAATATCAACTAAGAATTGAGCTATTATAGTGCCTCGATTTTGATATTTCAATTCAAACTCAAATAATTCCACTAACTAAGTTGTCATCCGGCTAGCTAAGTTTGACTTTTAGAATATCTTCTTGATAGGATAATCTATTCAGATTATGAAATTGTATCTCCGAAAGTGATGTTTGAGACGTCGTGCTGAGAATACTAGGGCAAAACTAACTTCTCATTGGTTTGGTGCCTTTCTTCCGTCGGTTGTAAGGTTCGACTTGTGAAATAGAAGGGTTATTGCTTTCTACCCAGCTCCTGAACGAGTATTGAGCTAATAATAGTGGGTGCTACTACCAAGTACAACACAAGGTTGGCACTAGGACGAGGACTAGCTAATACAAACAAGGAATTGATATAATTCTTGATTTTTTGAAACATGGCCTCACACTCTTGGTTCAATGGTATTGTTAAGCTTTTTTTATCATCTCAAAAAAGGGTTGATCTGCATGTTATGTAGTAAAATTATTTTGAATACTTTCTCTAACTCGACAAGGTGGTCCTTAGATTTTTAGATTTTTCGATTTGATGACCATATCATCAACGTAAACTTCCATCGTTTTACTAATGAGGTCAACAAACAATTTTTCCATCAACCTATAATATGTCGCACCAACAATCTTAAGGTCAAAAGGCATGAACTTATAACAATGGAAAATGATAAAATGACTACTAACTTTTACTACTTCCATTACCACCTTACGTGTCCTGACACATTCCATTTTATTTTCTTTTTTGAATTTAATTAAAAGCTGAACAATGTGGCAGATAAAAGTGGAAGCTCACTTTCGCGCGTGGGCCAAAAAATTCTCACTCTCTCACCTTACCCCATTCTTTTAAACATCTTGAAACAGAACCTTTTTTCTTTTCACTCCGAAAAATTCTCACTCTCTCACCCTTACCCCATTCTCTTTCCAACAGAACCCCTTTCCTCTTCACTCTAAAAAATTCCCAAACTCTCACGCTTCCATTTAGAAACCCCACCCCTATCCCATTTATTGTAAACCAAGTATTGGTTTCCATTGTGGAAACTACAACTGGAAAAAGAATTATCTCCTAAACTTGGTGGACCTAGGCTGTGCACACCAATAACACATCTCATCCCATTTGTTGTAAGCCAAGTATTGGTTTCCGTTGTGGGAAAACTTTCCTGACCCATATGGGTAATTAGCTTGCGACCCAAGACCAATTAAATTGTAACCAACCAACGACTTTTTGGACAAAAGTAAAATAATAGATTTGGATAGTGCAGGTGGATACAGAATTCCCTCCCAAACTTGGTGGACCCCAGGCTGTGCACACCAATAACAAACCCCTTCCCATTTTTTGTAAACCAAATATTGGTTTCCATTGTGGGAAAACTTTCCTGACCCATGTGGATAATTAGCTTGCAACACAAGACCAATTATGTTGTAATCCACAACTGACTTTAACAGATATGGATAGTGCAAGTGGATACAAAATTCCCTCGAAACTTGGTGGACCCCCGGTTGTGCACACGAACAACACACCCCATCCCATTTGTTCTAAACCATGTATTAGCTTGAATTGTGGGAAAACTTTCCTGACCCGTATGGAACATTAGATTGCAAAGCAAGACTAATTAAGCTGTAACCCATCAACCACTTTTTGGACAAAAGTAAGATAACATATTTGGAAAATGCAACTGCACACACAATTGCCTCCCAAACTTGGTGGACCCAAAGTTATGCACACCAACAACACACTCTATCCCGTTTGTTCTAAACCAACTATTTATGCATTTATGGGTGAACTTCCCTCGCCAATTTTTAAATTTAACTTGCAACCCAAGACCTATTAAGTTGTAACCCACCAATGATTTTATGAACAAAGATAAAATAACATATTTGGATAGTGTAGTTAGATACACAATTACCTCCCAAACTTGGTAGACTCCAGCCTATGCACGCAAATAACACACCCCATCGCATTTGGTCCAAACCAACTATTTATGCATTTATGGATGAACTTCCCTCGCCCATTTTTAAATTTAACTTGCAACCTAATACCAATTAACAAGTAACCCAAAAGTCACTTTTTGAACAAAAAATAAAATAGATTTGAAAAGTGTAGTTGGATACAGAATTCCCTCACAAACTTGGTGGAGCCTAGGCTGTGCACACCTCGTTTATTCTAAACCAACTATTTTTGCATTTGCGGGAAAACTTTCCTGACACATATTTTAAAAATTAACTTGGAACCCAAAACTAAATAAGGTGTAACCCACCAACGATTTCTTGGACAATTTTAAAAAACCAGATTTGGAAAGTGCAACTGCATACACAATTGCCTCCCAAACTTGCTGGACCACGACCTGTGCACACCAATAACTCACCCATCAATGTGGTTGTAAACGAGGTTTAAGTTAATTTTGAAAAAAAAAAATTGCCTTTTAATTTCGTTTTTCAAACAGATTTGGAAAGTCCATCAAGTTTGGGAGGGAATTATTTTTCCAGCTGCAGTTTCCACAATGGAAACCAATACTTGGTTTACAACAAATGGGATGGGGGTGGGGTTTCTAAATGGAAGCGTGAGAGTTTGGGAATTTTTTAGAGTGAAGAGGAAAAGGGTTTTGTTGGAAAGAGAATGGGGTAAGGGTGAGAGAGTAAGAATTTTTCGGAGTGAAAAGAAAAGGGGTTATGTTTCAAAATGTTTCAAAGAATGGGGTAAGGTGAGAGAGTTAGAATTTTTCAGCCCACGCGCGAAAGTGAGCTTCCACTTTCATCTGCCACATTGTTCAGCTTTTAATTAAATTCAAAAAATAAAATAAAATGGAATGTGTCAGGACACGTAAGGTGGTAAGGAAAGTAGTAAAAATTAGTAGTCATTTTATCATTTTCCTATAACAATAATTAGATCATTCTATCATGGAAGTTGTTTTTTCTTCATCGACACTTACATCCTTATGTGAATATAGCTTGAGTAGGCATGAAGAAAACTCAACATCTTAAATGTTCCAAAATTTGCTCATGCTGGTTGAAAATTTGGCGGGCGAGGCAAGACTCTTGGATCTAAAACTGACAGAGTCACCTTGGTATTATTCCACACACATGAATATTTCAAAACTTGATTTTTGATATAAGCCTTAGAGATGATTTAATGGGTTCTTAATGGGTTCTCATTTAGTCACTCCCACTAGACATATAATTCACCATGATTTGTAGTTTTAATTTTTTTACCTTGATAGCTAATTCATTTAAAATTTAGTATTGTTGGTTGTACTATTACGTCAATGAAAAATATTATGTTATTATCGTTTCACTTCACTATCTCTTGATGTTCTCCATAACTTAAAATTCTGATATGTATATTAATTTGATGAATTGTAAGGTGATATTGGTGCGGTTTTTTTTAGTGCTTAAAGCTAACATAAATTCATTGACTTGATTTTTATTTGATTTCCTAAGGGATGGCAACGGGGCGGGACGAGGACGGGTTTCACTATCCCATACCCATCCCGTAAAAAAAATTCATTTTCATCCTCATACCCAAACCCAACGGGTATCAAACTTTTGTCTCATCCCCATTCCCACCGCGTAACGGGTATAATCTTGTACCCATACCCGTACCCGTTTTCTTACTGCTTTAATATTAATTTTAATTAATTTTTATAAAATAATAAAAAATTACGGTAAATGAAACATAATATTATCAAATATTCAACATTAGGAGTATAGTTGTTTCTTCGATATCATATACTTTGAAATAAATTATAATTGTTTACATTTTATATTAGAATACCAAATAAAATTTAATGAGAACCAAAATATTTATTAAATTTGCAAACATTAATGAAACCTAGTTGATAAATTTAAAAAATATTTTTAAAATAATATAAAAGGAAAAAATTATTTTTTAAAAAATATAAAAGGAAAAAATATTTAAATTAAAATATATTTTAAATGTTTGTTTACTTCAATTTTTTAAATTATAATGAATCTATTTTTTATACACTAATAAAAGTTATAATACATCACTTGATCAAAATGACGCAAAGAACAAATAATAAACATAATAAAATTTTATCATACATCTTGTATCTTTTAAACTCCGATATATGTTAGATGGTGATAAAAAAATATTCATGGCAATTACATTAAATTTTTATATTGTAGTAAATAAAAATTATTTGTACAATTATAGTGAAAAAATTAAAGTATGATTGTAATGAGTTAGAAAATAAAAAATAATTAGATAAAATTTATCGAAATAGAATTCTACATGATGAAAATAAACAAAAATAAAAATATTAAAAAATTAACAAATATGTGTCTTATAAACAATTTGGAGACTATTGGAAGGAATTGCACAAAGAAAAACAAATGTATAATTAAGGTAATGATAAGACGAAAAATATCTTAGAGATTTAAGAAAACTTTTCAAATATGAACATATATACTCAATGGTTGAGAAATAACAAAAATTGTTTTAGCGAAATAAAAGAGAATTGCACAAAAAAAAAACAAATATGTATAATTAAGGGTATGATAAAACGAAAAATATCTTAAAGATCTAAGAAAACCTTTCAAATATGAACATATATACTCAATGGTTGAGAAATAACAAAAATTGTTTTAGCGAAATAAAAGAGTTATTCAAATAAAACAAAAATTAATAATAATAAGTAAAGTTTTTTTTTTATATTACCTAGTAAATGAAATGTTTATGCTATTAAACACTTAAATTGAGAGTATTAAACATTCTCATGTGAAAGGAAAATATACAATAAATAAAAATATTAAAAAATAATAGAAATATTCAAATGTTAGACATAAATTTTTTTTAATTTACATACATCATTTTAACATAATTACATAAAGGTTATGATAAGATAAAAAATATATTGGAGATGCGAATGAGTTTCATGACAAACCAAATATTTAGAAGAAATAAAAAATAGAAGGAATATATATATATATATATATATATATATATATATATATATATATATATATATATATATATATATATATATAGGGTTACTTAATTAATTGTGAATATTTTAATAATTTAAACCATGATGGAGATATGGCGGGGACAGGTATTATGGCGGGATATATTCATTCACATCCTCATCCCCATACCCAATTGAAAAAATCGAGGATTTCCCATACCCATACCCATACCCAGTCAATGCGGGGATTCCCCGTCAAAACGGGGACGGATTCGGACAATACCCACGGGGACGGGTTTATTTGCCATCTCCTGTCAACAACTTATCAATAACTTGTGCGATTGTATTTTTTTATTTTAGGTTGATCTAAGGAGGACTAATAATTCTGAAATTATGCTTACTAATGTATAGATGATCGGTTGGACTTGTATGCTTGGACTTGTATTATGTTTATCTTGGATTTGGATGTATTATGTGTGACTTTGATGTTTATCTTGGACTTGCATTATGTTTAATTAACTAAGTTAACAATGTCTATAATTTTATGTTTGCAATGAATTAAATATGCTAGACTGTTTGAAATGTTAATGAATTGGAACTCGAACAAGTTCTAGGATGTATCTCGAAATAGATTTTGCATTTCCAAAATCACAAGCATTTGGCGTCCCATTTTCGTTGATGCCAAATGCCAACATTCTTGTAGTGCCATCAAAGACTATGATGTTCATTTCTTTTGATATATTATCATGTACATTCCATCCTTCTCAGAATTGTGTCTCTATCAACTTTGTAAATAGATGTCTAATTTCTGGGGTTGTTACGGTTTAAAACTACAAAATGCAATATGCAAATGGTCGTGTAACTCTGAATAAGGCAGACTTAATTAATTGGAAAAGAAATTCAATAAAAAATGAGGATTTTTTAAATTCAATTGAAAAGCAAAAATTTATAAATTAAAATTTAATTAAGTGATTTTTTTTTTCCAATATAAAGATACATGACTAATAACAATACAAAGTATATTATGTTAATTAACAATAAAATCGAACATCAATACCGAATTAAAACTTTTATAGATCAACCATGTGACCAGCCATGCACAGGTGATGATAAATTTATTCCTTCAGGTAGGTGACCCAATACAGTAATCCAAACTCCTCAGTTCCATTATTAATTAATTTCATAGAAAATCACGATTGTTTTTTAAATAACACAGTGTTCGACATCTTAATCCAGGGCTAGGATGATGATTTAAAATCCGACCTCATATCAATCTTACAATTTTCGTATTTAGAGCCATTACCACCACCATTAAATGTTCCTGAGTTAACAATATTATTCACCACTGTGGCACGTTGGTCACAACCTCCTGCAAGGAGAATGTATTCTTTTCCTTCGATCTTACTTTCCACAAACTTTCTCTCGGCTTCTTTTGTGGGCTCTTTCTTCTTCTTTTGCAGAGTGAGTGCAGTCTCAGATTCTGGTTCTTTCACCAAATTCAAGCATTTAAAAGGGCCTTTAAACTCCGTCTTAAGCCCACTTGTTTTGTCACACTCGATGATCACACTGTACACGATACGTGTTCCGCCACTCACAGAATACCAGTGAGAAAACTCCCAATTCACCTTCTCCTCAGAATTTCTGTTTCCAACTTTGCGAATCACTTCATAAAAGCAACTTTCCTTTCCACAAAGCTCGCTCCAATATTTGTTATCACAAACTGTCTCAAAGTCAGGGACAAATTTTATTCAAGCTTCACTATCCAACACACGTTTTATTTGAAAGATTTTGCATGCATCATATAGACATAATCATCAAACAAAAACATAAAAATAGACCACACTTGTTGACAGAATCGCGAAACATATTGTTAGTTGTTTCATTTGAAGTAAAGAAAAAGACTTGTTCAAAGTTTGTTTCAGCTCTGACTCACCATTGAATCCATTATGGTTACGAGTGTCATCGAGTCTACCGGTGGTCACTTTGACAGCCCAAAAGTAGAAACCTTCACGAGTGTTTCCCTTCTTAGCAGTGACCTCCACCAGAAGCTCACGCGTTGCACCAGAGCCGCAGAAAGAGTTGCGAAGTCTGAGCAACACCCTATTTTGGTCGTACCTCAAACCCAAAATGTTGCTTTTGGATCCTTCAGAGTATATGAGAACTAACTCTTTATACTCTGAGCTTGACCAATTGTGAAGCTTCATACTCATACTTTAACCTTTCTTGTGTTATGTTGGTACTTCCTGCATGGGGTATATATATAACACTTATTGCTTCATTATGGAAGGTTTCATGAGAGAAGGAAGAAAGTAGGTGTTGTTTATTCTTCCATAAAGCTAAACATATTGGCTGATGGAGGTTTTAATTGGTGCTCCCTATTCTACTATAAACTAATTTATTATGAAGAAAATTAGGGTTGCCTATTCTTTCATAAACCTAGCGTTATGGCTATTTTCATATAGGAAAACTGTAGGCTTATTATAAACCCTAAATACTAAATTTTGTATGTGTACTTTTGAGTTACTAGTTTTATTTTGGATAAATTAGTTAGTTCAGTGTAATAGTATCCATGTATTTAGTTTTTAGTATAATAAGACAAATTACACTATTAATTCAACAACTTTAATTCTGTTAGTTTTGTTTAAACCCTGTTAATAGTTAATATGATTAGCTTTATGCAATTAATCTAGAAGAATTACTAAGGATTTTGTATGGGTTTCCTTCGAGTTTAATTGCATATGAACATTTATTTTTCCCTTTAATAAACACTTAACAATTACTTATATTAACTATTTACAGAGTTTAAACAAAATTAACGAAATTATTAACTGACATTTTGTGTACACCAAGTTCAAACAGAACTAGTTACATGGGTGCACATATTTTATAGGGATTGGTAACGGTTTTCTTAAACACAAAAAAAATTGACCAAAAAAAAAACAAATTAAGAATTGTTAATTCTTCCATTATACATTATCTCAGCACGTTTGATGGAGAGTTGTCCACTGATCTTCCTCACATATCAAGGACAATATTTTAATTATGCATGACATGTTACACATGCTTGGTGTGCCAAACCAAATAGTTTGTCAACGTTAAATATCTTACTAAAACTAACAGTTGTTCGTTTGAAAAGATTCATCAAATAAGCTGGAAGGATGGTTGTTAACTTAATTTCGTGTTTCAATAAAATAATTTGAGTATAAATACAAAGATAATTTGCGAAACAATATATAAATTTCATCCTTTCAAAACTGCGATAATTTTGCATAAACTATTATACATTTTACCTTTATATTCTTAGTTCTATAACAACAAAAATTGGTTCATTACTAGAAAAAAAAAACAAAATTAATAATTTGTGATGATAAAATAACTGATCCTACAATAAATTTTATATATATATATATATATATATATATATATAAAATAATTATTATATTATTTTATATACATTTATAATAATTAATAATAATTAAAATATTATATATATATATATATTATATTAATAATTATTATATTAATTATTATATATATTATATATATGATTTATTATTATAATTTATATATATATATATATATATATATATATATATATATATATATATATATATATATATATATATATATAACGGTTACGTAATTGATTACATAACTGTTATACAATATGTAAGCGGTTACGTAAACCGGTTATATATATATATATATATATAATATATATAAAATAAATTACAATAATAAATAATTAATATATATTTAATTAATAAGATATATAATAATCATTAATAATTAAAATATTTTTAAAAATATAATGATTAATATATTAATATATAATAACTAATAATATAAATAAAATTATAATAGTAATTATAGTATATGGTATTATTAAAGTATATAGTAACTAATAATAATTATAATATTATTAAAAACCAATAATATATGTAATTATTATTATTATTAATTTATATATATATATATATATAATAATAATTAATATATAAAAATATAATTAAAATATTCTTAAATTTAAATTTTTTTAATTTATTCAGTTTTAATTTTATTAAATTTTTATTATGAAAGATATTTTGGTAAATTTAAAATTTTATTTATTATAATTTTTTAATTTATCATATTAATCAAATCACTTACTAATTTTTATAAAATTTATCTTCAAATCTACTTATTTTATCCTCTAAATTTACTCAAAAAAATACACATATTCATCTCCTTAAATCCACACAAATTCATCTTCACATTAACTCTCAAATCTGTCTCTCCAACCAAACACAGCTAAAACTTGAGCAATTGCTTGGGTCATTTGACTTAGCTTGAATTTTAAGTTTCAATAACGTGGGTGGTTGCTAATTTTCTAAAATAATTATGTAGCTATTTATTATTATTTGACTTTATCTTATGCATGAGATCAAATCTACCTATACAATGGTTAAGTTGGAAAAAAAAAATAGCCATGAGAAAGAAAATCAACTTTATGATAGTAGAATGAGATTGCCTTTAAAACTTGTATAACTTGTTCTAATATTGAGAAAATAATAATATCTTGCATAAGTCATATTCCGATCCTCCTCTTATACTAATATCACATTCTTATTTTTCTTTCTATTTAATTGTTTCATATGATAACAGATGACAGCTAATTAAATTTTGACGTGTCAATTTAAATAAGATGTCATGATCAGGTAATTCTTAATACGAGCTTTTTAAACAAAGTCGTCCTTGATTTTAAAATTTGAGATTTGAGTGTTTTTATGGGAAGGAAAGTGAAGGATAATGTTATAATTATAGGGAATTAATTATGAGTTAAATATTTTTTTTCCCTGAACTTTCAGCAAATTTTGGAATTAGTTCATTTTAAAATTTTGAACAATAGTCATTAATTTCTCGAAATACGTGGATTTAATTTTTTTAATCAATTTTTGGTAAGTTTATTTGATGTTTCGTACGCATTTTAAGATTGTATTTAAGTTATTTATACTGTTTGATACATTGTTGCTTTAATGTTAAGTCAAATACTATTATGAAACGTGCTTGAAATGTTAAATAAACTTAACAAAATTTGATTAAAATGACTAAATTCACACATTTTGAAAGATGAAAGACTAAATTAGTTCAAAATTTTAAAATTGACTAATTTAAAAATTCACTGAAAGTTAAGAGATTAAGAAAAAAACATATTTAACCCATTAATTATTAACAAATTATTAATGGACATTTTGTGTTCACAAAGTTGAGACATCCACTGGTGTAGTGTAGATATATGAAATTACTACAGAAATATAATATTATTTTGGGAAGACACGTATTCAGGAGAATTTGCTTTGAAGGATATACACCCTGTACTCTTTGCTAATTCAAACCAAAAGATTCTTCATTAAAGGAGTTTAGGTACTGCTTAGAATGTTAACTTGCTTGGAATGTTATACATTATGACAACACGTTTGATGAAGAATTTTCAACTCTTCCTCACATATCAAGGACAATATTTTAATTATGCATGACCTGTTACAACTGCTTTGGGGTGCCAAACCAGTTTGTTTTTCAACGTTTAAATATCTCACTAAAACTAAACTTGATAAATTGTTAGGGCTCTTTGGCTTAGCTTCAATTTTATGTTTCAATAACATGGGTGATTGTTACGAGTGGTTCAAGAGTTTAAAAAACTTAAAGCAAACTTAAAAAATAAGTCTTTTATTTTAATTTTATTTTAATTTTTTTATACAAAATTATTTATTAAATTGTCATAAATCTTTTTTCAGAGTTTATTGGTGTTAAATAAGTTTTTATTTTCTTTAGCTTGGAGAGATATTTCAGCTGAAGCAAATGACACTGGAATTATTAATATTATTTTATAAGTTATATATGTATTTGAAAAATAATCTATTTTTTTATATAATTAAGAATGGCAATTGGTTTATCATTTTCCAAATTATCTTGTTCATTCAAAGAGCACCCGTCTATATTTTGTAATTCAATTTTCTTATCTACTTTTATAAATTTATTCATAACTCCTTTTTGTGATGCAACTAAAGCTTTGATTCTTCTTTTCTTTTGGATTCTTCTTTTTATATAAGTAAGAGTGTGAATTGGTTTATCATTTCCAGATTATCTTGTTCATTTAAAAAGCACCCGCCTATATTTTTTTAATTCAGTTTTCTTATTTATTTTTATAAATTTATTTATAGTTCCTTTTTGTGATGAAATTAAAGCCTTGATTCTTCTTTTCTTTTGGATTTTTAAATAGCCTAATTCAAATTTTATAGTTGATATATCTATATATTTTTATGTGAAATAAAAAATTATAATATATAAAACACAACTAAAGATAAATATATAAAATGAATAAATTAAAACCTTTGGTTCTAGTTGTTAAGAAAGTAAATAGACTTGTAGTACTTTGAAGTCTAAAGTCTCTTTCTCATTCTGAAGTCAACTTTTTCACAAACTTGCAGTGTCTATTTTAAGATTAATCATTAATAAAAATAATTAAAAAAAAATAATATTCTCTCAACTCAATAGTAAGTACTTTTTTTTTCATAAACTTGAATTATCATTCTACATAAAACTCAACTTTGAATTACGCTCTAATTAATCTATTATCTACCAACAAACTAAATCATAACCTAATTAATAGTTTTGTAGAAAAATTTTAATTCCTCAATATACAAAAAAAAAAAACTCTCGAAACCTGTAAATTGAAAAGTACCGAAAAATAAAACTGGGCAAAAGAAACACATTTCTAATTTTAATACAAATCCAAAGAGAATAAAAATAACAACACAAATATAAAGAAAAAACATACTAACTAGAAATGAGAATGAAAAAATTGGTACACACAGAGCAACATGAGATTCACAGATTGTAATCTCCCCAAAAATCTGAAAAGAAAAAAAAAAGACTCTTAGAAAAGAAGAATGTAAGGAGAGGCAAGAGAAGTCGCAGAGATAAAAGAAGAAAATAGAAAACAAATTGATTATAATAGAATGAAGATAACTCGTCATTATTTTTTTCGTAAACAAAATTATAATTTACTGAGGAAAGATTTTAACTCATTAATTACCATTTTAATACCAATAAAAATTAAGAGACACTAATATTAATTTTATTAAATTTTATTCTCAAATATAAACTTATATTAATTTAATAGAGATATATTAGTAATAAAATATTTTTTGAGGTCTTTTTTATCTTAAACATAATTTTATATAGGTATATTAGTACTAAAAAAAGTTTTTGAGGCTTGCCTTTTTTCTTGGATGCCTAAAATGAGTGCTTCACTCACTTTACCCTTGAGACAACCCTTGTAATTGTTAAATTTCTAAAATAATTATGTACCTATTTATTATTGTTTGACTTTATCTTATGCATGAGATCAAATCTACCTATACAATAGTTAAGTTGAAAAAAAAAAGAATAGCAAAATTCTAAAGACATAATAATAAAACAAAGTTATTAGTTTATATCATATCCTTTACAACCATCGTCGAGTGTACGGATGTCAACAAAATTTGTACATGTGGATATCCGCGGATAAAATTCATAATGGGTAGCAAATGGATATTGTAAATAGATACTCACGGGTAATGGATACGAGTATTTTTAATACTCGCATGTTAACGGGGCAGGTACGGTTATCATAGTATCCGTACACGTGGATACTTGTACCTACTATACTTTAATTTAAATTTAAAAAAATGAAAAAACATGATTAAAATATTAACATAGTGATTTTGAATGAGTTGTTTTTTTTTATCAATTAGTTTTAAAAAAAAATCATTTTTTTTGTAAACTTTCATTCAATACTATTTAAATGGGTTATTTGGATTTTGTTGGAAATTTATGAATGTTATGTATTGTATTTTATTTGAATTTACGATTAAAATATGTTGTTAAATATTTATTTTTATTTTTTTTAAAGATCTGCGGTACCCATGTATATTAAAAAATTACGTGGGTACCCGCATAACGGATACCCGACGGATATTGGTACGGCTACGGGGCATATATTTATCCGGCTGGTAGGGTACGGGGCAGATACTTACTGAAAATCTTGTGGCGTTTCAATATTCAAGATTGCAAGCCAATTTGTACCCCATCCTATCAATTGTATGAAATCCTCCAGTATGAGTTCTAGCAGTGAAACAAAGAGGACGGAGATATCTCGAGTACCATATGCATGGGTGGTGAGTATCCTTATGTATGCTACGATTTGTACAAGACTAGACATTGCACAAGTAATGGGAGTGGTCAGTAGGATCATGGAAAATCTGGGTGAAGAGCATTGAAGTACGGTTAAGAGGATCCTGAGATACATTAAAGGAACCTCGGGTATTGCGACATAATGGTAAAGAATAAAGTATTGTGTGAAGATTTGATTAATTTCATCAAAATCTTTGTTAGTGAAAAACCAACATGGCAAGTGCACCGGTCGCACATAGCAAGTAATAAGTATTTTATCGTTCTCTCCCAAGGGACTTGTGCAACGCATGATAACTCTCGCAATTCATGACTCAATTAGACACAAAGTTCACACAAACACAATGGAAACTTTTTTGTATTTTATGAAACAGTTGGTGTGAAACAAGAAATTAACATAGTGTATTTACAATTTGTCAAGATTAGACTTCAACCATTTCATTCTCATGCATTCAAAATTATCCCAATTCTATATTCATGTTAAAATCAATTCACAAGAATACTCAAATCCTATTCCTAGAGCCTTTAAGCCTATGATTACTCATCAAGTTTCAATTCCTTGAATCCTCACAAGTGAAATCATGCATTAGTTTCAAGAATCTAAGATTACTAATGAACCAAGTTCTATTCTAGATACAAGCATCCATTAGGTATTTAATTTCAAATCTAGATTCTAAAGATGTTTTCCAACACCTTAAGAATCATAAATCAAGCATGGGAACAATCCACATCAAGAATTAAGCATGGAAATCAAATACTAACATGAATTGAAAAATCATATAAATTAACAACACAATTTTACACAAGAATTCAATGTTTTACATCTAATCTCAACAAATAAAAATTGCTCTCCATGGTGGAGAACCTAGGGTTTTACAAAATTGAAGAATAGGGAAGAAATTGGAACCATAAAGTAGAAACAATCCCTCTCCCAAGGTTCTTGAATATTGCTCCATGCTCCAATTGCGCCTCCCATTCGCATCTTCGTCTCCAATTTCGTAGCCCATCATCCTCTCCAACCCAAAAGGGGTGAAACCTCCATGGATGAAGAAGGAAACCCAGGAAGGAGAAGGGAGAGTTTCCCAACACCCCTAATAGCCTCCAAGAGCCTCTCCCAAGCACCCAAGGTGTTTCTCTTCGTGAAAAAATGAGGAATCCCTTAATACTCTCGTAGAAACATGATTAAATAACCATATTCGCGTATTGGGGTCGATATTCTTGCCCAGCGACTTCACACTCGCCCAGCGAGGCCTAGAATCGACGTTCTCGGACATGCAACTCACTGGGCGAGCCACATTTTCGCCCAGCGACTCGAATACTGCAGTTCTGGTCTGTCATTTTCGCCTAGCGAGCCACCAGCTCGCCCAGCGAGTGACCCTGACACCTAATGATCATTTTTTGGCCTTCCAAGGGTTGTCCAAGGCAGTATATACATATAGGTGAGTCTTTTCTCCATGTTTGCAGTGCTGGACTTGATCTCGGTGCCCCTCGACATGATTATTTGTGTAAAAGTCAATCTTTCATGTTCAATCATGCTTCCTTGAGCTTTACCTTGTTTTCTTCCACCAGAATTGCTTCCTATTGTTTTATTTCACACACTCATAATAGAGATTAGAAGTAAAAAAGCATAAAACAACTAAAATACGAAACAATGTAAAAACAACATAAACTAGAGGATTAAACAAGATAAAAGTTATGTAAGAGTTGATTTTATTCACAAAACTTAACATCAATAAAAGGTACAAAACAACGTTATCAAACTCCCCCACACTTAAAACCTTGCTTGTCCTCAAGCAAGAGATAACTTGGCCTAGAAAGACATCTACTAGACAAAGGTCGAACAACTAGGAAGCAAGTTCACACAATCAATTTAGATAACATTCATGAATGCTCTCCTTACAAAACCAATACAAAGATAAGATATGTAATCTGTCAAATCCTTAGCTATGTTGCCCACAATGTAAACATCACAAGAATGAATATACATGTTTTAAGAGAGATTAACAACTATGGCAAAAATGTTCCGTTGATCAACCCAAGAAATCAATTCTCACTGGAAAAAGTGTTTCACTCAAGCACACTAGTGTATAAGGGTGTGTCATTCTCTCATCTACCACTAATTGCACACAATTTGACTTTGCTTTTCATTTCAAGAGCCAAGAGTTTTCAAAACATGCAAACACAACAAGGACTTTATTTAGTGAATTGTGATTAGGCTATGAAGGAAATTGGTTTTTCTAGGTAGCATGAATGAACAAAGAGAGCAATCAAATCATTTTGGCAATCTTTACATTCTACTCTCTTATACTTGAAAAATAGAATACAACCAACACCATCTTGCAATCAAATTATTCATCATTTTCTTTTTCTTTTTCTTTTTTTTTCTTTTTTTTCATTTGCTTTTGTATGGGACATATTTACAAGATGGCATCATATCAACCACAACCAATTCTATTATGATCTTCATGCTTCCCCTCTTTGGTAATTTCCCCCACACTTGAATCACACTAATGACCATGAAATGTTTGTTCTCTCCACTTAAGGTGAGGTGGTCAATCATTTTCAACAAGGCTCCAAGGTTCAAAGATGAAGGAAATGTACTTTTAATGCTCAAACAACTAACACAAAGGTTCTAATCTTTGAAAACATAGTTGGCTTTTTGGGTTTAACTATGATGCAAGGAAAGAAAGAAAGTGCCTTGTGTATATATAAACAAGCTAATGAAGAACAACTAGCAATGAAAATCAAGCAAAATTAATTGTATGTCAATAGTGGTAACACTCAATAGATATAAACTCTGAGGCACAAAATCTCACCCGGTTTAGTTCTTTGGTTTCTTAAGGTTGTCATACACCATGCCATAGTCATTAATCGCAGTAAAAACAATATCAACATTCTTAGCATACAAACATGAGTACAACCACAAGCACAAGTTTTCACAAGACCACGTCATACTCTCAATGTAATCCAAAATCAACTTATGAGCAAACATAAATGGTTCTCATCAAAGTCATGCAAACTCACTCAAAGTCATAAAACCAAGTGCATCATATTTGTCAGACCAGCCAAGTCACACTTTTTGATTATTGAAAGCAAACAATGAAAATAGAAAAGGAAAGAAAACAAACTCTCTTTTTTTTTGGCGGGTACGCCTGCTGCTCAAATCTCTTTGCTCCTTGTGTCTTCTTTCTCATCATTATCAATACCTAGCACTCACAAGAACACAAAAGATACTCGAACAAACTGGTTAGCCCACATTTTTGTAGAAGTCTTGAGAATTGAAAATTGAAAAACATAAAGACAAGGAAGATAATTGAAAGAAAAATAAATAAAAATCACAAGCAAAAAAAAAATGCAGAACATAAACACAAGCACACCAACCAAACAATAATTCTAATATGCAGAATGATTAAAACAGATTTCCCAAGTAACCTCACTCAGATCCCTCTTGTTGTAAGATCACTCAGTACTCTCAAACGATGATGAATACTACTTTCCCCGTTCTTTAAGGTAAAAACACTCAGATTCCTCTTGTGCTTATTTAAGCCCAACACACCTTAACCAATCCCTTGGCCTAAGCATGCATCAAGACTTGCATTAAGAACCAGAACAGTGGGGGCCAAACACATAATTTCATCCCTGGTGACTTGTGCTATATGGTTTGATTTGGTTAGGTAGGCTGCCGAAATCCCATTCCTAGGACCTTCCAACAACTACATCATGCTCTAAGGCGTACCCCAAGACAAGCATTAAGCACAAACCAAATCAATGGAAAGCATAAACATCTATAGACAAACTACATAAAGGAAAGCACAACAAAGAAACAAACAACAAAGTCTAAAAGAGTCACAAATGCTCCAATTGTCTTGTGTTGGAACACAAGTCCCCGGCAACGGTGCCAAAAACTTGTTAGTGAAAAACCAACACGGCAAGTGCACCGGTCGCACATAGCAAGTAATAAGTATTTTATCGTTCTCTCCCAAGGGACTTGTGCAACACATGATAACTCTCGCAATTCATGACTCAATTAGACACAAAGTTCACACAAACACAATGGAAACTTTTTTGTATTTTATGAAACAGTTGGTGTGAAACAAGAAATTAACATAGTGTATTTACAATTTGTCAAGATTAGACTTCAACCATTTCATTCTCATGCATTCAAAATTATCCCAATTCTATATTCATGTTAAAATCAATTCACAAGAATACTCAAATCCTATTCCTAGAGCCTTTAAGCCTATGATTACTCATCAAGTTTCAATTCCTTGAACCCTCAACAAGTGAAATCATGCATTAGTTTCAAGAATCTAAGATTACTAATGAACCAAGTTCTATTCCTAGATACAAGCATCCATTAGGTATTTAATTTCAAATCTAGATTCTAAAGATGTTTTCCAACACCTCAAGAATCATAAATCAAGCATGGGAACAATCCACATCAAGAATTAAGCATGGAAATCAAATACTAACATGAATTGAAAAATCATATAAATTAACAACACAATTTTACATAAGAATTCAATGTTTTACATCTAATCTCAACAAATAAAAATTGCTCTCCATGGTGGAGAACCTACGGTTTTACAAAATTGAAGAATAGGGAAGAAATTGGAACCATAAAGTAGAAACAATCCCTCTCTCAAGGTTCTTGAATACTGCTCCATGCTCCAATTGCGCCTCCCATTCGCATCTTCGTCTCCAATTTCGTAGCCTATCATCCTCTCCAACCCAAAAGGGGTGAAACCTCCATGGATGAAGAAGGAAACCCAGGAAGGAGAAGGGAGAGTTTCCCAACACCCCTAATAGCCTCCAAGAGCCTCTCCCAAGCACCCAAGGTGTTTCTCTTCGTGAAAAAATGAGAAATCCCTTAATACTCTCGTAGAAACATGATTAAATAACCATATTCGCGTATTGGGGTCGATATTCTTGCCCAGCGACTTCACACTCGCCCAGCGAGGCCTAGAATCGACGTTCTCGGACATGCAACTCACTGGGCGAGCCATATTTTCGCCCAGCGACTCGAATACTACAGTTCTGATTTGTCATTTTCGCCCAGTGAGCCACCAGCTCGCCCAGCGAGTGACCCTGGCACCTAATGATCATTTTTTGGCCTTCCAAGGGTTGTCCAAGGCAGTATATGTAACATCCCGTCAGGATATTACTGATTTATAAATAAATAAATGAAATAAATAAAACAGTGCGTTTAATAATACCTCATTTTCCCAAAACGTGGGAAAATTAAAACTTTATTAAATGAGCGTATAAAGTTTACAACGTCCATTACAAAACCAAAATCCACAATATTATCAAGTCACCCATCAGGGTTTACAAATGTTTTCAAAAACAAGTAGATAACGTAAGAGTTTCCCCAAGTCAATCCCCTCTCCGCGACTAGGCTGCACCAGAGCCACCTGCATCACCAACATCTGCTCCCGTGTACCGCGTACACGATCATCGCCACACACACGCAGATAGGGTGAGCTTAATAATTAAATCATATATATAAAGTTACAGAAACATAAGCATATAAACACAAGAGATCGTACATAACATAAACATCTCACATTGCCCTATTCTTTAATTCCTACCATTTGACCCCCAATCAGATTATTCGTGTTCTACAACGTCTAAGGATTACTTCAAGGTGACTTGCTGCCATACCTATCGGTCACAACCGATAGAGCACGTGCGGGAAAACATGCTACGGATCATACACCGCAACGCCAGGTAGAGTTCCCATATACGAACATAGTCCGTATCATCCCAAGACTACCAAACTCGTCAGCCAACAACTGAGGAGGGCAATCCATCTGGACCCATCCATACTGGCCACAACCAGCACACTCACACCGGCAACACTCGCCAACCCGAGCCACAACTCAAGGGTTCCTCGTGTCCATCTGCCATCCCGAGCCACAACTCAAGAGATGCTATTCCGAGCCACAACTCAAGGAATACCACGTGCTTAACCCCTATCCCGAGCCATAACTCAAGGGATACGTTCCGAGCCACAACTCAAGGAACACCAGCAATCTCCCCCTTAAAGCACCACTAGACGCACTATAGATCACAAATTCATAAATGAAACTCAAAGCTGCAGCAGTATAAATCGCCTGGCGGGGGACACGTGTCGTCAGGCGCTGTCAGCTCCCAGACCGCCTGGCAGGTGTCGCGTACCGTCAGGCGCACAGCGCCTCAAAATTCATCTCACAGCAGGCACCGCCTGGCGGTATTATGCTCACCGCCAGGCGTCGGCCACTCAGTTGCCCTCTGTTACCAAACTATCGCATGGCGGACCCAATCACGCCGCCAGGCGCTGTATCAGTACAGCAGCACTCCAATTGAGTCCCCTGTCACGTGTTTTCATCGTTCACAGCTTCTAGCTCCCAATGCTCTTCTCCCTAACTGAATCATAACAAGTCTCTTAGACTTGACTAGTCACAGTGCCCCTACATCACTGGGGTACCTTACTTGAAACCATTTCCTAGTCTAGATTCACGTACTCTTGTTATAATTTAGTATAACTCACCCTTTTTTTTTTCTAAACAGTACCCATGCTCCTACAATACTTGTCCTCATTTCCTTCCTCTTTTATAGCCTATTTAATTATGCAGGTTTATCTCACTATATTTTATACTTATTTCCACTATCCTCAGATTACAGTACCACCGTCCAACCAGACCTCTCAAGGTCCAATATTGCACTCACACAGTTCTATGACTCATACCAAACCTCAATTACAATTATCCCCCGTGACTCTAATATACTCATCCTCGCCTACCCTATCCACCATCTAGGTAATTTCATTCCATTAACTCCCATCCCTATGACTTCGAGCTTCAACCGAATGCACTCATTTTTACACCAAGCTCCCACTGACCCTCAACACCCGCTCGATCACGAAAAGCACTCCCCCTGCACTGTCACCAACGTCGCCTAGCGGCCAGTTTCGCGCCGCCAGGCGGTGCATCAGTTTTGAGACTTCCCAGATTCCTCCTGCACCCAATGCTCGACCATTTTTCCATCTTTATGAATACACACAAAACTAATCCCAGCACAATCATAACAATTTATTTTATACCTTCATTGATCACCAATTCCTATGTCCAATTCACAGTAACACATTCCAATTTGTGATTTCTGATAACATACATTCAACCCTAACTCATATTCATTGTTCCATTCATTTAAGCCTTCGATTAGGTGGTTATACCTACTGTTGGTCAACA
Organism: Vigna unguiculata; assembly: GCF_037176805.1. NCBI lineage: Eukaryota > Viridiplantae > Streptophyta > Magnoliopsida > Fabales > Fabaceae > Vigna > Vigna unguiculata. Next base: position 31,799,889 of record NC_140797.1, read on the forward strand.
TTACCCTTCTATAAGGATCACCACTGCCTTTTGCCCCGATCAGATTTCACCCAGAATTCCAGAAAACCCAAAAACGAGTCAAAATACCTCGCACCGCCTGGCGGTTCAACCAGTCCCGCCAGGCGCCTCATCAGCAAACCCAGAAAATAGCTAAGACGCTTTGCGTCGCCTGGCGGCCGGGAATGTGCCGCCAGGCGGTTCCTCTTCCAGGAACCCAGAACACACCAAATAGCATGAGTCGCCTGGCGGTGGTTCATCACCCGCTAGGCAGTTTCTGGAAAATTCCAGAAATGCAAAATTATGAAGGCTTTAACAGTACGCAACAACCAATATACCATACAGTTACACATTTATAATCATATGCATAAATTTTACGGAGTCCAGCTCCCCTAACCTGGAATTCCTTCGCTTAAATTGAATTGTTTGAGATACTCCAATGATCACTAATTCAGGTTTATGATATGTTTTTCAGCTACCCAAGGCTGCCTCTCAACTATCTAGGGTTTTTCCCAACCTTTCATATTCAATTCAAAGCCAAAATGCCAAAAATAATGTTTTTAGTTTGGTTCTCCAAGATTTGAACCCATAACCATTCAATCACAAAGTAATTACACAACCAATTCAACCAAGTCATGTTTCATGCTTAACAAATCCAATTCAGACATCATATCATACCAGAACATGATTACATAGATTTAAATAATAAAACAATAACACAAAAGTTAGCATACATAGGATTCAAACCCAAGTCCTCTCACACAATTTAAGTACTCTCAACCACTTGAGCTAGTACTTTTTCACGGCATACCAACCATAATTTAATGTCATAATTACTTCCCCTCCCGTATTTATTAATTAATTATTTATTTAATTAATTAAATTCTACGGGTCTTACAGTATATACATATAGGTGAGTCCTTTCTCCATGTTTGCAGTGTTGGACTTGATCTCGGTGCCCCTCGACATGATTATTTGTGTAAAAGTCAATATTTCATGTCCAATCATGCTTCCTTGAGCTTTAGCTTGTTTTCTTCCACCAGAATTGCTTCCTATTGTTTTATTTCACACACTCATAATAGAGATTAGAAGTAAAAAAGCATAAAACAACTAAAATACGAAACAATGTAAAAACAACATAAACTAGAGGATTAAACAAGATAAAAGTTATGTAGGAGTTGATTTTATTCACAAAACTTAACATCAATAAAAGGTAGAAAACAATGTTAAGGAAGCCTGATGTTTTCTTGGGAACACATCCCAAAATCTTTTCCTTTTACTTTAATGCTTTAAGAGACATATTAAGGAAGAATGTTAATTTCTTTTTTAAGGTTCTGCTTGTATTTATTTTTTCTATTTTCAAGAGAGAAATTGTCATTATTTTCTCCATGAGAGCATAAGAGAGAAAGGTTTGTAATTTCTTCCACTAGTAAAATTTTATTTTTGTCTATTATCGATATTTTTCTCATTTTATTTAAATCGTGAGTACTTGTATTATTACTCTAATATCCAACATAGATAAACCACAAAATTCTTCATCAAATTAAGTAATCCTCTGTTCATTATCGTAGTCATACACTCCAACAACTATACTAATATATTATATAACATATTATATATATATATATATATATATATATATATATATATATATATATATATATATATATATATATATAACAACATTATATGTGAATGCTATTTGTAGAAAAATCTTCATTGTGACAATTACCTAATCCAACATTAATAACTCAATTAATCAGGACTTCAAATTGAATTTTTTTCTTCCACGCTATTAAATGTTGTGTAAATAATTTAGTGAAGGAATAGGACCCACTATTTCCTTCCTTCTTTAACGAAAACCCTTAGTTAGTTAGCTGTATATATAGAAAATCATTTCAAGCATATACATAACTTAAGATAACATGGGTAATGGATTGAGTATGAAACTTCATAAATGGTCAAGTCCTGCATTTCCTGAAAAGATTGCTCTCATATGCACTTCCCTCACCGACAAATCCAAGCGTAGCATTTTCCGTTTGAAAGTGAGTCCAGAAAGGGTGCTGTTGAGACTGGCAGAGTCTGTGTGTGATCATCATCCAGTTCGCTTATTTCACATGGAGGTCGCTGCTCAAAGAGACGCCATGAACTGTTTCAACTTTCTGCAAGTGAGAGTGGTCGTAGATGACACTTCTCAACAGACTCAGTACAAGGGTGAGTGAAAGTTCAAGAAAGCTTCGAGAGATTTTTTCAAAATGGAAAACCAATCATCAGGGTTTTTCTGTACAAGTTTGTTTTGTCAGTAAACCTAAAACTTAGTTTTAAGGTTTTTTTTTTTTTTTCATATGTTGAACAAATTTGTCCCGATCTTACAAAGATAACAAGTCAAAAACATATTACTGATCATTGAATAAGTTGTGTGAATTCATGACAATAAGTTATGTGAATTCATCATTTCAAAAACAAAGTCTCCGGGACTTCACACAACTTATACGTATTTTGTTATGATATCATATGAAAACAAAGTTGTGAGAACTTCGCGCGACTTCTATGTTAATATCTGGACAAATTTGACCAGATAAAAAAAATCTAGATTTTAGGTTTACTGACCGTACATGTTTTTTCCTAACTGGGTTCATGCTCACCTTCTGCTTGTGAATATGCAGGTGAGGACTCTCTGAGCGATCTTTGTGGAAGGAAAAGTTGTTTTTATGAAGTGATGCGCAAAGTTGAAAGCAACGGTTCTGTGGAGACGGTTTCTTGGGAGTTTTTTCACTCATATAGAGTGACTCTTACAAGGCATATCAGATATCATGTGATCATTGAGTGTGACAAAGAGACAGGAATTAGGGCAAACATTAGAGGCCCTTTCGAATGTGAGGGTTCAGTTGTAAGAGAAGAATGTCCAAAAGGGTCACCGATTCAGCTTGTGGAAAAAGGAAAGCCATCAAAAGCTATGAGAGCCTTCGCTGAGAGTGAGTTTAAAGGAAAAGAGTATATCCTCTTCGCATGTGGTGCTTCTCGTAATCAAAGTGTCAATATTGTTAACACAGGTGCAGTTTTTCATGGTCATGGTAATGCCTCAACGTACATAGATTGTAAGATTGATATGCAAACGTCTGTGGAAAATTCACCTTCATTGTGAATTAATCATAGCTTCGATAGTTAAAATAAGAAAAATATTTTTTTAACAATTTTTCTTACAATGTCCTTTTCAGATAATAAGAAAAGTCATCAAAAATGTAGTTTTTAAAACATCATTCTCTATAAAATAATAACTTGATACCATTAATAACAGTGATGCAGTTGCAAGAGGAATGTTTTCACAGAAATACAAGTCATATATGATAATTGGTAATGGAGAACCGGTCAAGGCATGACCATATCTTTAATTTATTTATATTGTTAGCATGATATAAAATATTTTTCAGATTTTTAATTAATGATTAATCTTTATCAGAAACCTACCACTACTATAAAATTATGCAGACTCTGAGTTAATAAATTGTCTAATACTTGACTATAGTTTTGTCTTCTTTTTTCTTTGGCTTTTTGTAGTTTTCATATATAAGACCATATCAAATAAACCATTAAGATTTCAGAGAAATAAGATTCATAACAACTGGAATTTGGTATGCATAACTACCCAACTTTAAAGCCAGAGAGTGACACTTTAGTATAAGAAATAACAGGAAGAATAATCAAAACAGGGTTATTATAACTTTGTTTATTTAAATCAGAATATAGCACAAGTGGTCAATTATGTGTTTTAAAAAATGCTTGATAAGAAATGTGATTATTTTCATATTATCATTCAATAAAAATATTATGTACAAGTCTATTAACTTTGATAATAGTTATTTCAAACTTATATAACATTATAGAAATGATGCAGCCATTAGCCTGTTAATTACCAAAGTAAATTTGATCAATTGATATAAAAAATCTGATTGGCTTGACTGATTCAACCTGTCAATACTTCAAAGATGTGGACAGTCGAACTGATCAGTTAAGAAAACATAATTTTCATATTTAGCTTTTATTCAATATAAAATATATTTGTGATAAATGAAAATACATATTTTTGCATGTATTCATATAATTAATATAAATTATTTTGTCGACTATTATTATCTTATAAACGTATAATTCATTCATTTATATTAATTTATAATTATATATATATATATATATATATATATATATATATATATATATTGTACTATTTTATCACTAAAAATCGTACATAATATTAGAAATAGAAATTTAATTAGTATGATAACCATGGTGTTCAAGCTGTTGCATAATTAGTTTTGAACTAGTATTCTTTATATCTAATTTATAAACTCACAGATAAGAATTTGAAATTACGTGTGAAATAACTTACCATATATTAAAATATTAAATAGTTGATATATATACATATATATATATATATATATATATATATATATATCAACTATTTAATATTTTTTATATACATTGTTAAAAAGATATTCTATGTTATTTCTCTTCCTATTATTTCCAAAGCAATGAAAAAGGTATAAATTTATTTTATTTTATTTTGTATTATGTAGTTATTTGTAATATTCTATAAATTTAGTTTTTGGTTCTTATGTAAAGGCTGTAGGCCTCAAAATATTCTCTTATCAAGATTCATCTATTTTAAAGGAGATTTCTTGAGTTAATGTATTTAATATTTGTGAAGTGGTTATTACGGAGATTCTGACTTTTTAAATTCTTAGTATATATATAGGTTTAGTTATTATTTAAAAAATATTATCTAAGTTCTTAATTTATTATTGACCATTTCAACGTGGTTGCCCTTTTAATATCATATGTGGTTCTTTAATATTTAAGGATCTTGACCGATAGATTTTTAGCTTAATATTTGTTCTTTCTTGAACCTTTGATATGTGTATTATAATAAAGATTAGATTCTTTGATATAGTTGAATATTCAAATTGATCTAAATAGTGAGAAACCAGGATTTTCATATTTATTTTTTATTTAGAATAAAATATATTTGTAATAAATAAAAATACATATTTGCATATATTCATATAAATATAAATTTTTTTTCGACTATTATTATCTTATACAAGTACAGTTCAGTCGTTTATATTAATTTATAATATTTATCTTATTTTTTTCAAAATTGTATATTATTTTATTGCTAAAAATATTATATAATATTAGAAATAGAAATTTGGTTAAGATGATTTCAGCCATGGTTCAAGTTAGTTGGATAATTATTTGTGAACTAGTATTTTCTTATCTGTTTAATCACGTGTCAATTAAAAACATTGATTTCATCAATTAAACATTAACTTATGTAATTTTTCTTGTTACAAGAGTGCTTTGACTCATGTATTATTATTACGATGATATCAAGTATATAAAATTGTAAAAAGTTTATGTATTCACAGATAAGGAATTAAAAATTATGTTTAGAATGCATATGTTCGAAAATACATATTCCAAAATGTAATTATTTTCTTAATATATTATGGATTATGCCGGAAGATATATATTTTCGAATCTAGAAATGTGTTTATAATATATATTTTGGATTAATTTTCAAATGTATTTTGGAATATATGTTCTGAAATATATTTTTGGTGTAGAATATATTTTCTTTTCTTAATATGAAGGTGCAATTAGTAATAGTGGGAGTGCAAGCAAAAAAAGATTGACGTATATCAGAAAAGGGAGTGAAATGCCCAAAAGGAGTTATCGAAGGCTTTGGAATTTGAGGAAATGTTGTGGGAAGAAGAAAGCTTGTATTTAGTGGTTTGCTTATGTAGCTTATATGGAAGCAAGAGTTCATAGAAAAAGTAGAATACAGAAGAGAGTCAAAAGAAAAAAAAATAATTCAAGAATAAGGAACACATATTACTTCAGTTGAAACTATAACTAAGTAATATGTCTTTTTACATGGGTAATAATGTAATATGTATTGTTATTATTTGTTATAATCTTAATCAAATATAATATGTTTTTTTTTTTGACAATTTTATATTTTTCTCAACTTATAATTGAGACTTCACACAACATATCTTACTTGGACAGTTTTAAATTTAACAGTTTTGTATTTCTTTTGATTAAGTTTAAATTTAAAACCAAAAAACATAATAAAAGAAATTAAAAAATGTATGATTGAATAATATTTGTCTTAATAATAAAAGTGAAAGAAAGTTTGTGAAACAAAAAGGAAACGTGCTAAATTTTTTCGAGATATAAAACTTATAAGCAAAACCAATGGTTGGTTATAAAGAAATTTTTTAATTGATTCCATGCTTGTCTTAATCATTTATTTCAATTATTTTCTTTAATTGAATGTTATTATTGGATTTCATAAGTAGTTTTTTATTATGACATAGGGTCTTTATTATGACATAGGGTGGCATACTCCCCCAATTTTTTTTTATTATTTATATAAATTAATATATAATTAATATATTTTTGTTATTAATTTATCAAGTGTAAAGCTTATTTTATAGTCCAACTCTTTTAGTAAGGTATCAAAGTCATGCCAATACAAAGTATTGCAACAAGACAAATATTTATTCAAATATTTTAACAAAGGATCAGACAAAGCTACAGTTAAAATTAAAATGATTAACGCCTCTACAGAATGTAACAAAACAACCATTATTGATAACATGAAGAGGTATTATGATTGTAGACATATATCACCATGTGAAGTAGTTTGAAGAATATTTTGTTTTGACATCCAACACAGATGGTCTTCTGTTCAAAGATTAACATTTCATCTTCTATGCGAACAATCAACTTTGTTTAAAGATGATGATGATATTAATGTTATCTTCAATAGATATGAAAATAGCAACACAATGTTTCTATCTTGGTTTAAGGCTAATAAAATTTATGCGAAAGGACAAAATTTGACTTGCTCTAAATTTTCAATCAAATTTGTGTGGATGGCTAAAGAAAGAGAATGGAAACCAAGGAAGAAAGGGTACAACATTGGCAAACTTACTTATATTCCTCTAAGATCTGGAGACCTATATTATTTGAGGATATTATTGTGGTAAATATGATGAATCCTAGTCACTTTGATGATGGAGCAATACTTTGACCAACAACTAATTTTGTAGAGAGAGTTAATTAATTCATGTTGACTTTGTTAAGTGGTCAAGAGGTAACTTATTTAAGTTCAGATACACCTTGGCAATCATATGAACAAGAAGAAATTCAATTTGAAAGGTTTACATAAGAATTCTTAAATTATATCATATATTCAAGCATACCAAATTATCAATTGAAGTTAAAAACATATATACCAATTTCGCTTCTGAGAAATATTAATCAAGGAAAAAGTCTTTGCAATATAATATTGCAAGTTAATCATTTAAGGAAGAATGTCATTTTTGCAACTGTAGTTGCAGGGAAAAACATTGGTGACAATATTTATCTCAAGAATGGATTTAGTTCCTTCTAATTCAGGGTTGTCTTTTAAATTTCAGAGAAAACAATTTCTAATATCACTATGTTTTGCAATGACAATCAATAAAAGTCAAGGTCAATCGCTTTCTAGAGTTAGACTTTATCTTCCACATCCAGTATTCACACATGAACAACTATATGTTGTTATTTTTAAGGTTTAATCACACGGAAGGTTCTCGTTTTCGTTAGAAAATCTCAATTGGGTCCTCAACTTCTAAATTATCTCAATTAGGTCCTATTTTTTGAAAATTTATTCCATTTGGTCATTTCCGTTAGGACATCATTGACAACGTGTGTATTATGTGTTAGCTCGTGGTTTATTTATTTATTTTTATTTTTTAAAATTTTTTTAAATTTTTTTCCTTAAAAAAATAGCTGACATGTGTCAAAATAGAGCTTTGTCACGTGTCAACTTGTAATTTTGTTTAATTCTTTTTTATATTTTTTAAAAGCTGCCACGTGTCAAATTATAATTCAGTCACTTGTCAATTGTTTATGTGAAAAATCTCTGTATTTGCTATTTTGTCTCAATTTAGTCCTAATTTTTGTTTAAACTGGAGTAATTTCATAACTTCCAAATTGAAACAAAGTTTAAATTTTATATAAATATTATAATTATTTTTTTTATTATAATAGATATTTTTAACTAAATTAAGTTTATTTAAATTTAAATTTTGCATTGAACTTTATTTAAAATTTTGTTTTAATAATTTCTAGACAACTTTATAAATTCAAATGTAAAATTTTCCAACAATTTTATAACAATTACAAACATTTGGATTTTGTAACTTATATAAAACTATTTTAAAATTTTACATTTAAATTTATAATTATGTTTTAGATATTATTAAAATATTTTTTTAAATAAATTTCAAAGCAAATATTTATAAAAAAACTTTATAAATTTTTAAATATTTATTTAAAAGTTAAATTTAGTCTCAATTTTATAAATATCTATAATAAAAATAATAATTATAATATTTATATAAAAGTTAAATTTAGTCTCAAATTGAAAAGAATGAAATGAATCCAGTTTAAAAAGAAATTAGGACAAGATAAAATAACAAATACAAGGACTAAATCGAGATTTTTCACATAAGCAATTGACACGTGACAGAATTATAATTTGACACATAACAGCTTTCTTTATAAAAAAATTAAAAAAAAACTACAAGTTGACACGTGGCAAAACCCTACTTTGACACGTGTTAGTTGTTTTTTCGAGAAAAAAATTAAAAAAATTAAGATTTAAAAAAAATTAAAGAAATCACGAGTTGACATGTGGCACACAGTTAACATCGTCAATGATTTTCTAACGGAAAGCACCAAATTAGAATAAATTTTCAAAAAATAGGACCCAATTGAGATTTTGTAACGAAAACGGAGACTTTCCGTGCAATTAAACCTATTTCTAAAGTTAAAACAAAGAAAAAACTGAAAATACTTATTCTAGATGAATATGAAAATGTGACCAAAACAACTAAAATCGTTGTCTACAGAAAAGAAAATTGAAACTTTTTAATGTAAGAGAAATTATAGGTATGCCACTCAGACTTAGTATTTGTGATTCTTTGTCAAACTTTTTCATCTGTTCAAACATATATATATATATATATATATATATATATATATATATATATATATATATATATATATATATATATATATATATATATATACTTAGTGAAATTAAATACACTGGTGCAAAATGCATATTGGACTAATGGATAATGGTTGTCTGATTGAAATTGCACATACATTACCAAGGATAAACTCTATTTTGTTTAATGAAAATGGTATGCAATGTTTATCATATTTTTTAAAAAACTTATTTGTCTTTTATTATGTTGTGAATTGATTGACACAATATCTTTAGTTCTTAGACATTACAGAAATGAAAAAGACATCATTCTTTCAACATAAAAGAATAAAAACAGTAAAATACATTTTTTCCCTTTTATTTAAGTGAAAACGTAGTTGCATGATAAACTCAAACGTGACTGTGGTATGAAAATGTTCCAGTCTTTGTGAATATGCTATTCTTTTAAGTATGGTGCTGAATGGTCCATCTTTATGTTAATGGATACATTTCAATTTTACATTGATTTAGTGAGCCAATATTTCGAAAAGAAAATTTCTTTCTTCCTCTCATTTGACTGGTGAAAAACTCAAGTTATTTAAATTTTAGTTTTTTTTTATTTAATTACCACAAAATTAAAGTTGCTTGATTAAAATTTCAAACTTTGTTGATTCGGCATATGATTTTTGTTTCAATTGTTTTTATCTTACTTTTACATAAGTATACTATTTTATAGATACTTTTATAATAACAAAGTAAATTGACAGTAAAATAGAGATGGGCATCCATCATTTTTGGATGGATTCAAACAAGCACACATAACAAGTTGAGAAGAAAAAAATAGTGGAGAATTGGGAATTATATAGAATGAGAATGCTTCTTAGTGAAATAAGAGAATTGGGCACTATACTACAATAATTACCATGCACAAATGAACTTAAATGAAAACAAGAGTAGAATTGCTTAGCAGAAGCCATTTTTCTTATCATCAAGATAAATGTTACACTTGAAAAGCAAATTAATGCAAGACATTTCTATCCTTAGGGCTGTCCTTAAAATATCCTTTTGTAGATTTAGTATCCTTGGAAGATGAACCAAATCCAGAAATGTTTCTGTTTTTTGTGACACTTGGTGAACTGCATGATACAGAGAAACAAGATGATAACTGTTAATGAAAAGAGAACATGAAAAAGAAAAAGAAAAGGTAAATTAAATTCAATCTTATAAACCAAAATCGATGGACAAAGGTGAATAACAAGAAATAGTTTCAATGAAAGAAAGAAATGATGTTATATGCACCTTTGACGCCTCTGGATACAATTTTTCTTCATTGCTGCAATATTCTTTACCTCTTGACTGTATATATATATAATTGAAATCAATATTCAGTTGAGTTTATAAGTTTCATGATGCATAATCACAAGACAAAATTATAGCAGACAAAACTGTATTAAACTTAATTATAAAATGGAAAATGCTTTCCTTTTTTTTTAATGTTTTACCACAGTTGACTCGATATATTTAAGTGGCATTGGGAAATTTCTAAGTATCACGTTGAAAATTTCTAAGCAAATGTTTCCAACCTAGGGATGAAATTACACAGGAGAAGTTTATGGATGATGAATGACTGAATGAAATCACTTTCTTAGCTATAGATGGAATTATGGGTTGGACTTATCCTTGGAAGCATAAAATAATTGTAAAGAAAAATATTACCTCTTCATAAATTCTATCTTCGCCTTCTTCATTATGTTGCTCTTCACATTTGACACATTATATCCAGGTCCATTATCTACAACAGATCATCAAAACCATGAAATAATAAATGAAAGCTAAAACTTGATCAAATTCAAAATGTACTTGACAAAAGTGCAGTAGTTGGAGTGAACTAAGGAAAAAAAGATGAGGAAATTAAAGGGTTACCTCCCCAAAATCTTCTTTTACTTGAAGGTGGAACTATAGTGCATGGCCTTACTTGCCTGCTCTGTTTTCCTGCAGAGATCCAATACTTGGTGGTAACTACTTGAAACCAAACATGTCACAAGAAATATAACCATCCAAGAATTGCTACATTGATCCACGGTGTAAAATGTAACACTAATTTTATGAAATCAGTAATTAATAGATCTATTAGTATTTTCTTACATCAATAAATCATGTTTATTATAAGTGAAAATAAAGACAGCAAAGTACATTCATCCTAAACAAAGAAGAAAAGTCAGTTAAACTTAGACAAGCCCCTCCCACAACCAAAAATACATTAAGAAAAACAGGGAATAGGATCATACTTGCATCTACTTTTTTATACAGTTGCTTGATTCGATCAAATGCTTCATTCTCAACCTGGGCCATTTCCTTTCCTTTTGCCTGTGCATAGAATTGGAAGAGAGATTAATTACTCCACACCTTTAGATATTGATACCATGCCCATTGTAAAATATGAAATCTAAGAGGATAATTCACCGAATTGAGTCCAACAGAACTAATAACCATAGACAGGAATAGCTAATAAACAGAAGTTTTATATATAGTTCTTCTCTTTCATTTAAACAATCCAAGCCTGAAAACAAAAACAGCAAAGCAAATATAAAAAAGTTACCTCGTACAACTGACTCCATTTAAATGACACTTTCTTTTCTTTCATCCTCTTCATCACTTCATTGGTGGAATTTATGCCAAACTGCTTTTCAAAAAACCTCTTCCACAACTTATCAGTTATAGGGCTGAGATCTCTTCCCTGCAATAAGCACATCAAGTATATTAGATAACCATTTCATTCTTGTTCAAATTTCATTGACAGTCAACAAAAACAACAAACAGAGCCCATCTTACCTTTGTGGACTTTTCCACATGCATCAACTGGTCAACAGTGCAGTGTGGCAAGATTCGCTCAAGCAGATGCTGATCAACATGACCAACATCGCCAAGGTACCTTACATTATCTATCACTGTCTGAACGCAAAGGTCAACCAGAGTTGGTATCTTAGGGGCACAAATTTGATCACTTCTTCTCATCATAACGCCACTGATCATCAAGAAATCAACACAACAATAAAATTCGATTAAAAATACTAACCAACCATCAAAGTGACTAAATTCATCAGAAATAACTCTTATAGTTCTCAGTTAATCATCAAGCTGTCATAGCCAAGAGGATTCTTATTACTAAAATATCACCTTTCTTACGCAGTGCATGAATTAGTAGCCAAAATCAACCACAACAGCAACAACAATCACAAAATTGAATTAGATCACATTCACTTGCAATCACAAATTGTAGGTATAATAATATTTAGAAAACCACTATACCAAAGATCCCCTTTTTGTTATTAGTGGCAGTTTAAGAATCTTTAAATTGACAGTATATGCAAGTAACAATCATGATTCATGCTACACCAACCACCTCAGGAAGAAAAAAAAGACACAGTAAAATTTATCAAATCTATTCAGTGAAAAAACAACTACAAAAATTGAACTTGATCATATTAAATTCATGATATAAAAAACAGAAGATCTATAAGGTTATTCACCTTGTTTTAAAAAAACTACTTATTTAACACACGAATCCCACAATACCCTAATTCCCGATTTAAATCCCAATTTAAATCCACCAAATGTGAAATTCAAAAACCCAAAAAGTCTATCAATTAAAAAGTAAACAAAAAAAAAATCGAAAATAGATAACTCAGATAATCAAAACAGAAACTCGATTAATTGAAACGCGGATCAAGAATTTTTCGATGTACTTACAAATTCGATCGAAACTAAAGACGATCCAAAAGAAGGAACGCAATCCTGGAGGGTGGAGCTGGATAGTAGGAGGGGAGTAACAACAAAGGTTGCACGATGAGGAAGACTCAGGCGCGTGAGTCCCACGCGCAATGCTTTTTCTGGTAGCCGAAAATGCTAACATGCGCCAGAAGACACTCTCAATGTGGAATTGTTGAAAGATTGGCCACTGCAATAAATAATAATGGGGTGGCCTATTTTCTTTTTTACTTTAACCTTTCTCTGTCAAAATTAAAGAAAGAAAGAAAGAAAATAACTAAATTTGATTCGATGTTTACTTTATCTTTTTTTTGGATAATCAATCTAATTTGAATGATTTGTTTGATTATTAACGTCAGTTTTGTCTAATGATTTGATTTGTTAGATTTTTTTAATGTCATTTTTGTTTAATTATTTGATTTGTTTAATTTTTAATGTCAATTTTGTTAACAGGTTGATGACAACTAATTTTGATATTTTGACAATTTTTGGTAACAAATTTCTGACAAAATTTTCACAAAATATTCTTTTTCTCTTTCCAAATCATAATAAATTATTTAAAAAAATTATTAATCCAAATAAATGGTAATATGTGAACTTTGTTAAATCTTTTTCGAATAAAGTTAGTCAAAAAAATCTTTTTCCACTTTACAATGAGAGAATACATTTAATGTATAATAAATATGCTTGCGATGTATATGAATTCATTATATAATTAACGTAAATAGCGCATGTGTATATATTTTTTAAATATATGTAATATTATATTTATTAAAAATAAAGTAAAATATGTCATAATAGATAAAAGAATAATTATTATATATCAGAACAGATAAAAGAATAATTATTAATAAATAAAAAAGAAGAGAAGAAGTAGATACATCCGATTTTATAAAAAATTTATAAAAATAACTGTCAATTTTTCAAAATTTAATAAATTATTATATTTAAAAGGTAAAATCGGTAATTTGAAAAGTGGATAAAAAAAAAATCCTTTTTATATTGTTATAGATAAAAAAGGAAATTATAATTCAAAAACTAATTATTATAATTAAATTAATTAAAAGTATTTTTAAAAATCATATTAAAATTATAAAAGGTGGTAAAGATAAAAAATAATTATAAATATATTTTTTTATCAATTTTATTTTGTTATAATTATATATATAATCATATAACAACAATTCTTCTAAACTTCTATCAAAGTAAAATTATAATAAACAGTGATAATTGTTTTAAATTAAAAAATTATAATTATACAATAATAACACTTTCAGTCTCTGTGAACATTTTTCTAATAATAGAAAGTGAAAAAAGTTAGCAATGAATATAAAAGATACAAAAATTAAAAAGAGATAAAAAAAAAAATCTAAACCAATATGTTCTTTCATATATAGATTTCATCTTTTTTTTAACCATTTTTCTATGTGAGTGCATATCACTCAGCAGAATTTGAATATAATATAATATAATAGGAAACAAAGTTTCACTCTATATGTTTTGTCGTATATGTAATTTAACTTACATGTAATTCTTTATTTTGTTTTAATTCTTTCACTTATTTTTCATATTCTCTCTTTCTAATTTCGTCATTTTTTTATCTGTTGATGTAGGGTTTCTTTAGTTCTCATCTTTCATAAGTCTGAACAATATTTATTATGAGATCTAAGACAAATTTAAAGAAGGGTTCTTTAATAAGTTTTGGAGAATAATTGTGTTAAATTATTTTCATTGTTATTGTTTGTTCCGTAATGAAAACTACGTTGAATTTCAGTATTCAAAGATTAAATATAAAGAAAAAATAATAATATATTTTTTATTAAAGATTGAAGATCATAATTATTAAGATCATCTTAAAGAAAATACTTTTTTTTTCATTTAATTTTTCCCTTAGTTTATAAAGCAATACGGAAAAAGAAAAGAAAGAATGTATTAACAATGTGATTATAAAGCAATACTAGAACAAATGCTCTAATATAAAGTGTAAAACACATTTTATAAAGAAGAATTCAAATGCAATCAATATATTGACAATGTGATCCATAAAGAAATGCAATTAATCTATAACAATATATATATATATATGGATATTATAAATATTATTATTTATAACAATATATGAAGATATTCTCTCTTTTGTGTCCATATTTCATAATATCAATTATACCCTTTATAATATAATTATTTATTAAATTTTGTAAAATTAATGGTTATTTTTACCTATTTTCTATAAAATTGTTTTTCTTTTTTTCTTTTCTTTTATTCATCAACAATTAATTTTTCTATTCATTTCACTTTATTTTTAACATTTCACTTCATTTTTAATAAATATAAATTTATTTTATATATGAACTTAATAACATTACACTATTATCACCTACTAAGATACTATCATTTATATTTAAAAAATACGTATACACAGGCGCGACAACGCTTATGAGGATTCCATCTTTTGTGTTCACATTTCATAATACCAATTATACCCTTTACAATATAATTATTTATTAAATTTTTACCTATTTTGTATAAAACGGTTTATGTTTTTTTCCTTTTTTTTTATTTATCAACAATTATTTTCTCTATTCATTTCATTTTACTTTTAATAAATATACATTTATTTTATATATTAACTTAATAAAATTACACTATTATCATTCTTTTATATATTAATTTAATAATATTACACTATTATCATTTACTAATATAATATCATTCATATTTAAAAAATACGTATATACAAGCACAATAGAGTCTGTATTTACTATTTAAAAGTAATCACATGAAATAGAGGTGTGGGAAAAAAATAAGATGGTGCAATTAGTGTAAAAACGTGTTGGGCTAATTAGCTCTTTAAAATAGGGTGTAAAAGTGAGGTGGATTGTATAATTAATGTAACAACACGGGCTAGTTGGCCCATTGAAAAAGGGTGTTGAAATAAAATGGAGGGCTTAATCAATGTAAAAACATGTTGGGCTAGTTAGCCCATTGAAAAAGGGTGTGAAAAGAAAACAATAGAGGTGTAGGTAGAAAACATGTTGGGTTTGTTAGTACATTGGAAAGGGTGTGAAAATAAAATGAATGAAGTGTAAGTATAAAACATGTTAGACTTGTTAGCCCGTTGGAAAAGAATTGTGAAAAGAAAATGAGAAAGGTGTATGTAGAAAATGTGTTGGGCTTGTTGGCTCAATGAAGGAGGGGTGTGAAAAGAAAATGAGGTAATTGTAGGTAGAAAATATGTTAGGCTTTTCAGCCCATTGGAAAAAGGATGTGAAAAGAAGGTCATTCCTTCTTATACTACAATATTTTCTTCTTGCACCCACTATATTTTTTAAAATTCCAAAAATACTCCTACTCCTAAGATATACAATACGAGAATATGATGAATAATTAGGGTTTTAGGCAGGTGGTATTCATTGTTGAGTTCATCTTGCACATGTGATGGTGCGAGTTTCATGTGGTTACTGATTTTGGGTGTTGTTTGGTAGGCAGTTGGTGTGTGCGGAGGTGATTGGTCATTAAACTTCTTTTATCATTATAATTTCAAATTTTGTAATCCATAAATGTTACGAATTACATAATCCATAAGTAATAAATGATAATTTTATAAAGACCAAATTACAAAATCAAAAAGTGAACTGAGTTGAGATTGCGAATTGTAGGATGTATAATGTATTTTCACATACTGGATTATACCGTCTATAACATTAATTGACATGTAAGTATGGAATTGTTGTACAATCTGGTATGTAAACATACATACAGGATTGTACAGTCCAAAATGTAAATCTGCATATCAAAATAGACAATCTGTAATGCATATTTACATGTCAGATTATATAATATGTTATGCATATTTACATGCCAGATTATACAATTCAATATATGTATTATGTTGTTTGTGTGTGTTAAGTGAAATTTATTGTTATTTCAAACTAACTTTACATAAATGGATCATTGGAGAAATATATTGAATGTGGCAAATCAATTGTCTAAGATAAGAGTACAATATAACAAAGTATCGAGAAAATAAAGATGAATTAGTTGGAGAGGATTGTCTTTTGCCGTTTACAATTGATGAGGTTAGTTGAAATTAATTTGTGTGTTTGAAACAGTAGTGACATGAAATGTACTAATATTGCAATTTATATGTGCATGTATTTGGGACTCAAGATGATTTAATTGAATGGGTGTGTAGAGTTGACCTTGGTATTAGTTTTGTAATAGTAATTTTAAAGTTCGACTTAAAAAGATGGACAATAGAGAATGAATACTTATGTGTTGTTAGGCTGTGAAAGAGGAGGCAAGTATAAAAAATACAAACAAATGTGAGTATAATTGGAACAAGAAAGTGTAATTGTCCCTTTAAATTGTGTGGTAAACCGAATCAAAATGGAGGAGGTTGGGTTTTGAAGGTATTATGTGGTAGCCATAATCATGAATTGTATGATACATTAGTTGGTCCCCCGTATGTTGGTAGATTAAAATTGAATAGTAGTCCATGGTTATTGACATGACCAAAAGTCTAGTGAAGTCGGCTAACATATTAGTGACATTAAAAGAAAAAAAATGACAATAATGTGGCAATGATCAAGAAATTATACAAGGTTAGATATTCAAACAAGAGATCAGTGAGATAATGCAAAATTGAATTGCAACAATTAATGTTTTTGTTGGGACGTGATACTTATATTAATTAAAGTAGGTGTAATGAGTTTTCTCAAGATGTCTTTTGAACACATCCTCATTCAATTAAATTGGTAAACACTTTTATCATTGTATTAATGATGTCAAATAAATTTAAGAACAAAATTTGATTAAAAAGACTAAATTCACGTATTTCAAAAAATGAATAACTAAATTGATCTAAAGTTTCGAACTAGACTAATTGTAACATTCACTGAAAATTAAGAGACCAAAACATATTTAATCTTATCTTTACAAATAATTTTAAAAAACACAAAAAATAAAAATTTAATGTTTTGATTTAAATTTGTGTTTAAAAAGCGAGTACTCTTTATCCCAATCACAACTCACCTAATTTCTTAAAATATTTTGAATTTACCGAATGGTTTAATATGGTTCTGATTTGGTAAAAGAAAAACATATATGGGGTGTTGCCATTTTGTCCGTACACATGTAGGTGAATTAAGCGTTTGCATAGTGAATCACCCAATGTTCCATGCTTTCTCTTCGCAAATCGTTGCCAACTCGCTATTTCAGGCCAATTTCCACGGTGTTCCCATTGCAACGGTGGATTCACCACATTTTTTCATCAGCAACAGTTTCTTTCCAACAGGTATCACATGACCGTGAGAACAAGATCAACGTTGTATTCCATTCTTGCACCGAGATTGGTACTGCCAAGCAGCTTCACGCGCTTCTTACGGTGTTGGGTAAGGCTCAAAATGTCGTTTTGTTCACCCAGCTTGTTACTTTGTATGCCACTCTTGGGGACCTCTCATTGTCTCGCAACACTTTTAAGCACATTCAGAGGAAGAACATTTTCACATGGAACTCAATGGTGGCTGCTTATGTTCGGTGCGGGAGATACCGTGATGCTATGGATTGTGCCAGTAAGTTGTTATCTAATTCTGGTGTAAGACCTGACTTTTACACTTTCCCCCCAGTGTTGAAGGCGTGCATGAGTGTGGTTGATGGGGAGAAGATGCATTGCTGGGTTTTGAAGATGGGTTTTGAGCATGATGTGTATGTGGCTGCTTCCTTGATCCATCTGTATTCAAGGTTTAGTGCTGTGGATGTTGCCCACAAGGTATTTGATGATATGCTCGTACGGGATATAGGGTCTTGGAACGCGATGATTTCGGGGTTTCTTCAGAATGGGAAAGCAACCAGGGCGTTGGGTGTTTTGGGTAGGATGAAGGTTGAAGGGGTGAAGATGGATACAGTTACGGTGGCTAGTGTGCTTCCTGTTTGTGCGCAAGTGAATGATGTTGTTTGTGGGATGTTGGTTCATTTGTACGTGATAAAGCATGGGTTGGAAAGTGATGTTTTTGTTTGCAATGCTTTGGTTAATATGTATTCGAAGTTTGGTAGGCTGCAGGATGCACAGAGGATTTTTGATGGCATGAAGGTGAGAGATGTGGTGTCTTGGAATTCTATAATAGCTGCATATGAGCAGAATGATGATCCAGTTACTGCACTTGGTTTCTTTAGAGAGATGCAGTTTGTGGCAATGGGACCTGACTTATTGACAGTTGTGAGTTTGATCTCAATTTTTGTTCAGTTAAGTGATTTGAGGATTGGCAGGACTGTTCATGGATTTGTTGTGAGGCGTGGTTGGCTTGAGGAAGATGTTGTTATTGGTAATGCTCTTGTGAATATGTATGCCAAATTGGGTTTGATAGATTGTGCACTTGCAGTTTTCGAACAGCTTCCTAGAAGAGATGTAATTTCATGGAACACTTTGATCACAGGTTATGCTCAAAATGGTCTTGCAAGTGAGGCAATTGATGCTTACAACACGATGGGAGAATGTAGAGCGATAATCCCCAACCAAGGAACATGGGTGAGCATTCTCCCAGCATATTCCCATATTGGAGCTTTGCAACAAGGAATGAAAATTCATGGGAGGCTAATCAAGAATTCTCTTTACTTGGATGTATTTGTGGCTACCTGCCTAATTGACATGTATGGGGAATGTGGGAAGTTAGAGGATGCAATGTCCCTATTTTATGAAATTCCCCGGGAAACTTCAGTCCCTTGGAATGCAATAATATCTTCTCTCGGGATTCACGGACATGGAAAAGAAGCTGTGCAACTTTTCAAGGATATGCAAGCTGAAGGGGTAAAGGCTGACCATATTACTTTTGTATCATTGTTGTCGGCTTGTAGCCATTCAGGTTTAGTTGATGAGGGTCAATGGTGCTTTGATTTGATGCAGAAAGATTGTGGGGTCAAGCCCAATTTGAAACATTATGGCTGCATGGTGGATTTGTTTGGCAGAGCTGGGTATTTGGAGAAGGCATATAATTTAGTAAACAATATGCCCATACAAGCAGATGCATCCATTTGGGGTACTCTCCTTGCTGCTTGTAGAATACATGGAAATGCTGAATTGGGTACTTTTGCTTTAGATCGCTTGTTGGAAGTTGATTCAGAGAACGTTGGCTATTATGTTTTGCTGTCAAATATCTATGCAAATGTTGGGAAATGGGAAGGAGCAGTTAAAGTAAGATCCTTAGCCAAAGATAGAGGATTGAGGAAAACTCCTGGATGGAGCTCTGTTGTAGTAGGGAGTGTAGTTGAAGTCTTTTATGCAGGGAACCAAACTCATCCACAATGTACAGAGATATACAATGAAATAAGGGTTTTGAATGCTAAAATGAAAAGCCTCGGTTATGTTCCAGACTATAGTTTTGTCCTACAAGACGTTGAGGAGGATGAGAAAGAGCAAATTTTGACAAGTCACAGTGAGAGGTTGGCCATTGCATTTGGACTTATCAGCACCCCACCAAAAAGTCCCATTAGGATATTTAAAAACTTGCGTGTTTGTGGTGATTGCCACAATGCTACCAAGTACATATCCAAAATTACTGAAAGGGAAATTATTGTGAGGGATTCTAACCGTTTTCATCACTTTAAAGATGGGTTTTGTTCATGTGGTGATTACTGGTGACTGATGAATTTCCATTTGTTAATATTTTTCTAGACTAATTATTTTCTTATTTTAGATTAGATTTGATTTTTTCAAAAATAAAAATTCTGTTATTCCAAATATGTGTTAATATGAGCTTATTAGATAGAATTTAGTTTAGTCTAGTTTTCTTTCATATTCATTAGTTTAGCTCAATTAAGTTTTCCTTAGTTACATTTGCGGGTTTTGTTATTTTTCAGAGTTAGTACTAGTTTGTAGCTTTTAGGCCATATCAGTTTCTGTTTTTAGACTTGAGTTCTGATATTCTCTTGTTCTTGAATTTTCGCGTTTACTTATTTTTGTTTCTGAACCTGATGTGTTTTTTTCTTCTTTTTTTTTCGTGTCTTGAATTAGGAATTAGTATAGTTCATTCTCATTTGTTGTTTCACAGTTTCAGTCACTTCATTTTAGTTTTATTTTCACTGCATTTTAGCTTATCACTGCATTTTCGATTCTGCTGTGCCTGGCCATTCACTGCATTCACTCTCAAATGTTGTTTCTAGTTTCTGTCCAATTTACATGCATTGCATTTGTGTTTCTGCTGCCAGTCACTGTTTGCATTTTAATTTCACGGTTCCAGCCACTGTCCAGTTCTTCCCAACCACAATATCATTTCAGCTTAGCCACCCCATTTTAGCTTTAGCCCATATCACTTTTGACTACTAGTACTATTTTGCAAAATTTACTAAAAATAGGCAGAAATTGATTTTTGAGTCAATTTTCTTTGTGCTGACTTCTATTAGTGTATATTTGTTTGTAGAGTCTTTGCATTCCGCATATTAGTCGTAGATTCTGTTTTGCCAAAATTTGGTGGTGTAAAAGCTTGAAATGATCGCAGCTCAAAATGTGTTGAACTGTAGAATGGCCGGAAGTTGTGTTTCAATTCGGCTGGCCAACTTCCAAAGGAGTTTGAGGTCTCAAATTTTCAAAATTCTACCATCTACTATATCTTTTCTATTTTCTTAGTATTTTTGCCCCATGTTACTAGATTTCAGAAATTTATTTCACTTACCTATACTATTTAGAAAATTCTAAAACTTTTTTGTGGTATTTTCTAGCTGTAAATAGAGATTCAAACTAGCTGTATATGGTGTTTTCTAGACCCTATATTTTAGATCCTTTTTTTTTTATACTTTGATATGTAGAACATTCCATTTAGTGTTTCACCCATTTCTCTGTATATGGTGTTTTCTAGACCCTATGTTTTAGATCTTTTTTTTTTTATACTTTGATATGTAGAACATTCCACTTGGTGTTTCACCCATTTCTTTTCTACTGTATTGATTTGTTTCTGCTTTTTGTGAGTACATATTTTGCATCCTCTTTCTTACTAATATTCATAGGACATTCCATAGAATTCATATAAAAATCGCATAATTTTTTTTCCATGCATTGCATATAGTTAGTCATTTCTCACAGCATAGTTCATTTTGTTGTTTCAATCTATTTCACTGTTTACTGCTGCAGTTTTCAATATGTTTCTGTTCTCAGCCAAATGTTACTCCTCATGGTGCAATGGAAATTAAAGATGAAGTTTCCAGCACAAAGCCTTCAAGTAGACCTGTCGAGACAATTTTTGGATTTAGATGGAACAACATTCATGAAACCTGTGTTGGAGGAGGAGAGCAGCAGAAGGGATTTGATTCATCAGCACACTGGAAACATCTTTTTTTTTTTTCTGTTCTTTCTCACATTGAGGACAATGTTTGGCTCAAGGGTGGTGGGAGGTTTTATTTCTCTTTTGCTGATTGATAGTTATTCTTTGGTTTTCATTTTATATTTGAGCTCATTTCTGTTTGTTGTTTCTGATTTCATTCATTGCATTTTCCGGTTTTCCTTGAGAGTTTTAGTTTGTTGCTTTTAAACTCTACTGAATTTAGTTATTTGCTGTTTTAAGAATACCGATTCTGTTTTCTGTTTTAGTTCTTCTAGGTTGTTGTTTCTGTTTCCTATTCCAACAGCTGCTGTTCTAATTTTCTTTGTCTTGCTGTTTTCAATTTTTTCTGCTGTTTTATTTAGTTTAAACATTTGGTTTGCTGTTTTTTTTTTTAAGTAGCTATTGTTTTTGCTGATTTAAACTAGTTTTTTCTTTCACTGATTTTTTTGAGTTTGCTGTTTTAAGGTAGTTCCTTTTGCTGTTCTATTTTTTTTTTCTGAACTGTTTTGATAGTTTTGCTGTTTTCATATTTTTTTCATTGAATAAAAAGCTATTATTCATCATTCTTATTTAGAGGTCTTAAACTTGATTGACATGCTGATTCATTGAATTTGGGCAGTTTTTCATGAAAATTGGATGGTGGATCAGTTTTAATAACAATTGACCTTTGTGAGAGACTTGAGCTTATTTCTTTCTCGTGTGATTCACTCATGTTTTATAAATGTTCCAGAACTTGCATTGACTATTTTTGATACACTTGCTTTAAGATGCACTCTTGAGATGATCTAGGCCATTTTTGTTATGAAGCTACTTAGCCAAACAAACAGCCTACCTTGCACTATTTTTCTGTTGCACCTATTTTGAGCCTTTTTAGCCTTTTCTTGATGATTTTTAACTCATTACAAGCCCTGGACCTGAAAAATTATATTTGACCCAACCTTTGAGATGTGAGGGGCTTTGGAATTGTTTTGGGAAAGTATTGTGAAGTTCCAAGTGTGGGAAATGTGCTGAGTCAATTCTGAATTTTATGATGCACTGAAAAAGTTTGGAAAGTAGTAAGAATGAAAAAGAGAAAAATCTGAAAATCTGAATATATTTGTGGTCTGTGCTGAATTTGAAAAGAGAAAAACAGAGAGAAGAAAGAAAATTGAAAAATAAAATGTGAAAGAAAAGTGTGAAGTGTGGGATGATTGATAATTCTTGATTGAAACAGAACCTTGCACTTATACTTCCAATCTTTTCCCTATTGTTTCCTTACTTCTCTCTGGTTTTAGCCTTGATCCTTTCTTGTACCCTACCTTCACTTTGACCACATTGCAAGCCATATAAGTCCTTTTGATCTTGAGTTGTATTTTTTTCAAGTGGTGGAAATTAGAGGCTTTTCAAGCATATGGTAATGCTTGTATTCATGATGTGATGTGTGTTAACACTAACCTTAAACATTTGAGAATGAGTGATACACTTCCTGAAGAGATTATTATTTTTGATCCATGGCCTGATTTGAGTCAAATTCTTCTTGACTTTGATGTTTGAAACATGCTCTTGACTGGTTTTAGCTCTTAAAACTTTGATGGATGAAATTTTTCTCTGCTCACTATTTTTCTCACAATTTCACAGCTTTCCATTGTTTTCTTCACAGTTTGGCTGTCACAGTTTTAGTTATAGCTTTTCACTGTTTTCACAAAGTTTACATTTGTTGTGCTCACTGTTTCGATTTATGTTTCTTTTCAGTTTGGATAGTTTGTACAGTTTGTACAGTTTCTAAAAATCAATAAAAAGTTTGTATAGTTTTTCATTGTTATTTGTCTATGAGTGCAAAAGTCTAAGTGTGGGAGTGTGATGAGTCTCCATTTGTTAGTATTTTTCTAGACTAATTGTGTTTACTTGAGGTTTCTTTTGTTCTTATTTTGGATTAGATTTGATTTTTCTTATATAAAATGCTGATTTTCCAAATGTGTTAATATGAGTTTACTGGAAAGAACTTTTGCTGAATAAGAATAAAAGTGCATTTCTGCAGCTTTGACCTTTGCTGATTGATTGACTAATAACTTTTTTCACAGAAATTAGATTGAGCTGAAATTTGTTGCATGGAATCCTGACTCAAAAAGCTTTAATTAGAGTACAAGAACATGAATTTTGGATGATTGCAGTTATTTCCGAAATGTTGCAACAGAGAAGAGCCAACACTATTTCAGCATTGCTTTAGATTTTCTTTTCTTGTAAGGAAAGATTTTTAGTTTGCTTATGCTGTCAAGTTAGTTAGTTAAGAAGTTTGTTTCTGAAAATACTCAATTATTTTTAGTTCTATCAATAGAACTCTCAGACACAGAACACCACCACACGTTATTTTCAGTTTTCCAGTTTTTAACTTTTCTAATTTCTGACGTTTGGAGCTTTTTCTTCAGTGGGTTTTCTCTTCAATGCGCACGGTTCTTTCTTTTCTTCAATTCCATTCAATTCTCTCTGCTGTTATGCTTCATTCAATTCAAATTTACATTTCTGCACTGCTTTTCCATTTCTTTTACTGTTCTTGATTCAGTTTTCAATTCCAATGAACTTTCTCCGATTGTTAAGTGGTTATCAAATATAGTGAAAAGAAAGGAAACGACTCTGATGCTGAGAAAGAAGCAAAGCACTTGATCAAATCAATAAAATGTACAAACAAAGAATATGCAAATGTAATTTTTGTAGTTTTTTTTTTATGGGAGGATATTTCACATAGATTGCAAATTTTAAATCTTCAGACAAGATGTAAAAGTATCACTTTTCAGGTAGGAATTCATTTGTAAACTCATTTCAAATAATGTTCCAACGCAATGGTTATGCAAAGAATTGACCAAAGAAATGTATTTCTTCACCAACATTCATTCTCTCTGTTTTTTTTTTCAAGGTTTTTGTATCTCTTTAGTCTATTGTCTTTTTTTTATGTTTCTTCTTGTATACTTTTGATTCACTTATTTCAAAAACTCAAATTTGTTTATGTTTATTATATGTATTATTAAATTGTAATAAAGTTATTTTTGTAAACAAGTGATAACTTGTTTAAACTCAAATATTTGTACTATCTGAAATATTTATTTGAGTTTTAATGACAAAATCATAAATTTATATATATAAAAAGGTTAGTCATCTTTAAAGAATCCATAATAATATATTTTAAAAAATAAACTTCATCAAAGAGATTGTGTTTCTTTTATTAAAAAGTATCTATTAAATGGTAAACTAATGTAAAGTTAGATAAAAAATATTTAAACAAAAATGATTTACTGAATCAATACAAAATGAAATTTTAATCGAGAAAATTTAATTTTTGTAGTATTTAAATAACGAAAAGAAATTTAAATAAACTTTTCTTATCACCAATCAAATTTTGAATCTCAAAACGGAAGGAAGGAATAAAGTTTCATTCTCATTTTCATCTTCTTACTCGTATCTTGGTTTTAAATTATTAAAACAGATTTAATTTATCTAAGTAATCAAAACACTTTTAATTTATTTAACTAAGCTAAAAAAATTGATTTTATTATTCTTTCTAACTTTTTGTTTTATTTCATTTGAAAAATTCATCTTTTTGTTACAATTTTTCATTCTCTTTCTATCACTTGATTCATTCATTATTTACTAACTTTACTTTGATCCTTCCAGGATACTTTTCGTCTCATCATAATCTTAATTATACTTTCTTTTTTGATGTGTTTTTTTTCCAAATGATTTTGTTGCATTTTAGGAAATTAGATCTTAATTATACTTTCTTTAATTCTTACTTTTGCTTCTTTTGAAAAATTCTTTTTTGCTACACAATGTTTCATTACTCTCTCAATCAGCAATTAGTTTCATATCCACTAAATTCACTCAAATAAAATGTATTTTCCTTCTAAGAATTTGAAAAAAAAAATTGATATTATAGTTATCATAAAATTTCAATTATGTGTATTATAATTATTTAACACTTATTCAATTGTTATTTGTTACCCTATTTTTTTTCCATGCAATTGTAGTTTTTTTCAAATTAATTCTTAAAAACATTATTTAACACTTAATCAATTTCATTCAAATTAATTCTTAAAAAATATTTAACATTTTATAAATAGTTTTATTCTAACATATTGAAGGTAAATCATTTACATTAAATGCTAATAATTCATTAATATTTTGCTTCTTCTATTGTCATTCATATTTTTACTATTAAAGTATCATAAAATAAGGGTTAAATTTGTTTTTGTCCCTCAACTTTCGGTCACAAACTTTGGCCCAAATCTAGTTCCCAAACTTTAGAACTTCGTCATTTAGTCCTTATAACTAAATTTTGTTAAGTTTATTTAACATTTCAAACGTATCTCATGATAAAATTTAAGTTGTTTATACCGTTTGACACATTTTTACTTCAACGTTAGTTAAGAAACTAGTATGAAACATATTTGAAACGTCAAATAAATTTAATAAAATTTGGTTAAAATGACTAAATTCACACAATTCTGAAGTTGGGGGACTAAATTTGATCAAAGGATTGAAGTGGAACTAATTTCTATTTTCACTGAAAGCTAAGGGACAAAAAACATATTTAATCCTAAAAATATAACAATTGTCAAACCTGGATTAGCTAAATATATTTATTGGAAAATTTCATTAACAATCAGAGTGACGCAGTGAAAGTGTGGTGGGTCCATAACCCACAGGTTGTAGGATCAAAACTTGGCTATGATATAGAGGGGCTTCTAATTATTATTTTTTATATAAATTTATAAAAAAACACGATTAAAGAAGTAGATATGAAATTAATTTTTTAATAATTAATAATATAATTGATAAAGTTATGAATGATCAAATAGTCATATTTGGGGAAAGGATTAAAAGAGTAAATATGTTACTTAATGAAGAACGAAGAATTCAGAAAAAAAAAGATTTTAAATAAAGTTATAAGAACATCTTGGAAGATTTTTTCAATTTGTTTATTAGATGTTTAAAAGGGGCATCTAATGGTTTTATAAAAGAAGTTACATTATAAAAAGCTCTCTAAAATATTTTATTAATAGTTAAGAGAAGTAATATGCAAGTAACACAAATACACAATAACCTTGTATTTGGATGAAATATTTCAACAATGTTGAGAAATTGAGATGTATTGTATCTATATTGCTTGTAATTAAATTTTCTTCATTTTTTAAATAACTTGTTTGGATAAAGAAATTAAAATACCTTACATTTTAATTTTATGTTTGGATAAAGCAATTGAATTTCTTGTGAAATAAAATTTCATTTTAACAATATTTATTTTAAGCTTAATTATATTTTAAGTCCCTAATAAATTTGAAAACTTTCGATTGAATAGATTTGTGTGCTCTATTGAGTCCTTAAAATTCTAAATCTTTTCAATTGAGACCCTACAATTAAGTCTTGTGGTTAACATTGTGATGTGACTGTTACTCTGCATAATTTCATTCCTATGCATCCAAATGGTCCATACAATAGCAACCCACATACATCTCCAGATTGTATTACCCTTTTTACTCAACCCTAGTAGACAAAAATGGAGAAAGTGGTTTTTTGGTATATTGTGGTGTACTATAGAAATGCCTACCCAAATTCACATAACTTCCAAATACTAACTGAACAAGTAAAGAATAAATGACATACTTACTTTTCACACCTCCCACACATAACACCCGCATTATTACTCAAAGTCACCCCACCCCTTTTAGGCTAAGATTATCACACATTGCAACTCTATAAATAAGTATTTTCCATGCAAAGTGCAAAGCACGTGGTAAGGCTCTAATATTCCAAAGTTATCCAAACAAGTCATCTTCAAGTATTATTCTTGTTCTGATTTTGTTATTAGTTTATTTGACTATGTATATACTAGTTTCATTATCTTTCCACACCCAACCATCTTCCTTTCCTATATCTAGAACGCAATTGGACAACTCATGCAATAAATTGTTAACTTGATGTTTCTTCCATTCAAACCACTCTCTTCGCCATTGCAATTTCCATTCCCATACCCCGTTATTCCAATTTCCTACCTCATATATTTTAGCCTCTTATGTAGTAAAGTTAATGATGACTGTTTCACAACAACTATTTCCCAACAGGTGCACTGGTGCATAGTAGTATCAACAAGTGTCGTATCCACAGGGATTTAGCAAGTATATAGTTTTTGGGTTTTCTAGTTTGTGATAAAGAGTGCATGTAAAAATAGATAGTAGTAATTAGATTAAGTGAAGTAGGGACTATGAATTTATTTCATCTCATCTTTTTCTATTACATCACTACCATCTTGTTAACTTACAAATCATTTAATGTCCTGGAGTACTATTTCTTTGTAGATCTAGTTTCATCCCTGAATCACTAGAACCTAAGAACTTTAAACCAAGTGGGATTCCTCAACTCCTGGTAGAATGAATCTTTGCTTTAATGTGAAAGACTCGTTGAATGAATCCTTGTCATGTGCAGGACTCTTTCATCTAGCATCCCCTCTAGCATCTAATGAAGAATCTAGAACAAGTATGGAGGTTTGATTGGACCACAGTTTGAGACCAGTTTCCCAACTCATGCAATAATTTGTTGGCAAAGTTATCAAGTCATCACTAAGCATAAATCAAACCACAACCAATTGAATGAAAGCAAATATAAATACCTAAGAAGTAGAAGTATATAAAATTAGAAATGATTACATCAAACCTGGACATGAGGAAGTTTAGTTACTCATAGAATATTACAATGCAATTCCAGCAACATCTACACATAAGATTTACACTAAGAGCATTTCTCCAATGCCTCACAAACCCTATTTTATCCTACTTCTACATTTTTTAGCCTTCATTCAATTCCTAGAATGAAGACATGAAGTATTTATTTATAGGAAATTTTAGGCAATGCTTAACCAAACTTTTGGTGTTCAGCCACAAGGGTTTCTTCACAAGTGGGTTTCCTTCTCAGTTCAACCCCTTGCCCTGGTGCTTAACATGTGACCTTTCCCTCTTGTTAGGATTTTCTTGGCTGCTCAACCTCATGGATTTGTGCTCTAGGTTTTCTTGCAAAGAAGGTTTTCTCACGAGGCTCAACTTCATTTGTTGTGCTAAGCTAGAAAGTCAAAATATGTTGTCTTGTCTTTTCTACTTCCATAGCTTAGCTCAAATACAGTGGCTCATTTGCGTACTTGATAATTTCTTTTATATTCACTGCAAAATAGCAAAATATCATTATAATTCATAAAAATCAAATTCTCAATACTTCATTATGTATCTTAAGCTAAGGAGGTTTGTTTTATACAAAAATAGCACCATTTGATACATGGTAAATATCAATTTCAAATAAAAAATTTACTTATTCTTGAAACTTATCAGTTAACATACATCCTTGGAAATCTTTCTAAGAGAGGAGACTCACTTGACCAGTTATGTACCCAAAAAATAATCTTATTATCACTTCATATCTTCTAAGATATGTTCTTATTGAACTGGTTCTCTCTTTGTCCCTTGCCACAAACTTTCCTAAGGTATCTCCACCACTAAGATTCATATTTATTTTCATTTAATCTATTTAGTGGCCTCCAAGATCCATTTTTTATTCCAAAATTTCTTTTCATAGGCCATCTTTATCTATTTCCATTCTCCACTTCCATTTTCTTAGTAAGGCTGTGTTGAAAGTTTCTAGGTCTCTAACACGTAAACAACCCTCATGATTTGGCTTACTTAATTTATCCCAATTTACCCATGTTATCTTCCTATGATCATGTCCCCAACCCCACAGAAAATCCATCTTAATACTTTTGATTTCCTTCATTACTTCTATTGGGATCTTAAACAAGGAATGGTAAAATAGAGGTAGGGATGTAATGACTAATTTTATAAGTACAACTTTGCCACCAAATGACAAAATTTTCCCTCTCCACTTAGATAATTTCTTTTTAATCTTTTGCACCATACCTTTCCAAAATTCTATCTTCCTATGATTACCCCCTACTGGAAAGCCTAAATAAGTGAAAGGTATCATCATTTCATAAGGGTTGCAAATATGTCAATCATAAAATTATCTACTCCAATTTCCCCGACTTTGGATTTTTGAAAATTTACCTTCAACCCTGATCCCAATTCAAAAAATCGTAGAATGGTCTTAGTAGTCACAATATTTTTAGTTTAACCTGACCAAGGAACAATGTATCATTTACAAATTGAAGCATATTTGCATCTATTTCCTTTTTTCCTACCTTAATCCCTTTTAAAAAGGTTTCTTCCTACAACTTGCCTAACTAATCTTGATAGACCTTCTACAATAATTAAGAATAAAAAGTGTGTCAATGGATCACCTTGTCTTAATCCTTTAGTTGGTTTAAATTACTTTGTTGGGCTTCCTTTATCCAATACTGAGATATATAGATACTAATTCCAGGCAACCCTTTATCCATTGAATTCATTTTTAACAAAATCCTAACTTTTCCATCATATAAAAAAGAAATTCTCAATTTACTAAATCATAAGCCTTTTCAAAATCTACTTTAACGATCATTCCACTTTACTTTTTCCTTTTGATTTTGTCAACCACTTCATTTTCAACTACAACATAATCAAGTGACCATCTACCTTTAATGAACATTGACTGTTTTTTTATCTATCACCTTATGTAAAACTCTCTTCAGCCTATTTGATAAAATTTTCGATATTATCTTACATACAACATTCACTAACAATATAGGCCTAAATTCGTTCAAATATTGTGGGTTGTCCACCTTTATTATTAATGAAATAAAGGACGCATTACTTCCTCTCGACCATTTCACCCATGCATGAAAATCTAATTGTGTTCCCCACATCCTCCTTAATAATATCCCAAGCCAACTTTATGAAACTAAGATTGAAAACATCAAGTCTAGGACTTTTAGAGCTTTCACAATCCCATATTGCATCCTTATTTTCTTCCTCAGTAAAACTTTTGGTTGCATTACATTATCATGTTCATTGATTGATGGGAATGATGCATTGTGCAACCTTATCTTCACCTCATTCCTCTATTGGAATCCATTGTGAAAATATTCTTTAACCTGGCTCTTTACTACTCTTGGATCCTCACACCACTCATTTTGAAATTTTATTCCTTTAAGCATATTTTGCATTGATCTCCATCTATTCCTTTAACCGACTTTTAGCCATCCCATTTGTTTATACCATACATATTTTCTTCTAATCATTGTTATATCAAGTAAATCTAGATTTTCAATAAACTCATTAAATTCATGTATATCTCTGATACCCGTACATCCTTGGCTTAAAACTTTTCTTTCTTCTACATTCCTTACTGCATTAAATTCACCTAGCATGCACCACACTTTATTGTTATTTGTACTTCTAATTTTAATTATTTCCTTCCACGTTTTCCTATTTTATTTTTCACAATAGATGAGTTTACATTAACAAAAGATATTGGATGATTGTTCTCACCCTGTTTACCTTGTATTACCAAGAGGCTCTTATTTATTATAGAATCATCTAAAGCTAACTTGCTTTTACATCATATACATAAGACTCTACTTGCCATGTTGTTTGTAGTTGATTGTGTCCATTCTATATTATTATCCCCCCACAAATCGTAGCATTTAGGACTGTTTATTAGTTTAGTTTTTGTTTCGTGTATGCATACAAGGTTTGCACCTTTTTTAGCTATTATCTCCCTAAGATATCTTCTTTTAGTTGTCCCCCTATTCCTCTAATGTTAGAACATATAATCTTCATGTATCACCATTTCATTCCTTTCATTTATCTTATGCTTCAATTTTTTATCTCTTTATTCCATTTCCTCCAATTTATTTAATATATTGTTTTCCTCAACAGAATATGTGACCCCTATTTCTTTAGTTATGTTCCAAAATTTTAAAGCGTCTATGGGTCCATTCTTTAACCAAAAAATTCTATTATAATTTACTGTCCATATCAGAAATAGAGTTACTTAGAGATTTGATAGCCAACCTTAATTCCCTTCAATGTATATATGTGTTGTTGCAAAAGTGTACATCGTTAAATCTTGTTCCATTATTTCATGTTTGTGCATGCTTGATTCTCCTGGGTACATCTTCCATCCTTTAAAAATTGTATCTGGGTTTGTATTAGTGATTTGAACTAGCTTCATTCAACCTTCAATTCCAATTTGAGTTTCGTCGCGGTCTAAGTTAGCACAACCACTGGTTTGGGATTTTTCATCCATGGTCGGGCCACCTGGCTCTCTAAACACGACTATTGTTAAGGAGCGTCCATGTTGTGTTGATCATTGTTGTAGTGGCCCTTGGTTTAGGCTTTTGGATTGATCCCCTTCATGTTGTTTTTCATTGCTATCGTGTTATGCCCTTCGTTCACCGTTATTTGTGCACTTTTGTGTTGTTGGTAGGTTAGGTGTGTTAGAGAGTGACTTTTCTCTTTTGGGTTCTTCAACATTTTTATTTGTGCCAAACCCATACCTCCTTCAAAAAATAATAATAGGCTACCATGGGTCTTGTTTCTTGCCTGCAATGGATTTTGTTTTTGAGTCAACTTTCTAGACCTTCTTCTCGTTAAGAGTCTGCCACAAGAGATTGATCTCGAGATCCTTACTTGCTAATGCTTTGAGCATTAGTCTCCAATGTCTCCTTTCTTACCATTTCTATGCTACTATTGGATTTGACCTCAACTCTGGTCTGATTACTTTCCTTTTGAAGGGTTTGGTTTAGGGACCGTGTTGGTTTTTTCCGTGTCATGCATTCCTGCTTTCCCTCGAGGTTTACCATTGATCTAAGTTTGTCTAGTGAATTCATCGTGTCGTTAACCTCTCTTCTGCCAAAGTTCCAATTTTTGAGACCAAAACTTGCACAAATGGATACTAAAGAGCCCAAAGATCGAATTAATGATGAGTTAGTTTGTTGATATCTCTTCAACGTTTGGCACCTACATTCCCTATATACAATAGATGGTGTTTCTTGTTTGATGGATATCTGGTGAATTTTGCCATTGATTCTAATATGGAAATTCACTCTTGCTTCAATTTTAATTGGCATTCGAATGTTTAATCTTGCATACTCAATTTCTTACCATTCATGTGTTCCTCTATCAATAGATATCAATGCACCAATAGTTGTTGTCACTTTTTCGAAGCGTTCCCCAACCCAGAGAGATATTGGGATCCCCCTACATCTAACCCACACTCTTTTTATGTCCGATTATGGATTGATTGGTCCAAACTAGTAATAATGAAGCTTTCCTTTATATCCTCAATCTTACACTTATTATTAAGCCTTTCGATATAGCTTCGCTGAAGCCATTTCTTTTGCTCTTCATTCCCTTTAATCTCCACACCCTTCCAATTTTCCCTACTATCTTCAAATTTTGATCCTCCTTTTACCATTTGAGCACATATTTGATTCATTTTCTCTTTCCACAGTTTTTTACATATTAGTGGTACCCTTCTTGATTCCCCTTCATCTTAGTGGTACATCTTAGTTGGTTTTCAAGGGCCACCAAATTAGAAATTTCGTCAAAACTCACAAAGCCAAATCTTTGACCCCTCTGATTCTGTCTCTTTGATATAAAAACTTCTTAGACCTTTCTCCATATTTCTGAAATATTCTCCACATTTCATACTCATTGTGATTGGTTGGGAAATGAGAAAATAGGAATGATGTTGTCAACATTGTCTTATGCTTATTCAACTTGTATGTTTCATATAACTAGACCCTACACAACGATATTAATAACTACAAAGCACATGATCATGATTTATACTTGTAGGGCAACCCCAATTCCTATAAGTTGTCTAGAATACAATACTTCTTAAGCATTATAAGATATTAAAGAGCGACTAAATGTGTATGAACTTAATATTTTTCTTTTATTTGTCATCAAGTTTTCATGTGCATGAAAAACTCCTATTTATAAGCATCACAAAAAATTCATTATACCCTATATTTTTGCTTTGGCTTTGGTTTCAAAGCTTTTGAGCATGTATGTTTGAATTTAGACTCACACCACACTATAATACTCTTTTTGTTGAGGAAAAGAATATATTTTATCTGAACAACTATGTTGATCGTGCTAACTACACTAACTTAAAATCACAAATCACTCAGAGAGTAACTTTTGTATGTGTCATGATCTTCTTTGGAGAGTGAGACTAATTTTTCAAACAAGCGAATAAGCCTCTTAATAGGGGTGACAAAATAGGCCAACCCAACCCGTTTTGACCTGCCTACTCTTGGTCCATCAAAAATGGGTCGGGTTGGGCTAACCTACCACACAAAAAAAGGTCTAGAAATTACAACATGTCCTACCATAAGATGAGTTGGTATGCTGTCCCATCACTTTTTTTTTTATTTATTTTTTTTAATTTTTTGTATTTTTTGTATTTTAGTTTTAAAATTTGTTTGTATATATACTTATTAAAAAATATTTAGAGAATATTTAATCATAAATATTTTATATGTTTTATTGATTTAATTAATATTTTTAATTAAATAAATTAAAATAATCATCACATTTACATGTTAAATTACTCTATTATAACTAATAATTGGAACTTAATTTGTAAGTGTTAATGATTTAAATTATAATAATATTGCATATTTACATCTCTACAAAAATATAATATAGAAACTTTAATTATTTTTGTTTTAATTTTTAATTTTAAAAAAAATACAAAATAAAAAACAAAACAGGCCCGTGGACCAATGATTGGTTGGTTTACTTTTGGTATGTTGGAGCTAAGCAAGCCAAACCAAAACAGACTAATAAGTTGAAAATTCCAACTCTTAGCCATCTAATGTTTTATTGGAGTCAACACTAGGAATCATGGTTATTTAACTTTTCATTCATCTATTACTTCTTCATATGACTTTGCATGCTTCTTTCACAAGTCTTTGATGTTTCTTCATAAAACGTGAATAACTTAAATTGATTCACACTTAACAAACTAGTTAAATATATCAAAACTTAATATTACTTTTTATCATAAAAAATCTTCCGTGACTTGTTGGAAAACATGTAGAATTGCCTATAGTTGTGTATGCCTTAATAGAATCAAGGTATGAGCAAATGAAAATTGTCAATTGAAAGAGCGTTGTTCAAAGAGAGTTGTTCATCTATGAAATTCCGATACGGCTCAGAAATAGCGTTTTCACACTTCCACTACGTAGCGAATACAAACATGTAGCAAATGTGTCAACGATACAGTGTCAGATATTTTGGACCACCTCTTGGACACAAGACCAAAAATGCTTCACGTAACCTCTAAAAATTTTAAAAATTGATTTTTTTTTCAATAACGTTTGAAGTGTTCCGTTGTTTCAAACACATTTCAACGTAAACTGTATACTGATTAAAGCCTTTGTATGCAAGCAAACATAAAATTAGAAATATTAACAAACATCCTTATTCAAAAGAAATCCTCAAGAATAAATTACAAGGGCCAATTGTTTGGTAAGAGCAAAGACCATTTGCTCCTTTACACTGATCAATCTCTCTAGTTCTTAACTAAATAAACACAACATTCAATAATTCATCCAATTGCTAACAGTAGCAGGTGGCCCCCCTCATCAAAAAACTAGTTGAATGAAGGTTTATTGTGAAAATATTCAATTTCAAATAGTAAAATTTCTCACAAAACCCTCTTTCAGCAATGTGGCTAAAAATTTGGAGAAGCATTACCGGCGCTGAAAACTACCTACTCCAGCTACCTCATTGTCATGGAACTAAAGAAATATTGAGGGAACACAGAGATGTGGAATGAAAAATTATACTCAGAATGCAATGTCATCATCAGCTACAAACGGTGGAACAAATCTGCAATTTTCAAGAGTTTGCTCAAAGATGTGTCCCACTCTCAGCAGTTCTCCCTGCAATTTAATTCCAAGCCAAAGGATGATTGTGTTGCTCAATTTCAAACATATACTCTTGCAGAACATTTTCCT
This sequence comes from Vigna unguiculata, assembly GCF_037176805.1. NCBI lineage: Eukaryota > Viridiplantae > Streptophyta > Magnoliopsida > Fabales > Fabaceae > Vigna > Vigna unguiculata. The sequence continues at coordinate 31,835,938 of NC_140797.1, forward strand.
CAAATATATATATGTTATTCAACAAAAGTGTCCAATCAGAATACCAGTAGGACCACATTAGTTAACTTTGGCTGTATGGGAACTTTCAATACGATACAACTAACAGCCATATGCCAAATCCGATACATGATATCAATGTGATTTGTATTTACCAAATATCTCATTGAGGCAAAAAGTGAATCAAATTATTTTTTAATTTTAAATTAGCCCAAAAGTTTTCTATGTTTTTATCATTTTCAACTTAAAGTTCAAAAAATCTAAAACTTATCAGCATCTTATATTTAATATTTGGTATAAATACACATTTGGTACCCAAACTTTTTCGGAAAGTTCAATTTGGTACCCGAACTTTAGAAATGTTCAATTTGGTACCCCAATTTTCTAAAGATATTCAATTTGGTCCTCTCCATTAAGTTAGAGTTAACACCGTATCCGTACAGGACACGTGTCAAGCCATGAAATTTTTATTTTTTTTTCAAAAAATTTAAAAACTGTCACGTGTCAGTTTATCATCGTGTCACGTGGCAGCTTACAATCATGACACGTGGCAGTGTAATAGCTGTTTTCAATTTAGTACCCCAATTTAAATTTTTGGTTCAATTTAGTACTCCAATTTTTTAAAATCATCCAATTTTGTCATCTTCCATTTGAGACCAAATTAGTAAATAAGCTTAATTACAACCTATATATACATGTTACAATAACTTTTTCTAATATATACATCAAATCATTTCACCTAAATACTTAAATTATTTTATTTTTTACATTTTAACCTTTGTAATTTTTTATACATGAAATTTTTTACACTTGTACAAAATAAAATAATTTGAATATTTAGGTGTAGTGATTTGATGTATAAATTCAAAACAATTATTTTAACATGTTTATATAAGTTATAATTAAGCTTATTTACTAATTTGGTCTCAAATAGGAAAGAACGAAATTGGATCATTTTAAAAAATTTGGATACTAAATTGAATCAAAAATTTAAATTAGGGTACTAAATTGAAAACAATTATTACACTGCCACATGTCATGATTGTAAGCTGCCACGTGGCACGATGATAAACTGACACGTGGCAGTTTTTAAATTTTTTGAAAAAAAAATTATTTTTTTTGAAAAAAAAAATTTTAAAAAAATAAAAATTTCATGGCTTGACACGTGTCCTGTACGGACACGGTGTTAACTCCAACTTAACGGAGAGGACCAAATTGAATCTCTTTAGAAAATTGGGGTACCAAATTGAACATTCCTAAAGTTCGGGTACCAAATTGAATTTTCCAAAAAAGTTTGGGTACCAAATGTGTATTTATTCCTTAATATTTTTAAGAACTAAAGACTAGTAAAGAAAACGAAACTACCAGTTAGATAAAGAGCTCCATCAACAAGGAGTCCAGTGCAGTGGATAGGAAGAGTCAATACCTCATTAAAGGCTGCACCAATCATTTGCAGACCAACAGGAAGGCCTGCAGGTCCATCCTCAACAAAGCCACATGGCAAAACCAAGGCAGGTAATCCAGCTAGATTAACGTTTACCTGTAAAATTACAAAGCATCAGTAAAGGTCAAAAACTATGTTTGATATGTTACTGTATATGAATGAAATTTCAGACATTACAGAGAATATCAAACTCTTAACGATTGTATAATTAGGTATGCTCAATGGTGACTTAATTCCAATAGGAAATTCCCTTGTTGAGCCTCTAGAACTCATGCAACGCAACCAACCTGACCGTTAATGGTTAGCAAATATAATTCCTGGATGAGTTAACACCCATCTTGATTTTCTAAGGCTTAATCTACAATTTTTGTCTAGATATCCTGCTCAAGAATGAAATGCTTACGGTCATAATATCGCCTGCATACATAGCTAAAGGATCATTTTTCTTTTCACCTGCAAGTGCCAAAGGCAATAAAAATTTTAGCACTGCAGACACTGAAGTGCAATAATGCAAACGCAAAGAGTTGAAGATGCTAACCAATTTTATAAGCAGCTGAAGGAGCTGCAGGGGAAATCAAGATGTCATTTTGACTCAGTGCCTCCTTAAAGCTATTCCTAATTATGGTCCTTACCTGTAACAACACTCACAAATATTGAATATTGTCCACAAAACACTAAACATCTAGAAGAAGATGAAATTGATTAACTCCAGAAACTTAAAACTTCTTAAAGAGACATGTATTTGCACGTATGAAACTGAATTCACAATTATTAGGACTTAGATCAGAGATCTACTAAGAAATAAATAAAATAATATTATTAGTACCTGCTGTGCACGTTTGTAATATGCATCATAGTAACCAGCTGAGAGGGCATATGTTCCCATTAAAATTCTCATTTTGACCTGAGACATTTAAAATTGAAAGGTAGCTTAAATAGAAAATTGAAAGGTAGCTTAAATAGCAATGCCAACACATTTGAACCATTTCTCTAAAACCGGTGTAAGTAAAGGTAAGCTACCACTCATCTTGGAGTCAAATTTGAAATTAAGAAAGAAGAAGAGATGAGTACCTCAGAACCAAACCCTTCAGCTCGGGAACCTCCATAAAGAGAATCTAGTTCGTCAGCATAAACTTGGTTTCCATATCTAAAAATATATACAAATGGCCAATTAAAGTCAGGCCAATGGTTTATCAATGAAAATGTATTTCAGAGGGGAGAGAATTAAGAAAGGTGGTTTGAGTCACTGACCTGATACCATCATAGCGAGACAAGTTGGAAGATGATTCAGACACAGCAAGGATATAATATGCAGGCAACCCAAGGGAAAAGGATGGCAGTGAGACCTGTAACAAGTTCATAGCAAAAGAAAAGGACATCCTGAAATATAAACTGCAATAATACAAACTTCAAAAGAACCAATAGAAGTTGCCATTCATAGAGAAAAATGATACGGACCTCATTCACAGAGCATCCTAATTCCTCAAAATGCATAGCAGCAGCACGAATTGCTGAAATTACTCCAGCATCAACACCCTTGTCAATTGTTTCACGGATCAGACCAACTCTCAGTCCCTTCAAGGGTTTACTTTCCAAGGAGCTCACAGAGACAAAGTGGGACTGAAAGTCAGGCACATCCTGAAAAACGAAACCATATTATTGAAAAGACATTGGCTTAATAAGAAGAAATAAATAACGCTTACATCCACTGATTTCAGAAATCACCAATCTAATTGAGGAACAGAATTTAATGAACATTATTAATATCCCTTGCAAACAATGAGAAATTGGAAGGATTATAACAGTTAGACCAAACTTTGTGAAAACTCATATTTCTCCTACCTGCTTACTTGACGTGGCATCAAATCTATCATGACCAGCAATTGCATGAAGGAGAATCCCAGTATCGGCAACTGATGAACCAAAGCAGCCAATGGTATCAAGTGATGATGCATATGCCATAAGTCCAAATCTTGAAACACGCCCATATGTTGGCTTCAAACCTACAACACCACAAAAAGATGCCGGCTGCCTCACACTTCCGCCTGTGTCACTTCCCAACGATACAACACACTGCCTGGCAGAAACTGCAGCTGCTGATCCTCCTGATGATCCTCCTGGCACCCTAGACTCATCCCACGGGTTGGCAGTCACCTATTGAATGAACATATGCAGCACCTGAGTAAACCAATCGCAGTTATAAATGGGAAATACAAATAATAGGACCCACACACAACCCCTCTTTTATTCCATTAAGCTTTGCAATAACAGAGGGGAGATAACACAGCAGGAATGAAAATTAGCAACACATTAATGCATGTAAGGTCTATCAAGTCATTCATTGACAATTTTAATTCTCCATTTTCTATACCAAACATACAATGAAATCCTGCTTTCAACATAGAACAGCTAATCAATATTTCAACTCCTAGACACAAATGAAAAACAGAGTCATAAAGTCACCCATCCTCAAATTCATTACAAATAATAATGCAAAGTGGGCATTTGACATTTTAGAAGATACATTCTTAGACACACCAAGCATCCCACAATGCTCTTAAAATCACACCATTCCTTCTGAATCTTCAATCGCCTTTCTAATTAGGAAAAAATATCTTCACAATCTTTCTATTCATTTCAACATATTTTATTTTCTCTTTTAAAGGTTGTAATTATTACAAATAGAAATGATGAAAATGTAACTCATCTAATTGGTATCAAAGCATATCAGAGTCTGCCTTAGCATTGTTTGCAGGGTCTATTGTACAACCCATTATCGGGTCCTCCTTTATTCCCATACTTGATGTCATCGAAGTAGGGGAAGTCGGGGGATATGTTGAAGATCTCATATCATCTTGGGATTTGACCAAATAATAATAGATAGATGTGTACAAACCTCACCTTATTAAACTAATTTTGTAAGATTGAATTGGACTTAAAGTTTACTCTCTTAAAGTAATCTAACAAACTCTCAATTTCAAAACATCAACAATAGTGTGTGTGAGAAAAATTCAGTGAGAGCCCTACCTACACAGATATCCTCCTCTCTTGCCTCATTTCTGACTTAAAATACTTCCTATATAATAATAAAAATAATAAAATAAGGATTAAAGGAATATTAAGACAATGAAGAATATCCAAAATTTGATTTTATTATCAACTTTTAAAACTAATAAGTTTTGCCCATGTATTTTTAAAGAGAAAAAAAAAAGATGTACTAACATCTTAAAATTGTGTTACATTGCCATTTATATGGTAAATTTGTTGACTTTATAAGTTATATGGGTGGTGATAATTTGTGATTGGACGACTGAGACGCCAATTACACCTTTTTTTTTCAAATATCCAAACATTTTCCTGCATCTGGGTAGGAAAATATGTGTAATTCAAAAAATGAAATACCCAAAACCAATGTTTCAAAACTTAAATATTACACTCAAAATTTAGAAAATTTTCAGAGACTAAAAAACCATTAATACTAATATAACTAAATAATAACAGAAGTAGTGGTAGCAGAGCTTAGTTGCGCTTGAATGGTCATTCAAGCCTAAAAATGCATAACGTGTACTAAGTTTCAAAAGTAAACAAAACAATTAACTTTTAAACAGAAAAATTCAAATTGCATATAAACCATAGTAAAAAATATTATAAATGCAGTATTAGGAAAGAGAACCTGAAATGCAGAAGCTTCAGTGGTGCTTCCCATTCCAAACTCATCCATATTGGTTTTCCCAACCACAATTCCGCCCAGTTCCCTCACTCTCTTCACCGCCGTCGCGTCGAACGGCGGCCGGTATCCAGCCAGGACGCGCGAACCACCCGTAGACGGCATGTCCTTTGTACAAATGTTGTCTTTCACGCCGATGAGCACCCCGGCGAGGGGACCGGGGTCGTCGCCGGCGGCGATGCGGGCATCGACTCGGCGGGCCTGGGCAAGCAGGGCATCGTCGTCTGGGAGGTGGAGGAAAGCGCGGAGACGGGGCTCGGCGAGGCGGAGGTGCGCGAGGCGGGAGAGAGCGAGGTCAGCGGCGGAGGCACGGCGCGAGAGGAGGGTTTGACGGGTGGAGAGGATTTCGGAGTGCGGCGGAGGCGAGGTGGTGAGGGTTGGGGTTTGGTCAGTAAGGGAGGCGCGTGAGGTGTAGGAGTGGGAGTGGCGAGTGAGTGAGAGGCGAGAGAGGGAGCGAGGGGTTTGAAGTGTGGATAGTAGCATTTTTTGTTGAGGAAGAAAAAAAAGAAGATATGAGAATCAATGAATGAATGAATTATAACTGTTATCACTTATACTCACTTGTGTATAAGAAGAGGAAGAAGACGACGGGAAAAAAAATATAACAAAAAAAAACTATTTCATCTTATTAACTCATGTTTAATTTTGACAACTATCTCTCCACTAATATAAAAAAAAAAAAAATACCTCTTTATTATATAAGATTAGTGTGAAAGTTTGTAATTTTAATTTACCAAAACTACTTATTGTGTTAAACTTCCATGACAAACTAAGCTTAAAATTTGTTTCCTGCCATTAATAAACAAATAAATTATAGTCACCTTTTTTAGTTTTCTCGCATTACGTTGTCTTCAATTTTTAAATAATTACTTACTTTTAATATTTTAATAAAACAGTATTAACACCTTTTATTTTATTTAAATTCATATTTGTATTAAAATATATAAATATAATAAGGTAATAGTTTATATTTTATATGATAATTTGTAATTGTTCGAAAACTATAAGTTTGCTTATGAGAGGGGATGATTAGTATTAAAAATGATAATTAATGAATTAAAATATTTATTTAGTAAATTATAAGTTTGTTTATGAGAGGTGATGATTAATTATCTTTATTTTCTTATCATTAATCTGAATTTTATATTTTTTTTATCTCTTTATCACTTTCTGACTTTTTTGTCTCTTTTTACTTTTTTTCTCCTCTAGGAATCTTTTTTAGGGTTTTATCATATTATCACATTATATTCGTTGAACTAGCAGGAGACTCGTGCATACACACGGATCGTATTTTTTTTTATATATTTTTTTATTTTTAAAACATATTTTCTTTTTATTATATATAAATCAATAATTTGAATATTTTTAAAACATTTTATTATTATTATTATATATAAATCAAAAATTTTAATGATTATTATTATTGATTAATTTATATAATAATTAATTTATTATTTAAATTTATGTGTAATGATTAATTTATTATTTAAATATAATAAGGTAATAGTTTATATTTTAATGATTTGAATATTTTTAAAACATTTTATTATTATTATATATAAATCAAAAATTTTAATGATTATTATTATTGATTAATTTATATAATAATTAATTTATTATTTAAATTTATGTGTAATGATTAAAATATATAAATATAATAAGGTAATAGTTTATATTTTATATGATAATCTGTAATTGTTCGAAAACTATAAGTTTGCTTACTAGGGGATGATTAGTATTAAAAATGATAATTAATGAATTAAAATATTTATTTAGTAAATTATAAGTTTGTTTATGAGAGGTGATGATTAATTATCTTTATTTTCTTATCATCAATCTGAATTTTATATTCTTTTTTTATCTCTCTATCACTTTCTGCCTTCTTTGTCTCTCTTTACTTTTTTTCTCCTCTAGGAATCTTTTTTAGGGTTTTTTCATATTATCATATTATATTCGTTGAACTAGCAGGTGACTCGTGCATACACACGGATCATGTTTCTTTTTATATATTTTTTTATTTTTAAAACATATTTTCTTTTTATTATATATAAATCAATAATTTGAATATTTTTAAAACATATTTTATTATTATTATATATAAATCAACAATTTTAATGATTATTATTATTGATTAATTTATATAATAATTAATTTATTATTTAAATTTATAATTAATTTAATTAATTATAACAATATGATTTTAGTTTAATTAATTAAAAGAAAAAGTCATATTGATATGATTAAGTAATTAATATTTAAATTAAATAGCAATAATAATATTAATATTAATAATAAGATTAAAAAATAATAGTTAGATATGAATTTTTTGTTTTAAATTATAAAATTAACATTAATTGATTAGTAATATATAGTAAAACAATATTGTTATAAAATTAAAATTTATAATTATACTTTTGAGTTACATATTATATTAAAATGAAATACGTATATGGTTATTGATGTTAAAAGTAAAATGTAGATATATTGTGTAATATGGTCTCGTACAAAATAAATACAACATATTAATTGATGTTAACATTTCTAAATAGAAACACATGTAGACATATGTATGTTACATTAAAATGAAATGCATTTGCACATATAGTTGTTAAAAAGTAAAATGTAGACATATGGTGTTATATGGTCCCATAAAAAGTCAATACAACATGAAACTGATGTAGAATGTTTAAATAAAAACACATGTAGATGCGTATGAAATTGATATAAACACTTGTATTTTATATTAAAATGAGATGCGTATGCACAGATTCTTGTTAAAGTAAAATGTAAGCATATTTCCATACAAAATAAATACAATCTGAAGTTGATGTTAGATTTGTTTAAATAGAAACACATGTAGATATAAATACATGTAGATATAAACACATATATATTATATAAAATTAAAATGCATTTCCATGGGTCGTTGTTAAAGTAAAATGTATCCATATGGTGTAATATGTTTCAATATAAAATAAATACAACATGACATTGATGTTAAAATATTTAAACAAAAACATGTATAAATATAAACACATGTATTTATATTAGAATGAAATGATGAAATATGTATGTATGAGTCGTTATTGAAGTAAAATGTATGCATATTGTGTAATATGGTCCCGTACAAAATAAATTCAACATGAAATTGATGTTAACATTTTCAAATAAAAACATGTGTACATACAAACACATGTATATTACATAAAAATGAGATGCATATGCACGGATGATTGTTAAAAATAGATTGTAGGTATATTGTGTATTATGGATCATGTTTGAAACAAAAATACAAAACGAAGTTTATGTTAAACTTTGTTAACAGAAACATAGAAGAATAGATATAAAACTTAAGCAAATATTTAAAATTAGTTGACAATAAAAAAAATATTATAAACAAAAGTAAATATATTGATTCAAATAAATATTACTTTAAATTTGTTGGCTAATAATTAAATGAATACTTTAAAATCAAATATATTATTGATTCAAATAAAAATAACAACAAAAGTAATAGTAATTATAATAGTATTATAAATTACCAACAAAAACATTAATTTATAATTAAAGAAATTTAAAATAATTACTAAAATCAACTAATTAACAAAAGTTATTTTGAAATTATTCATATTATTATTAATTGCAAATATACAAATTTAAAAGATTTCAAAAAGTATGAATTAAAAAAGAATCCAATATTGGAGACTACACTTTTTGTGAAAGCCAAATCGAATCTCGATTATCGGATGAAACAATACTTGTGAGCACCAACTATTTTGTACTTATCAACAATATATCAGTTAAACTGATAATAACAATTAAAACCATATATCAACACCCAATTTAGTCCGGATAAGAAATAAAATTTTACTTTAAGAATAATTAGGAGAAGAGAACAATAGGAAAAAGTGAGCATTGATTTAAGTATAGATATATTACTACTTTTACTTTCATCCTATTTTAATTTTTTTATTCTTTTTTATCTTGTTTTATTTTATCTTTTTTTAATTTTAATTTTAATTTTAATTTGTAAGTTTAATTTTAATTTTAATATTTTTGTTTGTTTTTCTTTTTTTCGTTTCATTCTTTTTCCAAAAAAATATAAAAAAATTAAAATGGTAAAAATGAAAAAAAAAAGGAAAAGAGAAAATGATAGTCAACTTTGCTATCCTTTTCCTCTCCATGCCAGAGAAATGTTAGTATCGTCACTTTTTGGCCCATTTCTGCGTCTTGACATAACTATAGAAAGATTGGGTATATGTGGCAACCGGGGCAATCGTAGGATTAGACATAGCAATGCTAGTAGGGTGGCCGGAAGGTAACATGTTTCATGCTTTTGATCATTGGCAAAAATTCAAACTAAATATACATAAAATGGGAAACTAGCATGATAACGAGGAGGAGAGAGTCGTTTGAAAAGGGGACAACTTTCTAGCATAAGGGAACAGCGAACTCGTAGGAGAGGGAGAGAAAAAATACAGTGGAGAGAAACATAAGGGCCGAGAGCCACCAGCGGGATAAAAAAGGTGCTACAAGCTAAGAAAAGCTCCAAGAGGTAAGCTTCAAGACTTTGAATACATGAGTAAATGAAACTGTACATTGATGAAATTGTGAATTGTATTTTGAGTAGAATGTTGTGGTTGTCCGTGAGATTTGTTATATCATCATTCAAGTATGTTATATGTCATGTTGTTGTTTGAATGTGAGAAACGATATATGCTCACCACTACCCAACTGAACCACCACAGCTACGAATTCCCTCCATCTATCCCTCACACTTCATCTTTTCAGCCCACAAGCACCTCCAAATAAGCCATCCCATCCTTCATCTTCTTCGCTAATAATCATCTCCACGAACCCACCATCACATTGCCTCCTCCATCATTGTCACGCTCCCTTTCCATCATCAACACACCAAAAAAACTCATTATCCATTCAGCTGCCGCAGACCAATTCCTCTAATTATCATCCCCTTCCCACAACACTCCCATTCGTAGAACCATCAGTTTCCATCATCGCCAACTTTCATCTTCAGCCACTGCATTTTTCATATGTGTTTTTGTTCACCCACATCTTACCCATTCATGTTTTCATCATATGTGAGACCCCAATTCCTTCGCATTTCATCCGCTCATAACCACCATAACCATTTTCTTTTTCGTCCTCATTTCCAGCTTGTTCATGAATACCTCCATTCTCCATCCCCATCAAAAATCCATCCCCTGTTAACCTTTCACTTCATACTCATTTTCATCAATACGCAATTCGCACACGAATAAGCCAAAATTTGTCTTGGCTTACATCTCTAAATTCATACCTTCTTCTAACAACAATATTTTCTTCCTCAATGTTCGAATCCACCTGCATAGAAACCAAGATAAAAAACAGAGAACCGGAACCCCCTTTCTAGTACCAAACACTCAAGCCTCATATTCCCCCATCATCCATATCTAATCACAATAGAGAGATGAACAAAGGAGTAGAAACCAACGCTGCTGGCGAGGCCGCCAACGATTCAGAGCTTTGAACGGAAGACACGCACAAATGGCAGCGACCCTGGGTGTCGCGAGAGCAGTGCGAGTCGTGCCTGAGAGGAGGGAGAGTGAAGGTCGAGCATCTCTGGGTTCTTGACGTCAACGTCTGTGGTGGACACCACTGCCGCCGCCGACGTCTTTCGATGGTTGCGGCGAGGTGACGATCTCTCGGGGTTAGCTTTCAAGAACTAAGTCGTTGAGCCGCCAAGAACGAGGTCGACGTCTCCGGCTTGGGCGAGCGCTGTAGGGTGCTAATCCCTTTCCTACGCGTAACCGACTCCTGAATCCAAAATCTGATTTTTCGCAGACTTGTTTTATCTTTATGGTTTTCCATAGTTTTCCAGAATAACTATGGTGGCGACTTCCAAATCTCTTTTCAAACTCGTTTTCTTTTTTGGTTCACCGTGCCGTCGCGATTTAGGTTGTGACACCATAAAATAAATTAACCAAACAAAACCTAAAACTCTAAAAACTTACCTTTTTCACTATCGGGTTCTAAAGCAACCATAGTAAATATCTTTAATCTTAATTTTTATTAAAAATATCTTTAATTTTCTTATTTAAAACATCGTTCAGATTCATTTGTGATATTTATTCTTCTATTTTTTCTCATTTGAAATAGTAAGTTATTGCATTAAATGATCTTGAATAACAATTTATGTTTCCCATGCTACTGATTTAAAGTGACTGAAACATCCAGAGGTTTCATTGAAGAAACTTTACCATCTGGTGTTGAATAAACTTACCTAAAAGAGTCAATCATATTGTCTGTCCTGTAAAGACAAAAAAATTGTCAAAAAGTCCAAAGTATTTAGTTTCAAGAACTTCCTTCGGAACCTCATATATATCTTAAGTATAGTATCTATTGAACAATAATGTTGTCATATAAACCAAACAAATTATATATACACAAAATCCATATCAACAAAAACATAAATTCCATGAATAACGTACTCACAAAAAACAAAGAAATTATATATGCACAAATTACATACCTAAAAATGGAGGAGCAGAGTACGTAGAGGAAGGAAAAGACAGAGGAAATTTCAAACTGAGTCAGGAAGCCTAAAAGATGAATCCCAATATAACGGAGAGCAGGAAGAGTTAAAAGGGTTAAAAGAGGAGAATGACAAAAAAAACCAAAAACTTGGACAAGTGTCAAAAAATTAAATATGGGTATAACGGTCTTTTCTAGAGGTGTTTGTTTTCAAATATTTTAGATTTATACTTATATAAGATAATAATTTAAGTTTGTTTCAATAACAAAGTATTATGTATTATTATTCTTGATTAATTTGCTTAATTACTAATAAATAAATTTAGAGTTCATCTAACCGGAATCAAATCGTATTTTTGTTTGTGATTTTTTTATTGTATAATTTGGTCACTAACTTTTGTTTATCAAGGCTAGTGGTCTTTTAGATTAAATCAACTTATGAAATCATATTGATCCCTTTTAATGCTACTTGTATAACAATTATTTGGTGATAATATAAATAAATCCAAATCCAAACAGGAAAGGATACACCACAACCATTTGTATATAACAATTCCAACCAAGGCTCTTGTTCTGCCTCTATATGTCTTTTCAGGTAATGTCTTATGGCAGAGAAGTATAAGGCCATTAAGCAAAGTTGACTCTGCTCCTATAATGGACTCTAATGGTAAGTCCTTTGCTGTTGGATTATTTGAAGCCTTACCCTAGAAAATCAAACTTCATTAATTTAAACCTTTATATGAGGTCTCCTAATTAGTAAATGTAATCATATTGCCTCTAATTTATAAAAATATATATATCTGAATTAGACTTTTATAGATGTTCATATTGCCTCATACTTGCCCCCATTATTTAAAGTGTGTATTATGTATAAACCTCTGCATTAATCTTAAAAATCAGTACAACCAATAGAAGTGCTATTAACAAAATCAGAAACATACTCTTTCTTGACTTGATGTAACATGATGGATATTTATTGGTTCATTGGATGGATTCTTATACTCATTTTCTCCAAACGGGGTTCTCAAGAAATTCTTAAGAATGAATGCAGAGAACTCTATGATTCAAGTTAGACCTTTTCTTGATCGCTCTAGATTTGCAGTGTACAGTTCACATGTCGAGATGGAAGGAAAAGTTAGCAACCCAATTAGTGAATACACTCTTGTTTCGGCAATTCGACCAAAAGGGGCATTATTCACTATGTTAGTTCTGTCAGTAATTTTGGGTCAAACATATATATGATACATATTTAAATGTGTTAGAGCCATTATTTATTAAGCCAAATAATATAGTGATCTGACTAAATTAATGTTTTGGCTAAAGGCATACGTCATGAAAATAAAAACTATGTAGAGACCATAAAGTAGTTTCTAATTTAATGAGGGGCCAAATTAGAAATACTAAATCTTAAAGTAATTAACCTAATTAGGTTATTTAAAGGGTCATGGTCCCCTTCTGAGAGCACACACACAGAACGTAAGTTTCTATTCCTATTCCTTTCTCTCTTTCCCCATCAAGAGAGAAAATCTATAAGGAAATACAGGTTCTCTAAGGAAGGAAGATCAGAGGATCAACAATGCTCTAACAGTATTATCATTATGTAGAATTCAGGTACTGTCGCAACCGAAATCGCGACGGGACGACAAGCCAAAAAAATTAAATTTGTAAAAATAGAAAAAGAGTGTGGAGTCGTCACCATATTTATTATAGGAAACTATGGAAAACCATACAAAAAGAGCAAGGTCTGCGAAAAACCCCACAACGCCCGTCCTAAGACGGTACCTTTAATTAAATGTGCAAAAGTTGTGGTTCTTTAAAATATTTATTTTTCCCAAAAAATAATAAATGAATTTACAAAAGAAACAAAAATATTTTTTTTATTTATTAGGCCCGACAAGGATTAATCCTTGCTCCTACGTATCTCGTATCTCCATTTACAATGGAGAATCAAGGTTACGTAGTTCTTTATGAAAAACTATTTGGAAAATTATTTGAAAAATGATTTAATTTGTTTTATAATTTTGAAAACCTTTTTATTTAAATTTTAGTATTATTTTAAAATTGGTGTCACACGACGCAAGTGACCGGATAGACACTTGAAATAAATTCTTTTTTCTAATATTTTATTTTTAATTTTTTTAATCAGATATAAATTTTTAATATTTTTTTTAAAGTTATTTTAAAGTAGTTGTGGATGTCATTGCGACGTGAGCAACCAAATAGATATAAAATAGTTAATAAAGAAAGCTATTTTTTATTTTTATATGTATATATGTTTAGAAAAAACAAAATTCTAAATTGGATGTCATGCGACGCGAGCGGCCGGACAGACAATAAAGAAAAGGGAAAAAATATTTTTTATGATTAAAAAAAAAGAATGAAAATTGAAAAAAACTAAATCAAAAGATGAAAGAATTGAGAGTGACGTACCTTAAAAATTTTCAATATCTCCTCACCTTTTCTCTTTTATTTTTTTTTTGCTTCCTTTTCTAATATTTTTGTGCCTGTTTTTCCAATAGAGATAAAGATGAGAGGTTTCTATGTGGGTGGTAATGAGAGAAAGAGAGAGTGTAGAGAATGTTTTCTTCTTCTTTTTTTCTACCTCCTTTAATATGTTTTTTTTTTTTTTTGCTGAAAGAGAGATATAAAAGGAGGTATGTATGTGGGAGTTGTGATGGAAAAGAATTAGAGAAATGTAGATAATCTTTTTTTTCGGTCATGACAAAGTGTGTATTTATACTCACCTTGCAATATCAATGCAATCTCAGCCTTAATTGTAATGAACAATGTAAGGAAGGAATTGGTCATGATAGCAACACATCACGGAGATCAAATCATAGCAAATCAGAGCACAAAATCAATCAAGATCAGTAATATTGATTATAACCATTAACAAATCAGAGCACAAAAATCAATCCTAATTAGTAATATTGATTCTAATTAAGAGATATTGCTTTTAATTATTAGAATCATATCACTAATTTCTAATTTCTCTCTCTATCAGAACAAAGGTAGAAGATATGTTGAGTTGTTGAGCTCATGAAGAGGAGTGTGATAACAAATTAGGCTCTTCCTTCTTTTTTCCTTTTTTTCTTTTTTTTTTCATGTCTCTTTTTTCTTTTTCTTTTTCTAAAATTAAAGTTTGAAAATCCAAAGAAAATTTTGTTTCAGATTTTTTTATTATTTTTCATTAACTAAAAACTTATTTTTTATTTTTTTTAAAAAATAAATTTATTCACCCAAACGGAATTGAGTGTTGACAGGTACGCTTTCGCATTCAGTTTTTAACATGTTTATGGGTATGGGATGATATTTGTGATTGATCGCTAAAATCAATATTAGAATTATATCTATTTGTGTGTAACAGGTTCCTGCAACAGGATGGATATCCTAGCACATATTTTTCACTTCTCATTCCTCATAACACTTGGCATTAACAATTAAGTTTCCATAGCAGCCAAAAGCTAACTATTTTTCTGTGTTGTTGATTCAATCAGGTCATGTTTCTACCTTATTTTCTGAGAGTTATCTAAGTCATTTTGTCATGAATGAGGAGATTGTTCTTGCTTTCCTTCCTGCCTTAAGTAAGAGTGCTCTCTCTTATATAATCATTTTTTTTTTCTTTGAAAGTGTTGAATAATGAAATAATCATGACAAATTTGTTAATGCTATTGATGAGATTGAATAAGGGTACTAAATAACTTTTTCCACTTCATTAAGGTTGTTCTTATAAAATTAAGGGTGGGCATGGATTGGATAATTAGATATCCGCTCCAAATCCAATTTGAATCTAAATATATGGTTCAGATTTTGATCCATATCCACTTTTTTGTTGAAAAAACAATTTGGATATTTTAAAATCTATATCCAAATATTAGGATCAAGTTAGATATCCTTATCTAAATATTTGGATCAATTAAGAATCTAGATTTATTTCTAAATCCATTTTTAATGAAACTTAACTTTTTATAAATTTAATTTTAATTTTTAATTTTTAATTTTAATTTTAAATTTATATTTTAAAAATAAAATAATTATTTCATCCACTACATAAATATTTTTAAAAAAAGTAAAATAATATATAAAATAATAAAAATATAAAAATATTATAAATTTAATAGTATTAAAGATTAAAAATAATATATTATTTAAATTCTTAGCATTAAAAAAAATTAAAATCATATAATTGTCCATATAAAATCATTTAATCTTTTGGTAATGAAAATTATTATAAAGTCATTACGTCCTCATACAATATCACTAACATTAAAAAATAACAAATCCAAAACACTATAGAGTTCATGGCAATTTTAACAGTCTCTTCAAATAGAATGCAACAACACCCATTCGATTACAAAGTTCAAAATCTCTTCCATGGCTCATTAACTCAAACTCATTATCAATATCTCACAACCTACTTTTTGTCTCTTGTTTACTTCTTTATTGGGGTTATTTGGACATCTCAACACATGATTACGCATTGCAGTTGTTCCTTTCTCATATCGAATAAGGATATCACAATACTTGCATTGAGCCCTTTTATCCGATTTTGGTTCTAGTTGAATGAAATGATTCCAAGCTTCTGATCGATTTTTCCGTCCCTCATGAGAAGGGGGTCCCATATTTGCAGAGCCACTAACAATTGATGGAGTAGAAAGTGCATGTTCAATTGGTTTTGAGACGGAACAATCATCTTCATCCATAGTTACCACTGTATCTGATAAGAAAAGATAATCAAGTTACTATCAATAGTTTGAAAGTCTCCTGTCCTACAAAAATAAAAGCGTAAAACATAAATAATAAGAGTAATACATCTTAAAATTAAAGACGTAAAAGAAAAATAGAAATACTATAACAATGCTTTGTATTTACGGACCAACTAGAATTTATTTTCAATGACCAAGTTAGAAGAAAAATATGCCCAAATTTGTATCGGAAAACAGAATTATGTGGACCAAAACCATCATTCAAAAGCCTACCTACCATAAGTAAAACAAACAATCTTAATTTGATAGTTGAAAAAACCACATAAGACTTATAAAGTATGTTAATGACGAAATGATGATAAAGATGCCCAATTCAAAATGAATACTTTCAATTATTTTGTAATTATATATGGATTAAAAAACATTTTTAAGAGTTAAAGAAAAAAAAAACATATTTTAGTAATTTGTCTTATATTCTCAAACACAGTAACTAAAAACAGCACGGTAATGTTGACAACTCTATTCTTTTAAGTATATAATTAACATTCGATGATAGAAGTCATGTGTATAAAAAAAGATCAATCGAAGAATTTAATCTCTTAAATAATTTACTCAAACAAACTCTTGACCAATTACACATTAGCCACCCAAAAGAATGCAATAAACTGCTCGTAAAACTTTTGATCCAACTTGGCCAATTCTATAACCTTTTTTTTTATTACTATTTTCAATGTGCACCTGAATTCTGATTAGTAATATTTAATAACAGCACAGAGGACCCCAAAAAACAGAACGATGGTAAAAAGTATTGAATTCTGAGATTTTTTGTATGCTAGCTTTCAAGAGAAATAGTGCTCACTTATCGTAAAAAGCTAATACAAGCTCAGCAGAAGGACTCTCTGTTTCTGTTTTGTTGCAATCTTCATTTCCAGTGAAGAGCCTTGCATGTCGTTGCTCATCCCTTAAATTTTCAGGACTCAGATTGAGATGGGATTTTAGTTTTCAAGACCTGGAAGGAACTAAAGAAAACTTTTTTCAGACAATTCACTGTGGAAATTTCAGCAACAATTATCAGATTATGCAACAACAGAATTCATCCAATGGGATAAAAACATAGTCAAGTGTGAATTCATCCAAACATAACAAAATCTGAATAAAACTTCTTCAGTAAAATACAATGGGAGCAAAAGGAAGGGACACATAGTACTTACAAAGCGGAAGAAAACCACCACTGCTAAAGCACAAACCACCACGTTTGAATCACAGTGCTGTTTTAATGCTAAAAACAGATGTCCAAAAGGAACACAGAAGAAGCAAGAAGAAACAGAGGAAGAGAGGGTTTAGGGTTTTCGAAAATTTGGGGGTGAAGCACAGATGAAGCTAGAAGAAGCAGAAGAAGAGAGGTTCTCGAGATTTTGGGGGTTAGCAAAGAAGAAGAAGATGAAGCTAGAAGAAGCAGAGGAAGAGAGGTTCTCGAGATTTTGGGGGTTAGCAAAGAAGAAGAAGGGATTTAGGGTTCTCAAAAAATTTTAATCTGGAACATTGAAATTAGGTTCAGATTATTATTTTTATCTGAATATAATCTGATTTAAAATTTGGATTCTTTTTATTTTTAATTTATATAACTAAAACAGAAATCCAATCTGAAAAAGTTTATAAAATACAGATAAAAGAAAAATCCATATATAATTAAATGGATTAATAATGGAGCAAAACAGATTAAAAAGAGAGCAGATTAGAAAAACTAAATTTTTTGCCCACCCCTATATAAAATCATCAAATGAGAAATTTAACACTTTTTCCATAATGTTGATCATAGTACAAATTGGATAGCTAAAAATTCCATGGAGTATTTACCTTAGGGAATTTTATTTTTTATATGAAGTAGCTTGTTTGAGTGAATTACTAATGGATTGATCCTAATGTTCACAGTAGAGATTAGTACAAATCTTCCTTATCTGTTCTTCACACACATTCAGATAAATATCCAATTTCTTGATGAGTAAATGGTCAATTTAATAATCACTTTATTCTTTAGATCGAACAAAATACAAAAAAAATATCTTTAAACGTGTTAATATTATCATTCAAATCACATTGATTCATATAACTTTGGATTAAAGTGATTAACAAAGTGCATTTCTTCTATTTCAGAGCACTAATGTAATAATAAATCACAATTCCAAAAACTAAATTGTTCATATACATTTTTATCCATTGCCACTACAAAAATAATAATTTTTAACTCAGTTAAATCGGTTATTTAGCGACGATTTTAATCGCCACTATTTTATTTTCTATCAATTATCTAACCAACATAGAATTTGGCGCCACAAAGTATTATAGTATCGGTTTAATATAACCATCGAAATAACCGCCATTAAAATATTTACAGTCGATTTTAATCGCCTCTAAATTAACTTAAAAAAAAATTATCTAGTATTTAACGGCGGTTACAACCACCAGGAAAATAATATTATTTTTAAAAATTACTCAACATTTAGTGGCAGTTTTAACCGCCTTTAAATTAAATTTTAAAATTTTTCATGTAATATTTAGTGACGGTTATAACTGTGACGAAAATAATTACTCTTTTTTCAAAAAAAAATATTATATTCATCCTGATCAACTATTGTCCGATCATATTCTCCAAAATTTTATTTCAGTGTCCGATCATATTCTCCAAATTATTTTTATGAGTGGCTGAAATAAAAATCAAAGGATAAAGGCAATATTCAGTGGGTAAATGTAATTAAGTTAAGGAAAGTATCCTTAAAACTTCTGTACAGGAATAATAAAATGTTTAAATATACTACCTTTATTAAAAAATTATAAACAATGGTTTGTTAAACAAGGTATTTCTTAATAAAATGAATAATTTAAAAAAAAAGTAGTAATGGTTTTTTCAAAACGCTTCAACAAATGAACATTTACCTGAGAAAAAACAAAAACACATTTGTGGTCAAGGAGACAAATTAATGGAACCAATATGCTGTCAAATAAAACTATTAATTTAAGTACTTCTCAAAGTCTCGAATTGTGACCTCTTAATCCTACTTAATTCATTTTCATTACCACAAAAGAGCTTATTTTCTTCATTTGGAAAATGATTTAGAGGCAGCCTTAATGTTAAGACAAAAAAAAAAAAAAAAATCTCTTGTCATGTCATAAAAACTGAACTTTCTTCACGCAAATGATGTCCTTTCAAAGATGGGGTTCATTTGGACCTTTATTCCATGAAAACCTTGATCATCTTTTTGATTGACCTGAATTTCACATAATGGTGAGTAGGCTTAAAGATGCATGTGAAGTGAATTGCATTTGCATTACTCAAGAAAAGTTAACATGCATTCTACATACTTTTAGAATACCGTGTCCTACCAAAGATAGATGCAGTGTCCTACCAAAGAATCTCCTCCTAATAACTACTTTTAATCAGCTAAAGCAATTTGTTTCAAATATGAAAGAATCATTATGTTTTAAATGAAGTAAGAAATTAGACCTTACATTTTTTTCAGTTGTACTAAAAGCTTCTTAGTGAGCCATATCAGGGTTCTCAGCCTTTAGCCTCTTAATCTATTATCTGAATTAAACTAGTACTCTCATTATAATTCAAAGTTTGAAAATTCAGTTAAGCCTCATGTCCAAGAGTGCAATTTATACAGATCAAAGTACCTCAAACATGTGTAATTAGAGTCTGATCTTCTTCCCAAGTTCATAAAATCTGTCACAGGTGAATAGACTTGAGGCTTGTACTTCCTTACCCAAGCTAAATCAATCTTTGCAAGCACCGCAATTCCATAAAGAAAGTACCCCATATTATAATGATGATCATTATAAACACCAAATCCAAAATCTGCTCCTTAATCTTTGGTGAAGAGGGTGAGCTAGCCATTAACAACTCCCCCCACCCTTTCTTTTCCCATTTATAGTTTCCACAAAACGGATTTGTGAATGTTGCATCCCCGTAGACAGGATAACAAAAGCTGAACCTACAGAGGATTACCTCGTACTTAGGGTCAGAATCAGGCAACAGTGCTATCCTAATTATGCCAGAAAACTTGCCAGATGTAATATTAGAAAGGGTACTAAAAGGGTACCACCATCAAGGCTACAATTTTAGTCAGGGTGCTTTGGAAGATTTCCAAATGTTACAATATTTACAAATGTTTTAACAGAGAGCACAGTCAATACATTAAAATAAGATAAAAAAAAACACATTCTTATCCAAGTGTAAAATAAAATTTATACCTCTCGTTTCATTATCCATCTTAGTTGATTCACTTTCAAATCTGGCAAACTCTTCGTACTTCACCAAATCAATTTCTTCTCTTTAAAACTTTTCAGCTGGGGCACGTCCTGCATAGTTTCCACGTATGTACTATAAACATCCAAAATTGGCAATGTACAAGTGCACCAGACAAGAGTTTGCAAAACTTATAGTTTCTATGTGAAATTTCAGAAGAAAAACTAATCTAGAAAGGATATTTTCTTCAAGTGAAGTGGTTTTGTAGATGTATTGTGCAATAAAATTTGCATGTCTTTATATGTCACTCAGTTCATGCAAGTGAAAATTGTAGAAAGAATTACAAATATAACATATAGTTAAATTAAAAGTCAATCAATTCACACTCAACAAACCAAACTCCAAGAAAATTAACTCTGTAAGATTCACATTAAAAGACAAATTTGGCAAAATTGAGGTAGTGAAACTTACTTTAGACTCACTTAATTAATCTCTCACTGCATTCGTTGTTTTTCTTAGAGGAGGCCATTAAACGCATGCCTTTAATCCATCTGGAACCACTATAACTACATGGAAAAGAAAACGATTTAAGATTTGCTCAAATAAAAAAAATACCTATAAAGGGAACAAATCAATTACTTTATCTTACTCTTTCTCTCTTTGCATAGATAAAAAAAATTACAGGAACTTGATTGATGAATGAACTGTAGAAAATCAACTTGAACCAATTAAAAAACACATCAGAAAGTAGTTTGAATTAGGGTTTACAAATTTTGAAACTTCAAATGAAAAACAAATTTGAAATTGACTTGAGAGAAAATCTACTTACAGTTAGAGAATAACACTAATGAAAAGGTGTAAATCCACAAAGAGAAGATGACTTACACGATACAAGGGAGAATGGCTTCCGCAAGGAGAAATGCTATGAAGGAGAATAGAAGATGATGCGGAAGAAAATCGGAGGAACTTTATAAGTACGTATGAAAAATCTGTCGAAGAAAATGTATCATGTACCTCCTTCACTTCCCTGTTACTACTCACCAAACGAAAGCAGTTGGAATACGTATCAGAAAAAGCAGTTGGTTTTAAACCGACTATAAATCTTATACAATTTTTTATATTTTTGTGTATAGTGTCATTTTATTATGACCGCCACTAAGTGACTGCCATTAAAAATTACTTTTTTACTAGTGTGCAATGCTTGTGAATCTTCCATACAATTGTTACATCACATTATCAATCATTTAAATGACATCTATTACTTATGAAAATAATGTTAGGTAGTTTCTTCTTTCTGTATGTAAGTATTCCCTGGCTGTATCATTTGAGTGCCACACAATTATTTTTTTAAAGTAAATGTTGGAGTGCTAGTAACAAACCATAACATTGATTTTCATAAAAAAAGAAAATCAATTTCTTTTCTCAATGTTCATTAAAACAATATACAAAGCTGAATATTATTGTTGTTTCCTCAACATTGTTTCTTTATGTGAAAAACTGGCGATTGTTGCCCTAATTGAATTTAGGAAAAATCAAAAATAAATCCTCAAGTGTTGATTTAATGTAAAACATGAGTTTTTCTAATTAATATATATATATATATATATATATATATATATATATATATATATATATATAGAATACAACACATCAAGAAAATTTAATTAAACAAACAATCAGAAGACAATAAACTTAATAAAAAAAATAAAGTCACAAAATAACTGTAAAGTTCAATAATGTACTAACTTATGATACGTAGAATTTCTCCAAAAATAACCTAAAGAAGTAAAAAAAACAAATTTTTATGAAATCCATGTTATTGATTAGATAAAATTTGGGTGAGCGTCAAATTAACTTTTCAAACTTATTAGCGGTTCCAGGTACATACTCCTCGAGTGATTTCTCTTCGACTGTCCTTATTTGCTTCTCCAATTGTACAACATACTTTTCCGTGTTAAAAATTAAAAACCAAATAAGAAGAAAATTATAGTGTAAATATTTTCTGATATTTATTTGCTTGTTGCTAATGCATTAATACTAGGAAAATAATTTTAAGTTGTTGCTTTGGACCAAGTTGATGCTTTGTCCAAGACATAATTGTTATAAAGCTCATCAAACAATGGAAATAATTTAAGATGCTTCAAGATTTTCTTTTTATCGTGCAAATATCATCTCCGGCAATTTTAGTGTTTCATGAATATGATATGCAAACATTTTAACATTTAATGTATCATATTATATTCGAAGATAAAGAGTACTGTTTATGGGACTTAAATTAACAAATCTTCTTTTTATTGTCTTTAAGGCATATTATTAATTTGTTAATTCTTCAAATATTATAATATAGTTATCTCCTTCTGTAGTGGTTGCTTTATGTCCAAACAATAATGAAGTGCACATCTATAGGTCTGTTGAAGACAAATGGGAAAAGGTGTATGTTCTTCAAAAGGTATTATGCTAATATTTCTCCTTCTTTTTTCAATTAAAATAATGTTATTAATTTTGTACCCTTGCTTCTGGATTTGATGACAGTAGAAGATATGTAAAACTGGTCTTTTTGATACTTAATGATTAAAATGGTTAAGTTCGATTGTCAGAAATGATTGGAAGTGCAGTAGGAATGTTATAGAAACTGGACCAGAAACTCAAAAAAAAAAAAATAAATAAATAAAAAAAAGAATGCAAACTCAAACAAAGGAATTGAGAATTGTGTATAGAAGTTTCAGAAATTCCTTTACAGACACACCCCTGGCACTTCGAGGGTCCAGGAATGTCCCACTAATCAACTAATTTTATCCCTCCCTCCCAAACATGAAAACACACCTATATTTTTACAAGTTTCCCAACACAACAACTTAACTAACAGATTTCACAGCTGTTTGAATTAAAACAAATAGCTGCATATTCCTTTTCCCTTGTTTCTTCTTTTGTGGACCTTCATAATAGGAGGCTGTGTCCTAACAGAATAATGCAATTTGCCTGCAATAAGTTGTATTATATTTTAGTGTATATCATATTGTTCTATGAACTAGTATCTGTGTCTAGTAATTTGATTCTTTGTCCATGGAATCAACTCTGATGCCAATAACATAATGATGGATTTTCTTTCCCAAATCCATTTCTGTTTATAATGGATTAACTAATTTGGTTGGAGATTTTATGAATAGTTTCATTTCTTGGCTTTTTTCTTCCTCAGCATGACCAGGTAATTTCTTCGATGGACTGGAGTGCAAGATGAAATAGAATAGTTACTGCATCCCATGATCGGAATTAGAACATAGACTTGTCACCCTAGGTCTTGGTGACTTTTGAACATTGCATAATAACAAGTTTAGATGCAAACCATGAGTTCTTTGTAGATATGTTTGGAACCTTGAGGCATCAGAATGGGTGCCAACACTTGTTATCCTTAGACTAAACCGTGCTGCTCTTTGTGTTCAGTGGAGTCCGAAAGGTATTAAACATGTTTCCATGGTTCTGTGGCATCTTAGCTACAATAAAAAAGAAACCTACTTAGTGTGGTTATTTTTGTCATTTTCAGTGGATATAACCCTGTTTCGTGCGTTATTCCCAGTAACACCTCCATGACCAATGGATTACCTGTCTTTTAGAGCATCCTGAAAATTGAAAACTTACCTGTGGTTTCATAACCGAGGTACTTCCTCATGGTTTTAAACCCCCTATAGTCTCTGCAGTTTAAAACCCCTATTAAATCCTGTAATGTCCAGTCAAATTTTTTCGATTATGAATATAAAATTTTAATATTAGATGTCCATCTATAATTTCCATCTAATATTCTAAATCGATCAATAATAATAAAAGGAAAATGGTTTTTTGACTACTAAATTTTGAACAATTTTCTTTTACAATATGAAGTGTCATTTCCTAAATGATTTTTCATTTTTTCATTTTCTCATTCTCAATATTCCAAAACTATTTAAAAGATGACACCTCATACGACCCCTTTTAATTAATGTCTATTTTAAGAGGGGGTTTGGGCTTGGCCTATTCGAGGGCCCAGAGTAAGCCCATTTTGGGAACCCCATTTCCAGCCCTAATGTCCTCACTTGTCTCATTTTTTAAAAGACAGTTTCTTTCCCTCCTTTGTAACACTTGAGAGCTCTGCTAGGGCACAAGAAACCTTCCATTTTCGAGCTAGCTAAGTCCGTTCTGCCTCCAAGTAAGTGAACCTTAGAACTTTCTTGTCCTAAGCTTGTGCGAGATTAGCAGGTTTCTCACATGTTCACACCTGCAACATCATTTTCAGCCAAACACACACTCTAGAACATATTTCATATTTATGCAGCGATCAACATTTCTTAAGCACCAGAAACGTAAAACAGATCAGGAATAAGCAAAATAACTAAAAAAAAATCCTAACTTTAGCTTTCTTTACCTAGAAAACGCTAGAAAACGAAGGCAAACACTTAACCGAGGAACACCGCAGCTCCAGAAATCAAACAGTGAGCTGAAACGTGTATACCAAAAACAAAATAGGGGCATCAGGATGAATCCTAACCCAAACCTAGGTACCTGTACAGGAAAAAGAGAAGAAAGTTCTAAAACGGACTTAACTAGTTCGAAAATGGATGGTGTAATTATTTATATTATCTTAATTATTGCTGTTGTTGTGGGTGTTAGTTAGAAGCATCTCATAAGAACTTTAGACTTTATTCTATGTTAGGAAATATTGCCAGATATCATCACATGACTGCATTTAAACTTTATTAAATGTTAACAATTTTCGAGTTTTATAAATTTGTAATCATAGATCTAAGATGTGTGACAGATATTTTATTGATAATGTATTTACACATAATCACTGAGAGCAGTTTTATAAGAGGCAAATGAGAAAGCTCAGAAGTAGACTCAGACACAGGCACATTGAAGCCTTCAACAAGCAAAATGGTAACCATTGTGGCTTCTCACAATGTCACTCCAAATGAACCAACTCCCAATGACCCTTTATGGCTATCAGATAGTGACCAAATCGGAAACCTACGCCATGTATCATGTTTTTATGTTTACAAAGCAAAGCACGACAAGAATGCATTAGAGAGGTTGATGAAGTCTCTTAGCAAGATTTTAGTGCACTACTATCCAGTTGCTGGAAGATTGAGATTGACAGAAAGTGGTCGAATGGAACTCAATTGCAACGCTAAGGGAGTCACCTTGGTAGAAGCTGAAACCACAAACACATTTGCTGATTATGGAGACTTTTCGCCTTCTCTATTCACAGAGGAACTTGTTCCCAAAGTTGATTATACTCAACCCATAGAGGACATTCCTCTAATGCTGATACAATTAACAACCTTTGATGGTGGTGAAGGCCTTGCCATTGGAACTCTTACCTCTCACCCTTTTAGCAGATTTGAAGCTATTGCTGCTCATATATGGAGATGTGCATCTAAGGCTCGTGCTTCTGCTGAGAGTTCAAACCATCCAACTCTGGTTCGGTTTAGTGTTGATATTCGCAAAAGATTGAATCTACCACTCCCTCAGAACTATTTTGGGAATGCTTTGGCAAAAACAGTGACACCTAAATGTAACGAGGGAGAGATCATATCAAACCCTTTGAGTTATGCTACTCAGAGGATAAGGGAAGCAGTTTATATGGTTACAGATGAGTATATAAGATCACAGTTAAGTGTTATTTTAGGGCAAGAGCAATTGGATAGCATAAGGGCCTTTTTCATGGGACAAGGACATCTTTTGAATGTGCCCTATGCTGGGAATCATAACATTCTCCTCACAAGCTGGCTGGGAATGCCAATATATGAAGCAGATTTTGCTTGGGGAAAACCTATGCATTATGGTTTAGCAAGTGCATTTCAAGAAGATAGAGCAGCAATTCTTCCAAGCTCAGATGGAGATGGTGTTGCTGTCACCATGTTTTTCCAGATAGTTCTTATGCAGCTTTTCAAAACATTCTTCTACGAGGAACTGTGATGACAGCTGTTGTGATTTCGAAAACTGCTTTGCAGATTATTTATTTTTTGTTATGTTAATTCTCCATCATGGTTTGAAAGTAATAAAATTGAATGAAACCATTGATCATTAATAAATTAGAAATGAAGGAAACAAATAAAAATATCCACATTTGGATCCTGTTAGTATACAAAGAAGAAATCTATAAGTCTCTTCCTCATTTTTTAGATTGTATATCACTGGTTTGCTCAGATCCCTATACAAGTACTTCATCTGAAGCACCCTTAAAATTCTGTGGCCCATGAAAAAGAGAGTCTTCGCCTTAGTGTTTCTTTTTATACTTCGTTCCCTTTGTTTTCAGAGTTTGCTTATGAAATTGGAATTGGGGTTTTCATGAAGCAGCGTTGAACTCGATCAGTCTGCAAGATTTGGATCGAAATAGCGGAGTCATTGCCGTAATTAACGATCATGCAATAATTTGGATCGAAACACCGACACCAAAGTCACATGGGTACATGTTGGTTGCAGTTCGAAGCTGCAAGAGTTTTATGGCAGCAATTCAAATATGAAGTATGAGAGATGTGAAATGGAGAGTGTAGCAACCTCACGTATCAAGAAAAATTAATTCCACATATTTCGTGGGACTTGCATTGCATCTATTATGCCGTGAAGAGTTAAGTTTAGTTTCATGCCCGTGACTTGGGTCAAATTGTTCTCTGTCGTAACCTAACTCCAGTCTTGTACATTTTAATCACAACACAGCCAAACTCTTTATACCCACTTTTAGAGCATTGTTGTTCGAGTAAAACTATTTATCCTGATAGATTATGGTGTGTTCAGCCTTTTAATATTTAACTTTTGCACGTGTTTGACAAGAGAAAAAGAAATAGATTGGTTGAAAGAAGAAGGAGAAAAAAATAGATATAATTAACATCATTTGGATTTTAAAAGTATTTAATTTAAGAAAATACAGAAAAAAAAATGATTGTGATATGACGTGAAATAAAAATTAACAATTATAAGTAATCTAATTAAATGGTTAGTATTCTGTGTGTAATGTGTTATTTGGTATTCATCCTTTTCAATTGGGTCTTATTATTTTACATTCAACACATTTTTACATATATTTTATATTTATTATTTACTATTTTAATGCAAACATTTCTTACTTGAATTTGAAGATTTTCAAACTAGATTTTTGCAAGAGATTGTACCTGTTGGTGTCTCTTAATGCATTCCCCTAGACCCTACCGAGGAGGAGAGTCTAAGGAATGAATGTTGATTTGAGAAAGCAGGTGGAAGGTATATAGAAGATGATTTTATGGGACTGGACATATCGATTCTCATGATGATAGTTACTTACAACAGACACAAGCATCTAGTCAACAAATAAATCCAGAAGAGATTATTCAACTTTGGATGCGACTAGCAACTAGTGGGGAGAAAATTCATCAAGTGAATTCTCAATTTCAAACCAAATTTATATGATATAGAATGTTATTGGTGCAATCATTAGCAGCCAAATATTGAACAACAAGGAAATCAAGTGCAGGACAATCAACATATGGATTATTTGTGTTAGAGAACTTGCCTCCTAAGCAAGTCGCATGAAGCATGCATGGAGGCGCCTAGGAGAAGCTTGGTGACCAAGCTTTGCGCAAAAAGAATCTAGATCCTGTAGAAATGCACTCTCCTTTTTGTGGCGCAAAGCTAAGCCTAACTCTACTTTGGTCCAATTCACTTTCAAGGCCCAAAACCCCTCCAAAGCCCAATACATGGTTCAAAGAAAATCCTATTCTATTATACCTCAAATTAAACCCTATTCTAATATTTACAAAGTCATATATAGGCTAGGTTTTCACATCTTCCTTGACTCATGTGAAGTTCATCTTGTTCATTGTATGTGCATTTGAGGTTCATTCCTCTTGTATTCTCATAACTGTTGTCGATGTTGTAAATCCCTCGGTTGAAAGCATCTCATAAGAAGTTTAGACTTTATTTCTATGTTAGGAAATATTGCTTAGATATCATCACACGACTGGATTTAAACTTTATTAAATGTTAACAATTTTCGAGTTTTATAAATTTGTAAACATCATAGATCTAAGATGTGACAGATATTTTTGTTAAGATATGTTAAATATTGTGTTAGTTATAATTTAGGCATTATTATCTTTGTGAGCAAATTTGTGCACTCATTCCTTTAATAAATGAGGAATGATAGCACTCTTGTATATATATATATATATATATATATATATATATATATATATATATATATGGTACCCTAAAACTGCTATTATTAATGCCAATGGGATCTCATCTCCTATTGAAGGTGTAGGTACTATATCCCTCTCTCCCTCCTTATCAATTTTTGATGTTTTATTTGTTCCTACATTGAATTGTAATCTTCTCTTTGTCAGCAAGTTAACCAAATCACATTTTTGTGTTGCCTTATTTTATCCAACCCATTGTTTTTTCCAGAACATCCATTGCAAGAAGAAAATTGGCAGTGGTAGAGAGAGAAGGATTGTATTATCTTGAAAATGTCTCACAACAAACCCATAAAGAAACGTTGGCTTGTCTTGCGAATGAACACATACACGATAAAAACAAAACGGAAATTTGGTTATTGCATAGAATTAAGATTGGGACATCCCTCTTTTGGTTATCTAAAAAAAAATATTTTCATCACTATTTCATAAATGCAATATTTCTGATTTTATTTGTGAAACTTGTGTAATGGCAAAAAGTCATTGTGTTGTGTTTCCTTGCAATAAAAAAAAAATAGATTTTCCTTTTTCATTAATCCACACAGATGTTTGGGGCCCTGCTCCACAATCTACACATAATGGAAAAAATGGTTTATCAGTTTCATTGATGATTGTACTCGGGTAACTTGGGTGTATTTGCTTAAATATAAAAGTGATGTGTGTAATGTGTTTCATTCCTTTCATCATATGATAGTTACTCAATTTAATACACACATTAAGGTCATTCGATCAGACAATGGAGGGGAATATTTTAAGACTGAGTTAATTGAGTTCATGAACTCCAAAGGCATCTTATATCAAATTACATGTCCTTATTCACCACAACAAAATGGGGTGGTTGAGAGAAAAAATAGACATATATTATAGGTGACAAGATCACTTTTAATAGATGGTAATGTTCCATCTCATTTATGGGGTGAGGCTATGAGATCTGCAGTTTATTTGATTAATCGAACACCTTTTAGTGTGTTTAAATTTCGAAAGCCTTTAGATGTGTTGTCTGATCATTGTATCCTTTCTTCCATAGTCTTTTTACCGCCTCATATTTTTGGATGTGTTATATATGTTCAATTACACCCACATCAACACACAAAACTTGAAGAATGAGCTTTAAAATGTGTTTTTGTTGGGTATGGATCAACTCAAAAAGACTATTGTGCTTACCATCCACCATCAAAAAAATTTTATATCTCTATGGATGTGACATTTAATGGCCATAGTTTTTCAAAAGATAAATATACACAGTGGATTTGGAATCACGATCATATTCCCTAACACTAATATTACAAATAAAACCATCCCTGCATAATAAACCCTGTATTGTGATACAACTTATAATCTATTCAGGATCAAAACATTACAAAATATTGTCTAAAAAAACACTGTTCACCTCGGAGTCTATGTATAACAACATAGATAAAAACAATACATAAGACATTTTATGGAGTCTATACAAAACAAAGACAAAACCATAAAGTACAATGAACATTTTATGAATAACATGCTACAATGGATATGTCTAAAAAAGATTACCGGTCAAAACTTACCTTCCACTAATTTCTTTCAAACCACACTAAAAAACATATCTTCAGGCCTAAAAAAGTGTCATTTTCCTTTGCGAAAAAACCTACATAACTTAACATCATAACAAGAGAAAGGAGAGATACTAACAACAAGGGTTAGAAAGAGCAAGATAGAAGAAACAATACATAGAAAAAAACTTTGTTTTTAGCACGTCATTTAAAATAAAAAGTATAAGACATGAGAAAATTAAATAAATAAATAATTATTTATTTAATAAATGTAAGAACGGGAATCCCTAAGTTAATTAATATGGAAAGAAAAGATAAAGAGTAATTATAGTTCAAGTAGTTAAAAGTATTTGGCTATCATGAGAGGACTTGGGTTCAAGCTTTGTGTATTAGTATATTAATTTAATTATTTGGCTATCATGATAATATAATTTTAGATGTGTTGGAATTATCATGAAACATAAATTGGCGTTATGTCGGTCCTTATTTCTTTCTCTATGTATAGAGTTATAAATCATTGTGACGTAGGGTTTCATGATTTTGGTGGTGGGAGAAAAGGTTACGTTTAAGTGGTGTCTATCACGAGATTTTTGGTAGCCTTTAGATTCAGTTGTTGGGTAGACCATGGTGCTAATTCCTTTCTCGAGTTTTCAAATGCATGAGCACGTGAACTTGTTTCCTATTCCTTATAATTTTGGTGCAACGCTAATTTTTGTTTAGTTTCCACAACACATGTAAATTTTGTTTTCCTCTTGCTTTGGGGTGCATACTCACATGTTTGCATAGGCTATATTTACTAAGGTTGGGACATTCTCAGTCCTCTTCTTGCTACAACTTTTATATTTTTCATCAGTCTTAATTGTTTTCTTTCTCCTTGTCATTCACGTTCTATAGTCATGAGGGTTGACAACCCATTTAATTGTTGATTTAAAGGTTGTGGCTCAAATGTGCTCTTTTCCTTTCATTAACAAAATCACAATTCTCCAAGTATCACGTTGCTGAATCTGTTTTCTTTCAAGAATATTATACTCACGATTCCTTTCTCTGATTTTGCAAGCATTTTATTTCATTCTTTATTTATGTGTGGGTACTTGAAAGGTTTCCATAAGTGGTGGGTTTGCATAGTGACAACATGAGTAAACCTTTGGGCTAAAGAGGATTAGTGGCTTGGTACATAGTTCTCCATGAATAGTTCAGGGACACATGGATTTACGAAAGTGTATTGTTTGGGGATGCATTAAAATCTGAAACATATATAGTTGTGGTGGTGTTTGAAGCATAGCAGTAGGGGTTGTGTTTTCACGTTTTTGGGTTCTTTTCTTCTTTAAATTCTTTTTGATCATTTAGTTTAATTCTCTTCTTTTACATGGTATTTTGGTTTCCTTTTTTATTTTTGGTACAGACCACATTAAATGCACATTCGTAGATAGCTTACACTTTTATATAATCTTTAGTTTTGATGGCCCACGTGCTTTTGCTTCTCTTCTTTAACCACATATAATGATGATGATTGTAAGAGAGAAAATTTAATTGTTCACTATTATCATTGCTTCATTCTCACTTGATAAAGTTTAGCTTTTTTTTTTTTTTTTTTATATCACACTTTGGTGTGATTGGTGCATTATTTGATCAGTGAAAATCATGGGTCCACCAGAATTGCTTCCTTTTCCTTTCTTTGCTATCACTTCACGTAAATGCATTAGTAATTGTATGTGGAATTGTATATAAAGGAATAGATGAGTTTATATATGTTAATAGGTAGTATTAATATCATGGTTTTATTTATTATATATATATATATATATATATATATATATATATATATATATATATATATATATATATATATATATATATATATATATATATATATATATATATATATATATATATATATATATATAAAAGGTCATGAAATTTAACCCATCTCGAGGGGACCGCAATGGAGTATTCACAAATTTTAAATGTTGATGTTACTACGATTAAACACATATATTTGTATTATGAAATTGCATGTCTTGAATGTTGGTTCATTAGAACATGTGTTTCAGAATACATAAACCAGTAATTTTGCGTTACTAGTGTAGCGCCTGGCAGGAGGGGATTGGACCGCCAGGCGATAGCTACTAACAGGCAGTTTGGAACCTACTTTCGTCTAGCGATGAGTGTGAAGTGTCAGGTGGTTTCGGGTGCAGAGTTGGATTGCACAGGGATTCTACACGGCTTTGGATGGTGGTCTTGATGTGATGCTTTGTTGGAATGTAACTTGTATTGGGGTAACACGTGGCAACTTGAGGTTGTAGCCTAGTGGTTTTGGAAGTCCAGTGGAGTGTGCGAGATCGTGACTCGTACGGATGGGTCCGAAAGATTTTCCTCCTCGGTATTATTTTGAGAGCACCTAAGCTAGAGGTTTACAACATTTTCTCTAGCCACCTTCCACTAGCCTAGCTTCTAGTCTAGTTCTCCTTTCACCACTCCAAATTTCATTGCTACAAGAGCCTTAAATACTTGTCTCCATTCCATTTTCGCTGCCTATGGAGTTTCTACCACCCACCACACGTTGGAGCTCCATTACTATGCATGGTGAGATGAGAGGGTGACACACTCCAATTTACGAAATTACACCCCTACCCCCATATTTAAGTTTCCTTGCACTTGCACGTGAATCAATCATTTCTCCTTATTATGTAAACAACATAATAAAAATTAATAACACAAATAAAAATTTATTATGATTATAATAAAAGCTTATTACTTCTAAAATTACTATTAAAAATAAATAAAGTCTCCATGTAAATAAATTATTTCTCACCTTACATATTAAATTTATTTTTATACCAAATATATTGTATGATTCATTTTTTTTATAAATAATTTTTTTTTTAAATTTCAATCATTCAATAAAATATATAAAAATAATTTTAAATCATGTATATATCATTTTATATTACTTTTAACAATAGGGACATTTTGGTAATCTAACTTTTTTATTTTTTAAGAAAAATTAATATGTCACATCAATCAATTCAGTCACAAACTTTCACAAATTTCATTTTCTAATCCACTCCAAAATCGTCTTCAAATTCCTTAAAAGAAACAACACCAATTTCACTATGTAATCCTTCCGATCTCTGCTTCTCACTCTTCATGAAATCATTCATCCAAAAAGAACACAATCTTAGATAAAACTTTAAAAATAATATGATAATTTATAATATATTTTATAATTTTCCCTAATAATATTTCTTTTCTTTTTTTTTAATAATATTTTTTTCCTTCTTTCTTTAATTTTTTAGTAATACGTTATATTATTCTAATACAACTCATTAAGTATAAAAAAAAGGCATGTGTCATAATAAAACTAAATCTGTTATTTGTAATTATGAGGTCAAATAAAAAAATTAAAAATAGAAAACATTAGAAGTCGTATACGACGAATACGACTTTATTTGGATTTTGTTCCAAACGTACAGGTCCAAGAAGTTGTCGACGAGGAATATGACTTTTTATCCCAAGTTATCCAATTCACACGACTTTAATTTTAAATACTTATTTATTTTAGTAAAATCGTATAGGTAACACATTGATTGTTTTTTTAAGTCATATAGGTTTGGTATGACTTTTTCATATTCGTAATTTAAAAGAAAAAATTGTACATTTCAATAATCATCATCTATAATCGACCATAAATGGAAAAGGCTGCATAATCACATGCAGACCACACATGCTTAGTAGTTGAGATGCAAGCGCAAAACATAAAATAAATTTTTTAAACTAAAAAGAATGACGTACTACTGATGTGGTTGGTGGATTAATTCAAAATTTGATCAATTGACACCAGTTTTAGGTTGAAAGTGTTGCGGGGTATTCACTAACCATATTTAACTTTTTATATCCTTTGTTTATCTATTTCCACTGATTTTGTTTCTATTTTCTTTCATCTCATCTCTTTTTTAACAACTTTAAAAGGGGAAAACATAAACCAGTCCTAGGTAGATCTCACGGTAAAAATGAAAATTGTATATGGTAAATTTTATACTCACTTATTTGAGATAATAATATTTTGATAATAAAAATTTAATAATTTTTTATTATACTTTGATTTTTTTTTAAATATAAAAAAATAAAAATTATTTAAAAAATGTCACTTCAAATTATTCTTATTATAAGAATAAGTGGTAAAATTTTAATTGTTAAAAAATTATTTTCTAATTAAAAAACTGTAACATAAATTACACTGCTTTCAAACTCAAAATAATTTTTTGTAACATTCGTTCAAGGACGAAACACGAATAAAAGAAAGAAACATGGAAACAGACCCTGTCATACCAGAAAACAAAAACAATATCTGCAAAGGTAGCAGCGATGCCGAAATCGAGATCTAACATGATGTTCCATGGACGCAAGAGTTATAACGAGGACACAAACAGATCCTCGTAGAAGAATTTTCGGAAAAGCTGCATAAGTGGTGTCTGGAAGATTATGGTGACAACAACACCATCTCCATCTGGGCTTCGAACAATCACTGCTCTATCTTCTTGAAAGGAACGTGCTATACCAAAATGCACAGGTTTTCCCCAACCAAAATCTGCTTCATACACCGGCATGCTCGTCAAGCTTGTAAGCAGAATGTTATGGTTCCCAGCATAAGGCACATTCATAAGGTGCCCCTGTCCCTTGAAAAAGGCCCTTATGTGATCCTTTTGCCCTTTTCCTAAACTAGCCTTCAACTGTGACCTTATAAACTCATCTGTAACTGCATGAGCTGCTTCTCTAATCTTTTCAGCAGAAAAACCTAAAGGGTTTGATATGATATCTCCCTCATAACATTTTGGTGTCACTCCTTTGGCCAAAGCATTCCCAAAATAGTTTTGAGGGAGAGGTGGATTCAATCTACTTCGAAAATCAACACTGAACCGAACAAAAGTTGGGTGGTTCTCACTAGATTCACGAGCCTTGGCTGCACATCGCCATATATGAGCAGCAACAGCTTCAAATCTGGTATAGGGTCTTACCCTTTCTTTTGAAGGTTTTTCATTGGCTTTCTTCTTTAGCCTCTCCACTTGGCTTGATGTGAGTTTCAACAACAAAGCACTTCTCTTTCTTTGCTCTATTTGTGGTACAGGCTTCCACTCTGGGAGTTTAACTCTAGGTGATGAGTTTTGGTGTGGAAATTTGAGTCCTGTTCGATCTAGAAATGGAATCTCATGAGGCAGTAGTTCTTCTCCTCGAGCCACCTTTGCCCAATTGTTCACGAAGCGGATGATGCCGGTTGCATCGGTGATAGGGTGAGAGATAAGAACTCCAAGGGCAAGTCCTTCACCACCATGGAACCTTGTTACCTGAAGTAGCAGAAGGGGAATCTCCTCTATAGGTTGAGTGTAATCAACTTTTGGAACAAGTTCTTCCGTTGATTCTGATGGTGAAAAGTCTCCATAATCACCAAATGATTTTGTGCTTTCGGCTTCGAGCAACGTGACTCCCTTTGCGTTGCAATTCACCTCCATGCGATCATCTTCCGTCAAACTCAATCTTCCAGCTACTGGATAGTAGTGAACTAAAATCTTGCTAAGAGAGTTCATCATCTTCTCGATGGGGTTGTTGCTGTGTTTTGCTTTGTAGATGAAGATATTGGGTACGTGGCCTAGGGACCCGATTTGGTCACTATCTGATAGCCATAAAGGATCACTGGGAGTTGGTTCATTTGGAGTGACATTGTAAGAACGCACAATGGTTACCATTTTCTTGCTTGAAAGATGGAATGTGTCTGAGACTGTGTATGCAACTTAGCTTTCTCCACAGTTCTTTTATGTGCTCTCAAATAAATAACAAAATGATCTGTAATTAACTTATTCGTGATAGAGCACCATGTCTCAATCAATCCACATGTTTGAAAAAACATTATTTTAGTTAACTTTGTTGACATTTGCTTTTGGGCAAGAAATTTAACAATTTGCGATCGATTCAAAGAACTCAAATGGACGGACACCAAAGTTTTATAAACACCATCTTGGCTTTATATATATTTTTATATTTGGATAGTATCATGTGATATTATGGATTGACACAACTTTTAATCCAAAATTTTAAAGTAATGGAGTT
The DNA here is from genome assembly GCF_037176805.1 of Vigna unguiculata. Lineage (NCBI taxonomy): Eukaryota > Viridiplantae > Streptophyta > Magnoliopsida > Fabales > Fabaceae > Vigna > Vigna unguiculata. The sequence goes on from NC_140797.1 coordinate 31,872,424, forward strand.
ATAAGTTATTATTTATATTATATTTAATTTTGTCTTTTTTATTCAATGTAAAATTTTGATCTATACTTATCTTATCTAGTACACCGTTGCAATTCTGGTGCATGACTTTCTCTTTGTGCATGAAAGGAATTTGAATGTGTTAACGGAAGGGCGAGATGACACTCATATCGAAGATTTGGATAATGATATTTTGACAACTTTTTTTTATAATTTGAAATGTTATTTTCAAAATTGTTTTGAAATATAAAGATGAAAAAATGAAAAAAAAAACTTAAAAAATACTGTCTTATAAAATTTATAAAAAAATTGTCAAAATTCAATGGTTAAAAAATTATTCTTATTACCATTTTTTCAGCTTTCCCGCTTTGGTAACCTCTCCCAATTGTGACAGAGCAGTGTCACGGGGAATTTTGCGGAGGGATGATGACTGTGACGGGAGTAACATGGTGGATGTAGGGTTTCTTTACGCAGTAGCTTTGGTAATCGCCGTTAGGTTTATGTTCTTTAAATCTTACAAAATCCTTTTAGAGGAAAACATTGTTTGAGAACAAAAACATCCATTTGACATTTGTCACCAATCTTTCTAGAAAAAGAGTGAAAAATAATATCATATATATTAATAAAATTAATAGGTATTTATATTATTTAAAATAGAATCTTATATACTTCAACAAGACTATTATCTAAAAATATAACGTAGTTAATAAAGAAAATGTTACAGACAATTAATTTTATTTCTATTTATAAAATTAACCATTAAAAATCACATTACTAAATTGAATAATAATACATTTTAAAACAACATGTAAAACACAGTTTTCTACCATTAAAATGAATTACATTTAAATAAATAGTTGTAGCGATTTTATAGAAATAATATATTTGAAAGAATAAAAGCATTTATCATACTATCTATAATAAAAGCATTAATTTTATGAAGAGATTATAAGATGGGATAGTTAGAAGGATTTCTTTACTTAGGAGTGATTTGTATATCCCTAAGTAATTACTTTTTTGTTAATAGAACTCTTTGAGTTTCTTGAGAGAACCGTACGGTAAACCATTATAATACTTTCTATTATTCTTATTCTTTAGATGACCTTCAAGTTTAGTGGTTTTACAAAAAATGATTTTATGCTTTGTTACTTTCTAATAACCATTTATAATCTCAAATGTATCATAGCCAACAACATTAATTTAATTTCTATCTCTACATTTATTGATGGCGAGATTTGATAACATATGAATTTTCTAGTAATGAATTAATTGAGTCAAATCTCACTACAATCAAAATCTTAAATAATAATTAATTTTCGTGATCAAAGATCAGTTTTCTAATTAAAAATCAATTTTATTGATAGAACAAGCAATTAATATCAGTGACAAATTCATAATTGAAACTATTTTAATTATCAATTTAAAGATCAATTATAACTTTTTTAAAATTTTTAGTTATCAATAACTTTTAATTTTGTAAATTGGTATCTAAATTGATCATTATAGGAATTAAATATTTTTGTCACTAAAATTTGATTATTATTAAGAGATTTTCTTGTAGTATCTTACCACACCCCCAAATTGAAGTGTTTATGTGATTTTCTACACATAAAAACAAAAGGAAGAAGTACTAAAAGTCATTGTATTGAACACTAATATGCCTTGTAAGATAATTAGTTTGTGAAGATCAATCATTTTTAATGTAAATGAGTATGCATATTTTAGTTCACATTTTATCATGAAATTTCTATGTGTTGATCTTAGGTATATGATTTCATTTCGTATTTAAAGATCAACGTGAAATATTACTCAAATTGTGTGAAAATAGAAAATGTCAATTAAATTTTATATACTAATCAATTATAAAAATTGAATATTTTTGAATGGGATAAGATGACACACTTCTAATTAAATTAATTTATGAACTTATGTAAATATATTTCAATTTCTCAATGAATTATAACTATTAGACTTAGAAGTAAATAATTTCAATTTCTCAATTAATTATAACTATTAGACTTAGAATTATTGAAATAAGTAAAAGAACATGTGGACAAAATATTTTGTGGAGGTTTATAATAATATCTTGACTAAATGACAAAATAATATAATTTTTATAATACCTTTTAATTTTGCTTTAACACTACTGGTTTTCGTAATTCAATATTCATTTGACAATATTTTGACTTTAATTATTTAATTACTTAAACTATATATTGATTAAAAATTATATTACGTAAATTATATTTTATATATAAGTTCGCATTCCAAATAAATCGATATCAAACTTATCAGATTTACTATATGATTCTGAATCATAAAATTTTCCTTTTCTTTAACAACATTTTAGTGATGGTTTCAAAACCACTATTAAAAGTGTATTTTAACTTTTTTATTAAGTTTTTTAGGACATCTAGATCCTTTCTTATTTATTTTCCTATGGAATTAGGTAATATTGGCTGTGTTTTTTTAAAGATCATTCTTAATTAGGATTCACCACTATAAATAAACGCAACTAAACAAGATATCAATAACTTAATTATAATATTCATATACCTAACCTTTGTCGCATTATGTTGATTGCCTACACAGAAAACAATATATTATATATAACGTCTACATGTAATATAAGAAATAATGAATAATACTGGTGAAGTGTAAAGTAGTTTAAACCTTTACTATTATAATGTTATATATATCTCATGATTCAATAAAAAAAACCAGTTTATTTACCATCATGATCAGCACAGTATACAGCATAGAAAATATTAATTTTTCTTTTTTATTTTCAAATTGAAAAGCTTCAATCACCTAGTATCGTACACATGAAGATCTAAAAGTTTATAATATTCTATTAGCGGTAACATAAAAAAAAAAATCAATAATAGAGAGTTGAATGCTTTTCAGCAGAGAACGACAAGTTTTGTTGGAGTAAATAATTGTAAGGTCCTTTTTCAGCAGGTTAATGCAAAATATTAAAGTCGAGGAAAACGCTCAATTATATTTTATGTGAACGCACACATCTACATGATAAATAAATGAATTTAATAAGATGATACTCTTAACCAAACTGTTTTTCTTTTTATTCCTGATAATGTTTTCTGCGTAATATATATATATATATATATATATATATATATATATATATATATATATATATATATATATATATATATATATATATATATATATATATATATATATATATATATATATATACACGAAGTTTATTTGTTTACCTTTCATATGTTAATTGATATAATAATAATCGTCCTTTTTTATTTAGATTATGTTATGCTAAACAATACACTATTACGCCTCTTCCATTGTTTTTTTTTTTTTTTATCAGCAAAGAATAAAATTTAATTAAGTAGAGCACTTAAGGAGTGCTCTAACCCTTATACAAAAAACAAAATCTGTAAGTGTTGATGTATAGATTAGCAAGAGAGAGCCATCAACCAAAACCTAACAAGAACAAAGATGTAGCCTTAGTATATCACCATGACACTACACATAAGGCTCTGCAACATCTATGAAACTATTGACATACGGCCCCCTCTATTGCAGATATGAAGTTGTTGCCTCTGATATAGCAGCAGTCAGCCCCCTCTAGCACTACTACTGTGCAGTTCCATAGCTACAGAACTCAGCCATGTCTGATGTGTTGCAGACTGGATCTTACAACATCGCTATAGTTAAGCCTTGCATTATGACACTTTCTTCCCTTCACTTGAGGAACCTGCATTTGCTTACCTATCACACTGAAACACACAACATTACTGTATCATAGAGATTTTAGACATGTATGTAGGGATAAGCACCAATCACTATAGGAGAACAAGGCAGCTGGGATTTTGTGCTTCATCCACACCCAAGCTGTCATTTGAGCCTGACTAAAGATTTCTATAGGGTCAACTTTCCTTTGTTTAAAGATTACACTGTTCCTATGGTTCCAAATTTCCCCTATAATAGCTAACCACATTCCTCGCCAAGCTAGATTTTGTCTACTATTAAAGTCAAAAAGATGGAAATGTTGAAAGTTGATCCTGACTTTAATGTGGTGCACAGTGCATAACCCTAACCACCTGTCACACATATTCCAAACTATTTGGGTCACCCTACAAGAGAAGAATAGATGGTCTGTAGTCTCTTCATGTGTATTACACAAATCACAAAGACTATGTTGTAGTTGAACCCCCCTCTTAAGTAAGTTATCCTTAGTCGGTAATTTATCCAAGAATACTCTCCATCCTAGTATTTGAGCCTTAGGAGTTACTCTTGTGCTCCACAACATTTTGAACTCATTGTTCTGTACTTCTCCATCAGTTTTCTGCAATGTTTTATAAGCTGTCTTTACTGAGTATATCCCATCCTCATCTTCTTTCCATTTCCAATTATCAAAATACTCCTTTCGTAATCGTGGCCCGTTAATCGTGGCCCGTCAATAACGAGGAGGAGTTGTTTCTCCATAGTTGATTCCCATACAAATCGTGGTCTCCTCCACAATAAGTCCCAATGCCAAACATTGTCCTCCCAGTGACCGACCTCCCCAATAGCACCATCTTTACAGTCTGATATCATGTACAACCTTGGAAACTTACTTTTAAGTGTTTCTTCCCCTACCCATTTGTCTTCCCAGAACTTCACTTTTTTCCCATCACCTAACACCCACTCAAAGCTATTATCAAACCAAAGACCTTGCAACGGGCCCCCGCAAACCTTATGAATGTCTGTCCACCATCTTGAAGCAGACTTTAATACGATAGGATCATTAAGGTTTCTCCATGACCCATACTTTGACTCTAGGACCTGTTTCCATAACCCATTATCCTCCGTACCTAATCTCCATTTCCATTTGGCTAAGAGTGCATCATTAAAATTTTGAATGTTCCTTATGCCAAGTCCCCTTGCCTCCTTTGATCTACATATATTTTCCCATTTGACCCATGCTATTTTCTTAGTTTCCGAACTCCAACCCCAGAGGATGTTTCTTTGCATTTTTAGGAGTTTGTTGCTCACGTATTTTGGCATTTTATAAAAGGACAGATAGTATAAAGGCAGAGCAGATAGAACTGATTTAATTAAACATACTCGGCCAGCCATACTTATAAGTTTCCCTTTCCAGTTAGCTAGTCGGCTGCTGACGTTCTCAATCATGGGCTGCCAGAATTGTTTTAACCTTGGATTTCCTCCAATTGGCATTCCAAGGTACACAAACGGAATATCCATATGTTTGCAATTTAGGGTGTTTGAGAATACTTTCAACATAGATGCATCCAGGCCCAGTCCCCCGACTTTAGTTTTGGAGAAATTAACCCTAAGACCTGACGCCAGTTCAAAACTTCTTAATATAGCCTTTAAAGTTTGTGCATTTTTAGCTTTTGCTTCGCACAGGAAAAGGGTATCATCAGCAAATTGTAATAGCCCCACATTTGTTTCATTAGAGCCAACCTTAATCCCATTATACAAGTCTTTCTTAACAGCCTGTCTGACTAACCCTGCCAATCCTTCTGCTACAATAAGAAAAAGGAAAGGTGCCATAGGATCTCCCTGTCTAAGACCTCTTGTAGGGTTAAACTCATTAGTGGGACTCCCGTTCACCAGAACTGACACCGAAGAGGAGCCCAAGCATTCTTTAACCCAACTGATCCATCTATCACAAAAGCCCATTCTCTCCATCATATGATATAGAAAATCCCAATTGACCGAATCGTATGCTTTTTCATAGTCAACCTTTACTATTGCAAGCCTTTTCTTTTTTTGCCTATATTCCTCCACTATCTCATTAGCTACCAAAATACTATCCAAGAGGCCTCTTCCTTTAATGAATGCTGATTGAGTGTTATCTATAATCTTAGGCAACACAGTTTTAAGCCTATTTGCTAGGATCTTAGATATTATCTTATACACACAACCAACTAGAGAAATAGGTCTATAGTCATCCAGGTCGAGAGGGGTTTGTTTTTTTGGTACTAGTGTAATGAATGAAGCGTTACACCCTTTTGGGATCTTCCCCTCTTTCCAGAACCATCTTATCGCATTGTTAACATCGTTCTTCAGCACCTCCCAGTTGTGCTTTAGGAAGAGAAAGTTAAAGCCATCAGGACCTGGACTTTTCGTTTCTGCACATTGGTTTATGGTCTCCTCTATTTCGTTATCACTTATTTCCTTCATTAATAGCATGTTGTCTTCCTCCGATATTGTTTGAAACTCAATGTTACGGAAGTTAATACCGAACGATTTAGGTGCGGAAAACCTTTTTTGGAAGACTCGCCTTACTTCCTCCCTTACCTTTGTTGGGTCCTCACACCACGTCCCATTCACGTCCACCCCTTTTAGTTCATTCGTAATCCTCCTCCATCTTATTCTTGAGTGGAAGTACTTTGAGTTGGTGTCCCCTTATTCTATCCATTTGAGTCTTGCCTTTTGATTTAATAGTGCACTTTCCTTATGTAATATCAGCTTCAACTTACTTAAGACTTCCATGCGTCTTGCCTTATCTGCATCCCCGAGATTGCTTTCATCATCTTCCTTATCTAGAGCATTAAGTTGTAGGAGAAGGTTTTGTTTCTTCAAACCTATGAATCCAAACACCTCTTTGTTCCATGTTTTCAAGTCAAACTTCAACTTTTTCAGCTTCTCCTTTAGAATTATCATCGGGTTTCCTTTCCCAATGTAGGTTTCCCAAGATTTTTTTACCGTCTTCTTAAAAGTTGGATCAGATTTCCAAATGTTGAGTGTTTTAAATGGCTTAGGTCCCCAGTCAACTATGACCGGTTTAAGCATTAAAGCGCAATGATCTGATACTTGCCTTCCCAAATTGTATTGTCTACTATCTGGCCAATGCTCTAGCCATTCAGTAGAGACCAAAATCCTGTCTATTCTACTCTTAGCCATTCCATTTTCTTTGTACCAAGTATATTTCCCTCCAATCAATGGCACATCTAACAACTCCATTGTCTCTATGAAATTATTAAAACCTTGAATCTCTCTTCGAGTTGTGTTTCCACTCGGATTAATGCCCTTCCTTTCATTATGTTTTCTTACCGCATTGAAATCACCTAAAATACACCATTGACTACATATTTCTCCCATCTTGAAGTTAATTAATTCTTCCCACAATTTGACTTTTTCGTTAAAATTGCAGGATGAATACACATTAAATACAACAACTGGAGTTAGGTCTCTATTGGCATTATTACAGTACTCTCCTATGACTCCTATGTAAGAATCCCCTATAACATGCTTTGATAACTTGAATCTGTCTTTATGCCACATTGTTAAAATCCCCCCCGAATTTCCCACTGCCGAGATGCTCACCCAGTCTATATTGTTATCCCCCCACAGGTTGTAACAGCTAGATGGTTGAAAATCTCGCAACTTGGTTTCCTGAACACATAACATGTCTACTCCTTCACTTACTAGTATCCCCTTTAGGTATTTCCATTTGAGACCCTCACCTAAGCCCCTTATATTTATGCTAATGATTTTCATTATCAACTATATTCTTCCCTATTACACTCTTCCCTTTATTCCTATCCCTGTTTTCCCTATGATCTAATTCCTTCAAAATTTGTTCCTCTTCCCCTGAAAAAGTGACCCCTATTTGTTTTGCTAGGCTCCAAATTGTTACTGATTCAGAATTGTTCGACGGGCATCTAGTGGACCAGAACAGTCTATTGCAATTTAAGATGTTATCGTCAGACAATGAATTGCATATAGTTTGAACCACTGACCTGAGAATTTTCCGTTTGCTAGCCTTACTGTTCTCCTTCACTCTGCAATTGTTGGTTGTTGGTTGTTTGGTACTTGATTCTCCAACCCATAATTGCCGCCTCTCCTGGAAGTCTATTGGGTCCAAAATTGATTCCTTGATTAACGTCATGTGATTCAACTTTGGGTTTCTGCTGCAATCTTGGCTTCCTGTTTCCTGATCAGACGCTCCAGCCCTATTGATTTGATGATCAAAACCTATGCTTTCACATCTTGGTTGTAGGTCGCATTTCTGTGATGGATGGTTATGTTTAGTTGGTCCCGTAAGAGTCGTGTCATGGTTCATGTTTACCGAGCCTAAGTAATCATTATTAGGGCCCAATTGTGTTTCCTTGACAATAGATTCAACAGGATCCTTATCGACAAATTGGGTTGCCCCTAATATTGGCCCAAAATCACAAGTAAGAGGATTTGTGATTCCAATCTTCGTTGCAGAGGTATTAATTAGGCTATTCATATTTAGGGGTTCTGACTCGTTCAGTACATCCTCCAACTTATCCTCAATCCTACCATTTCCAGCATTCGTCCCACAACGGTCAAAAATAGATACGTTATCGTTCCCACTGGACTGCTCCGTTGCTTCTTGGATGCTCCGATTGATTATGGCAGCCGGTGATTGGACCGTTTGCTCTTCTATCAACTTTTCCATCTCAAAATCTTGCAAGATGACATTATCACTCCATCCTGATACTGAACTCAACTCAAAGGACCCGTTGCAGCTTGTATTATAATCTGAAGACGAATTACTGGTGTTAGCACAACAGCATGTATATTGTTCTCCTTCATTGAAATCCTCTTCTAAAACCACGTTATAGATTTCCCCATTTATCTTCATGCTTTTTTGAATCCAAATTCTCGCTCCGATCGGGATCTTTACTTTTATTCTCGCAAATTCTAAACATTCCCAATTCAAAGTTTTTTCATCTATGGAAACTAGTGTCCCTATTGTAGCCACAATTTTTCCGAAGCATTGTTCTGACCATAGATTTATGGGTAATCCTCTGCATTGTAATCCTCTTCCATTGTTTATTTTCTTTTATTAACTTGTATTTTCTTTTATTAACAATTAACTGTTGAAAAGTAATGTTGGTTTATGTAATAGATTCAAGTAGAGTCAAATATGTCAATTTTGAGTTTAATGTTAATTTGATTTATTTTAATATTCACTAAAATGTAATTTAATTATGTAAGATTATTATTTTTTTACACTAATATAGACTAGATTGATATTAATATTTTTTAATATTTATTTAAGTTAATATTAATAGTTATGTTTATTTATTTTAACATTTTTTAAAATTAATGATGATTTAGTTAATATTAATGTTTTTTAATGTTTATGTTTAGTTAGTGTTGACTTAAATTCATTTAATTTATTTAACTTGTACAATTAACCGATTTGTGTTTTGATGATGAATTCATCATAAATTGTGGCATATTATATATAAAAAAATTGTAAACTTTGTAATAGACGTTGATTAGTAAATAATTGTGATGAAATTAATTATATTAATGCTAACTATTTTATCTGGAAAATTATTACAAAAAGAAATTGAAGTGTGTTAGTTGTTACAAAGAAAAGCGAGGGGAGGTGAATTGAACTGGAGTTTTGAAAAACTTCGAATTATAGAATGAAAACTTTATTAATCAGATTGTTTAATTGAAATAAGGTGTTCTTTAGCTAAGCTTTTGAAATTAAAAGGTTTATATCGTTTAAGCACGAGACAAGAAAGATTAAGATAAACTCTTGTACATTAAACAAAATCAAATTGAGTAGAGAAAGAAAAAAAAAAAGCATAATGAATTTTAAATTAGTTCACTATTTGTTAGAACTACGTCTAGTTATCTAGCTACATCGCTCAAGCTTCCACCATAATAAAATGTTTACAACTACCCAACAAACACAAAACACTCAAAAACACATATTTAGCACCCTATAAGATGGATTCTTGACACTATAATACTCTTTTACTGAGTTACCACCATAAACCCTATCCAAAACAAGAAGACAACACAAAAAGAAAAATACAAGAAATTAAATCAACTAATCAATAAATACAATACATCACAACATAATGTTAGGTGATTGACACTCTAGTTTCTCTTTTCACAATTGAATGCTTTTCAAAACCTAACCAAGATCACTTTAAGAACTTTATTTTATCTCATGCACAACTCTCTCTCTCTAATGTAAATTTGACTCTAAAAATTTGCTCAAAAACTATGTTGAAAAGAAGTTAGAATGAGAGTTATATAGATTTTAAATTATCTTTTAATAAATAAATTAAAACTTTCTTTTAATATATTAATTTCATGTACTCATGAAATAAATGAATTAAACCTATTTTTAACAAATTGAATAATAGAGTACATTAATACAAAAGAGACTTTTAACGTATGTTATTTTGGAATTTTTAGGTCTGCATAAGTCTAACTTTGTAACAGGTAACATAATTTTACATTGGTTCCTCCAAATGATCGATGTAAATTTATGTTGGACCCTATAAATGAAAAAATCAATTTACGTCGGCTCCTTAGGAGAACCAACATAAAAAGTCATGCATCCAATATAAAAACTATGAGATGAAAATTTTTGAACTTTACAATTTGGGTGTTCTTATCAAACGAAGGATTTTGATAAACTTAAGGAAGAGTTGGTGAATAGAGAAGCTAAAACTAGGACAATATTGGACCATTTCAAAATAAGATTGAGTTGTACAGGTTCAAGGACATTGAAGCAGAAGTTCATCCTTTGTTTAAGTACCCTTAAACCTGCACAACTCAATCTTCTCTTGACTGACTCAACCTTTGTACCAAATTTGATTTTGCTGGTCACTAATTCTTCTTCAACTTAGTTAAAAATCATTCACATGATATGCAACACAGAAAACTTAAACTCGTTCAAAAAAACCCATTTCATCATAGTTTTTTTATTGATAAAAGATGAACCAAGGTTTGATTTTGATAAACATTGAATACAAAAAAGGGGACATTTATGCAATGATTGAGTTCCCCAAAAACTGTCATAGTGACAAATAAAAGGGAAACTTTAGTAAATAAACCTCAATGACAAAACCCATCAAATAGAAGAACTCTCCATGAGATGTCCATCACTAAAGACAAAGACTTGTTGAAAAAGTGCTCTAAAACCACCACCACAATAAATATTAGTCATAGTCCTTAAATATCCTCAGTCTGGTTATTAAGATATTGAAATCTCCCTTCACATAACTTATGATATGCTCTCTAATGAGCAACCATTGTATTCATTTTGTTAAGCATAATTTACTCAAACAACGACAGAAGGACTCCACAATCCACAAGTGGAATATACTGTATGATGTAAGTGACCATTGGACCCTCAACATTCACATTACTTGGGCCAACTTCATTGATTGTATAGTAGGAGCATATTTATTATCATCCAAGTTTCAGTTGTTATTTACCTTAGCAAACCCCATCTTATGAAGAGTGACATGAGTAATTTCATTACTACTTTCACTATTGTATGACATTTTATGACAGGTAAAAAAGGCTTGTTATGATAGGTACTATTGTATCATAGTTACATGCAACATAGAAAATGTGCTCTTTCTATAACGCTATGAAAACCTAACATAGTAAGTATCACTTACTATGATATTTAAGGCAACAACTGTCATAGTAAGTTAGTTTTTTTTTTCATATCATTTTTTTGTTTTACCATTTTTCTTTCCATTCAATTCACTTGTAAATACATTTCATATGACCAGAACAAACAATTCTCAAACAAATCAATTTCATATAGTTAAATTGTCCAATAAACTTTAAAACATGAAATTGTATATACATTTTCTTATGTGACACCAACAAACATGAACAAACTAGTTGCATTCTCTATAAAAAACAAATCTTAACTATTATTTAGAAATAGGATCCTTTTGCCTTGCAAGTGACACAAATTTTTTATTTGGAAAAAGAAAGTAAAACTACTTAGGGAAATTCATCTACTATGTAAGATGTTCCCATATACCTAAAATTTACGAAGCCTAAAGCCTACATCATATGGCATTACCAAAACTTTAATAATACGTACACATATACACATGTCATTATAAAAGTCAAAAGTTGTCTTCGTTAAAAAGCTTACAATATTATAAAGTTTTCTCATGATTTGTTTAAAAACCTTAATCTAACTCAATTTATAACTTTATGTGCAAAGATTAGAAAATTAGCCTTAGTATACTCTTCAATCTTCAAATAAACAAATAAATGCATTTCTTAGTAACAAGCATAAATATTAAAAAAGAGAGGAAGAGTTTAAAGTAAGAAGGGGATAACCATCAAATCATAAGTCCACATAGAGAACCATTTAATTTATAAGATCTGAGAAAAAAAAAACACACCAAACAACACTTTAAATGCACATACTACAATTAATTATTTGTTGTGTAGGATCACATAAACAAAGATAAAAGAAAGTGTTCCTAACGCACCCAATAGTCTCACATTTCTTAGAAGTCGAGGCCTAAGGCGGTTTAAATTGTTAGCACTTTGTTGTTGTTTATTCATACAATACATAATATATTTATAGACCCACATTTCTTTACCATTGTACTATCAACTGCTATAAACGACTATAAACGGCTATAAACGGCTAACTTATTAACTATCTAGACTCCAATGGCTAGTGCATAACCACTCACAACGGCTAGTTTCTTACAACGGCTAGTTACCCATAATGGCTAATACATTTAAGTTTATTTAAACCCAACAAAACTCCACCGTAAACTTAAATGCTTCTTTTATTCTCCATCTTTGTTCCTTTATTCTTCATCACGGCTTCCAATGTGCAATAACTCTTCTCACATTGTGCTTGTCCCTTTCATGAATATTTAAGTTCTTCGCTTTCTTCATGATTGACTTCCCTTTCACTTTATCTATGGTCGACCAGTACTTCGCTTTTCCTGTGGCTAACTTGTTCTCTGCTCTCTCAGTTTTTGCATTCTTACTGGCAAACTTGTTCTTCTCTTTGGCCGACTTGTTACTCATTGGGTTCTTTGTCTTTGTGGTCGACTTGTCGTTAACTGAGTTCTTGTCAATAGGCCAATTTCCTTTTGAAAGATCAGACCACACCCACACCCACATATTGTTGTGCTCAATCTCCTCATCCATTTCAAGTCGCCACTTCTCATCTTGCACCTCCAGTGCAACTCTCAGATCTTTCTCAACTTGTCTGTTCTTGCAAACTTGAAACATCTTCTTCAAATTCAAAGCACCACTTTTGCAAAACCTGTTTCTTTCTCTCTAAGCTTGCTTGTAGAATTAAATTGTCTCTAACCTCCTTTTCAATACTCTATTGCAAATCTCCTTTTGCAATCTCTAACCTTTGGATTAGAAGCTCTTCTTCTTCAAATTCTGAGCTACTTAAGCTTTTCACGTGCTCCACCAAGTTATCTGAGTAATCCACTTGCTCCACCAACTTATCCGAGCTATGTAATCGTTCCACCAAGTTAATCTAGTTGGCCTCATGCTCCACCATGTAGTCTGGAGTATTTGCATGCTCCACCACCCCGTGTGGGCTATCTGCATGTCTCACCATGCTATGCAACTGACTCGGTTGTCTTACCGAGCTATCCACACTACTTGATTGTCTTGTCGAGTTATCGACTATACTAAGCCTTCTTACTGAATTCTCCATGCTACTTGGTCTTCTTGCCGAGTTCACCACTTGCTTATGCTCGGCTCCCGAGCTACGCGCCATCATCAACAATGTCGCTTCGTCTTCAACATCTTTTGTGAGGTTGATCGTCTCTTCCTTTCTACTTTCAGATCTATAATCTTTGGTAAAATGTCCGGACTTACCACAACTGAAACACTTTCCTGAGTAACAGTCCTTTGCATAATGACCATACTTGCCACACTTGAAGCACTCAACATTTGAGTTGCTTGATTGACCTCCTCTCCATGGACCTCGTCCTCTTCTGTGCCAATTTTGTTGACCAGATTGTTCTTTCTCTTCTTGTCCTCGACTTCTACCACCAGAACTGCTTCTTATATCTCCTCGATATCGTCCTCTATCTTAAGTGTTCTGAGCTTTCTCATCTTTAATTGACATCTTCGTTTGGAGTAATTGATCAAGTGGCTCCCACTTCTTCTTCTTTCGTTGTTTGTGTGCTTCAAGAGATCTTGCAAGCTCTTCAACCGTGAGCTTTGATAGATCCTTGGAGTCCTCAATCGTGCACACCACATTTTCGAAGTCGTTTGTCAATGACCTCAAGATCTTCTCCACAACTCGGCTAGCGGGTAACGTCTCTCCGTTTCTAGCAAGTTGGCTTGCCACGGTTTCAACTCGAGTAATGTACTCGGCTACTCCTTCGGTCTCTTTCATCCTCATGCTCTCTAATCTGCCTCTAAGTGTTTGAAGTCGCACCTGCTTCACTCGGTCATCTCCCTTATACGCCTTCTCCAAAATATCCCACGCTTCTTTTGAAGATTTGACACTTGCAATCTTCTCAAAGCCAGACTCGTCCACAACTTGGTATAGGATGTACAAAGCTGCCTTATCCTTCACACGTGCGTCTTTCAACACTTTCAACTGGGCATTTGACCAACCTGTAATGTTGGCTGGTTCATCGAAACCATCTTCAACCACCTCCCAATTTTCTTGGGATCCAAGAAGGGCCTTCATTTTGAGACTCCAATTGTCATAGTTGACAGTCTTTGTAAACTTGGGCAGGGAAACACTGTTTGTAAGACTAGCCATCTCACTCTCTTTTTTTCTCAAAGACTTAGGTCTCTAGCTCTCTTCTCTCAAACACTCAAACTCTCTAGCTCTCTCTTTATTCCACTCAAACACTCAAGCTAATTGGCTCTTGGTACCACTTTGTTAGCACTTTGTTAGACAACAAGTCTCTATAATCTTGTGAAAAAATTTTATTCACCTCTTGTTGTTGTTTATTCATACAATATATAATATATTTATAGACCCACATTTCCTTACCATTGTACTTTCAACGACTATAAACGGCTATAAACGGCTAACTTATTAATTATCTAGACTCCAACGGCTAGTGCATTAACCACTCACAACGGCTAGTTTCTTACAACGACTAGTTACCCATAATGGCTAATACATTTAAGTTTATTTAAACCCAACATAAATACCCCTTCCTCATTTCACGCACAAAGGCGCCTTTTAAGGATAAAAATGTGATTGAACCCAAGTTCCAAAGCGACCAATACCTTAGATGTGTGGTGATTGACAACGATTCTATCATGTCCTTTCCTTAATTCCTATTTAACCAAAGAAAATAATTAGTATGCATCTCAACATTGGCTAAGAGTAAAACCTTGACAATGACAACTATGGTTTAACAACATTTTAATGTGAAAACTAAAAAACATAACATCCTATCAATCTTGAAAACCATCTCATCTATGGTGAGCCTTTCTAGATTTGATAACTCAATTTCTATACCTTCATATTGAAGTTTATTGCACTCACTTGGCATTTTAATTTCTTTTATCTTTCCATCTTAGCTTAGATATGTGATATTTTAGGTTGTTTTCAAAAGCTAAAATATCGCCTGACGATATTTATTGTCGCCTGGCGCGTCTTAAAGGAGAATTTTCCACTGTCATGTTGTTGCCCGGTGCTACCCTACGACCACCAAGCGCGAAAAAATGCTGATTTTTCAACATTGACCTTTGTCGATTGTTTTGCTAATAACTTTCTCTACAGATGTCCAAATGAGTTGGTTCTTGTTGTGTTGGATTCTACACTCGAAAAGATTTAATTGAAGTGATAGAACACAAATTTTGGAGCTTTGTACGAGATGCAGTGGAATCTGGAAGATGGTGGCAATTACAAAGGCAAAAACCACACCTAATGTTTTCGTTGAAAATTTGGTGCATTTAGAAAAGCCTTGAACCAGACCCTTTCTTCACCTAATGGGCTTCTTGTCTGCACATGGAATGGCCCAAAAAAGGGAGCTGAGCTAGGATTGGCCATCAATGCCACATCAATAGACCGAACAGTAACCAAGTTTCAACTAGGGACCATTTCAAAATTAAGTTCAAACTTCAGGGATCAAAAGCATATTTTTTTCAATTTTCGTGAAAAGTTTCGGCTAGCCCAACGCTAATTTTCTTTTTTTGTAAAAAAATTAAATAACATGTTGCAAGTCGTTTGTTATTTTTAACGTCGTCCAGAAATAGAAATTAAAAACAATGATTTTGAAAATGTAGGGACTAAACCAAACAGTGACTAAGATTCAACCAGAGACCATTTCTAAACTTAGGTCAAAATTGAGAGATCAAAAACACATTATTTTCCTTTTTTTATTATTATTTTCTATCCAGTAGTGTGTAAATTGAAAACAATACTGTTATATTATTTTACAACACTAAATTCACACATCTCTAAAAATGAGGAGCTAAATTTAGGGATGTCAACGAGGCGGGTAGGGTACGGGTAGTAGCTCCCTCATACCCTACTCGTTGGATAAATATTTGTCTCGTACCCATACTCCTTTATGCGAGTACCCACATAATTTTTTCATATCCACTGATCTCCACGGTCGCGGATATTTACAAAAAAATAAAAATAAATATTTAACAACATATTTTAATCGTAAATTCAAATAAAATACAATATATAACATTCATAAATTTCAAACAAAATTCAAATAACCCATCTAAATCATGTTAAATGTCACTTTACAAAGAAATGAAATTTTTTTAAACTAATTGATAAAAATAATAACTTATTCAAAATCAATATGTTAATATTATAATCATGTTTTTTTTAATTTAAATTAGAATATAGCGGGTACGGGTATGCACGGGTACAGATACTATGATACCTGTACCCGCCTCGTTAACATGCGGGTATATAAAATACCCGTACCTGTTACTCACGGATATCCATTTACAATATTAATTTTTTATTCGTTGTGAATTTTATCCGTAAATACTCGCGGATACGGATTTTTTTGACATCTCTAACTAAATTAATTCAAATTTTTTAAGAAAGACTAATTATAACTTTTACTAAAAGTTAAAAAAAAAACATATTTAACCCTAAATTATAATATTTTTCTTATTTATTTTATATTTATCTTTAAACTTACAAAATATTCCATTTTCAAAAACCATTACAATCCCCAAGTGAGAATTACAAAACCCATTAAGTTGGTAACCAACTTTCCTCAACAACCAACACTGCAGCTATTACTTAATAATTATCCACACCTACTCCAACACATATTTCCAACTTTATATAGACTAACCCATTGATTTTAAATATAAAATTCTTTTATTCACATCATGAAGAACAAAAGCATTTCATTCGTGGATCTTTAACCAGTGATTTTAAATACAAAATTCTTTTATTCGCAACATCTTTCATGAAAAAAAAAAAGCAAAATCTTTACTTATCAATTTTTTATTAAATAATTAATTATTTTTTATTTTTGTTAAAAATAATCCAAATATAAATCAAAAGTTTCTCGTTAGATAAATAGACAAAATTAAATATTATATAAAAATAAAAATCTATAATATCATTATATTAAAATTTTAGAGTAAGAATAATATTAAATACTTTATTTATATATATATATATATATATATATATATATATATATATATATATATATATATATATATATATATATGTCGCAACCGGAATCGCGACGGGAAAGGCGAATCGAAAAAGAAAAACGGGTTTGAAAAGAGATTTTGGAGTCGCCACCACAGTTATTTTGGAAAACTATGGAAAACCATAAAAATAAAACAAGTCTGCGAAAAACCAGATTTTGGATTCGGGAGTCGGTTACGCGTAGGGAAGGTGTTAGCACCCTACCGCGCCCGCCCGAGGGCGGTACCTTTAATTAAAAATGCAAAGTCGATGTGATTTTCAAAATGTTAATTTTCCCCAAAATTAATAAGACAATAATGCTAAAAAGAAACAAAAATATTTTTTAACTTTTTTGGGCCCGACAAGGATTGACCTTGGTCCTACGTATTCTCATTCAAAATGAGAAATCAGGGTTACGTAGTTCTTTAAAGATATATGAAAAAAGCAATCGAGAAGATGATTTGATTTGTTTGGAGGTGAACCTGACAAGGACTGGCCTTGCTCCTACGTATCTCACGGTGGAGAATCAAGGATCACGTAGTTCTTAAAAAAAATGTTGGGAAAATGTCGATATTTTGTATTTTTAAAATTTTATATATTTTTTGGTGTTTTTGAATTATTTGAAAACAAGCGTCATACGATGCGAGCGATCGGACAGACACTAAAAGGGAAAGAAAATTATTTTTGATATTTTTGAAAATGAGTGTCACACGGTGCGAGCGACCGGACAGACACAATAAAGCAAAAAGAACATTTTTTCATTTTTTGGATTTTTTATTTTTTTGTAATTTTTAATAATTTTCAAATATTTGATTTTTCTAGAAAAAAAAAATATTAATGATAAATAAATAACGAAAATAAATAAATAGTAATAATAAAAGTAAATAAACAAATAAACAAATAAATAAATAAAAGGAAATAATTTATTTAAGAAGGGCGAAAGTGGGAAACAAAATATGAGGGTGTATGAGTGATTAATGGGATATACATGAAGTAAATGAAGTGTATTTATTAAAGATGGTGGTGTGGCTAGTAAAATATAAAACAAATTCAGAATAAGAATAGAAAGTGTGTGCAGGGGTGCGAGATTAGTAATTGTGGAGGTGCGCGGGGAAGTAAAAATGCAGCAAAAGCCCAGCAGGCAAAAACGAGGCGGGGGTGCGGGATTATCAGAAATGGAGGTGTATGAAGAAACTGTCCCAAGCCATAGCAAAGTCGTGGGTGTGAAGAACTTAATATTGGGGGGTGCGCGAGAAAAGCCACGCAGACCCAATTTTAATACACAGGAGGGTGAAAATGTCAAAAATGGGGGTGCAAGGAGTGAAGTGGGCTGAGACTTGAATGTGATTAATCTAAACCCTAGCAGCTCACGAACCAAACGCCAAACCCTCTCTCTCGCGAGTGCCGCTGCCTACCAACATACCGCCCTCACCTCTGCTCCGCCACGCCGCCCCGCGACTGGTTGCCGGCGACGCTAATCGACGCCGGAGGGTCGTCCTCCCTCTCGGCGGCTCAACCACCTTGCTTTCACTCATGCACCGGAATGCAACTCCAAGAGATCAACGCCGACGCAGCGCCTGCAACCCGCCGTGAACGCCGCCACCGCCGCGACCGACGCGTGTCGCCTACGGCGCCCATTTCCCCTTCTGCGCGAGGATTTCTTCCCGGTCGAAGCTCCGCGCGTTCATCCGCTGCCAGCCCGTCGCGATCGCTTCGCGTCGCACCGCCTCGCCGCCACCGTCGAGGGAAACGTCGGCGCCGCTGATGCGAACAGGGGGTGCGTCCTCTCCTCTAATCTGCGAGGTCGAACAGAGGCCCACGGCGATAATGTTGGTGAGCGAAACTAGAGCCGCTGTCGTTAAAGCTCCGACTCGCCGGCGGCAGCGCCGCCGGCGATCTTCTCTCTTCTCTGTTTCGATTGGAAGTCTGTGATCGGGGAAGATTAAAACGGGGTCTTTGGTGCTATTACGGATTTCGGTCTGGTGTGATGTTGAGTCGCAGAAATGGGGTTGTAACAAAGGTAATGGGTGGTGTATATTGATGGTGAAGAATGAGCGTGGTTCTGATTTTTGTGCAGGTGGGAGACAAAGATGATGGCAAGTGAGTAAGCGGGTGAAGACGCGCTCTACAAAATCGTTTGTGAAGTGTGTTTGGGGTTCTGGTTTGGACCTCCTGCAGGTGGATGAATGAAGCACGAGCTTTTTGGTGTGTTGATGATGGGTGAGGGGGATAGAGTTTGGGTTGCCGTTTTGGTTCAATTGGTTGCGAGAAGAGAAGGATGAATTGGGGGTTAGATGATGGGTTGAGGAGCTTGTTCGTTGGCTATGGCTGGCTATGTGCTGATGAGTGGTGAGATAGTTCTATCTTTTCAGTTATTTCGTGCAGGTTGGATGAATAGTGATGAGCAAATAGTAACGAAACGAGGACGAAAACATCTCAAACCAATAAAACATAACAAATCCAGCAGAATACAAGATCATATTCATTCAAGCAACCAACATAACACAAGATCATATTCATTCCAAGGTTCACGTTCAATTGTGCTTACCTCTTGTAGTCTCCCTGTGTTGGTAGGGTGTGATCAATGGAGGCTCCCTTTCAGATGATTCCTTTCAGATGATCCAGATGATCCAAGGGTGCTCTCTTCTTTTTTGTTATCTGTTCTGAAATGCGAAATTGTGTATCCTCTCCCCGTTGCTCTCTTGCTCTTTGTGATATTGTATCCTCTCTTCTTTTTTCAGAATGGTTTGACCGTTCTTCTTCCCATGTCAGTTTCCTCTTTCGCTCATATTTTGTGTTGGTTTTAGAAAAGGGCCAAAAGTGAAATGCGGGTTGGCTTCTGCCATTCCACCGGCGCTGGCATGCAGTGATACACCTCCCCACCATTTCCTTTCTCATGCCAAGTCTCAAACCATTGACTTTCATTTTAGTTTTTCTCATTTTTATTATTTTCACCCCCTTTTTTATATTTTTTCAAAAGAATAAAACAAAATAAAATAATAAAAGTAAACGAAAATATTAAAATTTAAATTAAAAGTTTAAAGATAAAATTAAATAAAATAAAAAGGATAAAATAAGATAAAATAAAATAAAACAAGATTAAATAAAAATTAAAAAAAGGGATGAAAGTAAAAGTAGGAAAATATCTATATACCAATCAATGTTCACTTTTTCTTATTTTTCCCTTCTCCTAATTATTTGAAAGAAAATTTTTTATTTTTTACCCGGACGAAATTGGGTATCGACAATATATATATATATATATAATGTCATGTATTAGCGATAAAAATAAAAATAATCCATCAATCTCACATACTTTATTTTCTGTTTCTCTTAAGTGAAAACTTCTTCAGAATTTGATTACCTTAGATTTTTTCAGCATAAGAGAAAATAACTCATGCCGTGTGAAAAAAGTTTCTCTAGAAACACAACATTTGTGTTGCAAGGTTTAATAGTTTTTCTATTATTATTATTATTATTATTATTATTATTATTAATACTATTATTATTAAGTTTAAAAAATTTTCACTTCTTCAAAATTTGTTAATTTAATTTATCTCTTAACAAGTAAAATTGAACTAAATATTCATAATAATATAAATTAAAAGCAGTCATCTCTACTAACAAAAATAAAATTGATTTGTTTAATGAAAGTACAGATACTCTAATAGTGACTGTAGTCAGAGATACAAAACCCTACTGTCTCAGAAGTTATGGCGCACATAAGAGCAGAAAATGTTGGTAGAAAGTCAGATATCCGGCCCTAATAACTGCGACGGTGACAGCTAATAGTTTGATTTGATGAAAACCATTAAAATTGAACAATAATGAATATTGAACATTAAAAATGTGAAAATGTCATTTTTATATTTTTCTAGTATAATTATTTAAATATTTATTACCCTTAGGTTAACAATATTTTATTTTTTAATATTAAAATAATATTTAATAACGTTTACATAATTTAAATGTTTAATTTTTTTAAGTTATATAAGTTATAGAGATATACTTATATAAAAAGAATTTTTGCATTTTTATATAGACATTTTTTTTCTTTCTAATTTTACGATTTGGGTGTGACATCCCTTTTTAATAGATTACACTACTAAATAAAGTATCACACAGTTATAATAACGAGAAGCACTCAGATGAACATAAAACGTAGGAGAGGTAACTGTTACAGTCATCTAGAAGTGTACAGTGAAAACAAATTTGGGCATACTACTATGTCATACACAACATAAGAGAAAGTTAACAGTCATGCAAAAGAAAAGCTCCTAGAGCTAGGGATTACAAGGGACACTAGGGCCATAGACTGCTCCTGAGAGTCACACAACAGATTCCCTAAGCTGCACCACTGCTACCACCAGGCCTACTCCCAGAGTTTCCTCCATCTGCTCCCACCAAGGGTGATCATCGCAAAAGAAAAAAACACAACAGGAACATAAACAGAAAATGCAAGGGTAAGCTAGTGCAATTTAATCATATTATGATACAACAGACAAGTACTTAAACATTCCTTAACATGCAACACAACAAACACAGGGCATCATATTGTAGCAAACAAGCAGGACACTATGACTCAATTATCCGGATAAATATATTAGGATCGGATTCACTGCATGCTTGCACTTGTGGTGGCCTCTACTGCTCTGCAGAGCCATTGCCAATGGGTTTCACCCTACCACACACAAGGTTAGCCTTTAAGAGTCTAAGGCCATTATCCTGCCATAGACTAGGGCCTCCCGCTACTCTCACCACTTGGGTCAGTTTGCTCTACATGAGACTCACAGACCCTTTAGAGTTTCGGGATGCGGTCCTTACTTGAATCCATATCTTATTATATACACTACACACCACCATGAGATCTCCCCACGAGACTCATGGAATTACGTCTATCACATACAAATTTCATGTTTATCACACCCCAACCACCACTTCCATCTCATATATTAAATTCTCATTTCACCCAACCATAACATAAGAATTCCATGTCATTACTCATACCAAACATACCAATCCCAGTGCATATAACTCATACAGTTACCCCATAATCGTACATGTTCGAGATAAATAGCTACACACAATGTAAATGGAGATGTAACACATAAATCTGCACGATTCTCGCCCAGGCTAGAAGTCCTCGCCTAAGCTACAACAACTGTCTCGCTTAGGCTAGGCCTTCTCGCCTAGGCGAGACCTGGAACAGTGGCACTCTGCAAGCATCTCGCTTGGGCGAGACCAGCTCACCTGGGCGAGACCGTCCTTCGCCCAACAATAAAACACCTCACCTGGACGAGGCTGCGAACAGAGCACACTAACTTCTCCTTCGAGAACTCGCTTGGGCGAGGTACTCTCGCCTGAGCGAGACAACGCATCGCTCAAAGACAAGGGCCTTTCGCCTGGGCGAGTTGCTCGAGTAGAACTTGGGTGAGTCTCAGGCGCTCTCGCCTAGGCGAGATCGACAGTTCTCGCCACTGTCCCCACACATGCAGTAGAGTAACAGTTCAATCCAACACCCAAAAACACATGCACCCAGTTTCAATCGATTACACATACTTCTCAAGCTTATAAACATGCAACAAACCAAAAAGACACCCAAAAACAGCTTTGAACGGTTAAATCTAGCTTCCCTTACCTCTGTTTTGAGTACCAAACGCAACAGACCCTAACTAAGGGAATACCACTGCTCCAGAACTGCGAGGAACGAGCTGAAACGTGATTACCAGGATAAACGAGGTAAATACATGGAACCCTAACCAACCAACATGCTCAAACAGTGAAATGAGGGAAAAAGAAGACCAAAGGCTCTAGAGTTTGACTTACCAGGAAGTACAGGGTCGATTTTGTTAGCTCAGGATGGAAGAAGATTGTGCCCTAGTAGAGCACCTAGCAGCAGACAGGAGAGGGGAAGGAGTTGTTTCTGGAAAGGTGACAAACGAAAATGAGAAGGTTGAGTGAGGTATTGGGGTTCTACTGTAGGGCTGGCCTTGGGCCTACGAAGAGGCCAGGCCCAACACATAAAACTGAAAAAGGAGCTTACATTGGGTAACAATTATTTCAAAGTAAAACAATCTCATTTCCATTTTATTTTCTAAATAATCATTAATTTCAAGTTAACTATTTAATAGAATAAAATAGTTATTTTACTATTTTTTTAAATTATTACATATTTAAATTCAGTTATTTTTTAAATTAAATTAATTATGTACAATAAAAGAAAAAGACACACATAAACATACTATCAGAAAATAAATTACTAACGATATTACCTATTTACCCCAGTTATAATCTTGATAGCTAGAGATGTCAAAATGGGTTTCAACCCGTGAGCCAACCCGGCTCACCACGGGTTCGAGCCGGGTTGGGTTGAGAAAAATTCAACTTTTTCAAAAGTGGGTTGAACTCAACCCGGCTCACTTAACCCACGGGTTAAACGGGTTCGAGCCGGGTTGAAGGTGGATTGGCCCACTTAACCCACCAACATTTTTTTACAATTTTTTTTTTATTTTTTTTAAATTTTCTTTTAATTTTTTTTTTAATTATTTACTACTCCAATTATATTTGTTCACAATTTCATATTTTTAAATGCTAGAATGTTGCTTAATTATATTTGAATTATTTGAATGTTTAATTAATTTGATTGTCAAGTTATATATGTTGATACTTTAATCTTTAACTATAATCTTTATAGTAAATTACTCAAGTAACCGTCTTATAAACAATTTTTTCTAAATTAGCATGAAAAAAATGTATAGTTTTTTTTATTTATATTTTGTTGAATAGCATGACAGAAAATTTGTAATATTAGTCATGCTTTCTTAGACTAATGGATACTCTCTTGGAAATAATTCTTCATATATTGGTGGTGAGCGTG
This sequence comes from Vigna unguiculata, assembly GCF_037176805.1. Lineage (NCBI taxonomy): Eukaryota > Viridiplantae > Streptophyta > Magnoliopsida > Fabales > Fabaceae > Vigna > Vigna unguiculata. The sequence continues at coordinate 31,896,693 of NC_140797.1, forward strand.
ATCAAAATATTGGTTCTTAATTTTACTATGATTGTCATCTCATGGGTTACTTAAAAATTTATTTAAATATTTGAATAATAAAAAAAATAAATAAATAATTTTTTTAGGTGGGTTGGTGAGCCAACCCACTTAACCCACCAACCCGTGGTGGGTTGAGCCGGGTTACAAAATTTCTGGCTCACCAGAAAGTGAGCCGGGTTGGGTTCACTCATTTTGAACCCGGCTCGTGGTGAGCCAACCCGGCTCACACGGGTTGGCTCACTTTGACATGTCTATTGATAGCTAATTAATTGTTAGGCGATGTGAAATATTTTTTTTAATATAGTGGTAGTAGCTAATTAAAGTGATGGATAGTTTCCTAAAATGTTTATATGCAAAAAGTTTCGTAAGATAATGTGTTTCTTAATTTTTCGGAGATTTTGAAACTTTTTTTGAGATTCTATAATTCTAAGGTTCAACCATAAGATATCATTTTATTTTATTTTATTCAATACTAAAAAGATAAGATCTTTCATTTGTGAAATTCTTATACAACATAAAAAAAAAATACACATAAAAGAAAGACATTAGTTGGAGTGACAATTTTTCTTTAAAAGAATTAAAATTAATAAAATCTATAGCACTTACAATTTTGTAATCTTGAACAATAATATTTCTCTACAATGTAAAAGATTATTCTTTAGAAAAACAACTCAAATCATTTGTAAACATGAAAAAAATGTTTTAAAACACAAGAAAATTCTTGACTTTTAAAAACAGTTTGAAAATAAAGTGACGGTTGACGAGATAATGGTTTATATTTAATTATAATCGGATTATTATATTTTTATATAGCATATAAAATGTTTTGAATTAGTAGAATTAATTATTACTAATCATAATTAATTATTTATGAAAGTTAATTTTCTAGATTCGATAATACAATTGAGATTTTTTTTTTAAATAATCAATTATTTGAGAAATTAATAAAAGTATTTTATTAATATAATTAATTTTTATTAATCATGTAACATATTATTATGATATGAGATAATCAATTACTCACGAATGAAATGAATCCACTTTTTTTTTCTGCATAAGCTTAACATGATTAATAATGATAATAAAACCGAATATAAAATTTTAATATTAGATGTCGATCTACAATTTCCATCTAATATTCTAAATCGATCAATAATAATAAAAGAAAAATTATTTTTTGACTACTAAATTTTGAACAACTTTCTCTTACAACATGACGTGTCATTTTCTGAGTGATTTTTCATTTTTTCATTTTCTCATTCTCAATATTCCAAAACTATTTAAAAGATGACACCTCATAAGGCCCCTTTTAATTAATGTCTGTTTTAAGAGTGGGTTTGGGCCTGGCCTATTTGAAGGCCCAGAGTAGGGGTGGCAATGCGGCCCGGTCCAGTCCGTTTAGGCCCGGTCCGCATAAGGCCCGCACAACGCGGGCTGGCCCGCCCCACATACTCCTTGGCCCACGGGCCACGGACCGGCCCGCTTTTTTAAATTTTTTTTTTTAATTTTTATGATAAAACTTTCAATGTTTAAAAATTGGGAAACTTAGTTCACAAAATTAAGTAAAGACTTTGGAGAATTAGATGATAAATTGATAATTCAACATTTTCATCATATTCATACTATGACATACACAATGTATTCTTTAAATTTTAGCACATTAAAAATTACATAATACTTGTCTTTTCCAATTATACAAGAATTTAAAATGTTAATGCAAGAGTCCATAAAAGAAGTAATTAATATACACAAGTGCAAGTTTTTTTTTTATGCGGGCTTGCGGGTCGGCCCGCGCAGGCCGCGGGCTAGCCCGAGCGAGCCGCAGGCCTATGCAGGCCAGGCCCGCACGTAGAGATGGCAAATAAACCCGTCCCCGTGGGTATTGTCCGAACCCGTCCCCGTTTTGACGGGGAATCCCCGCATTGACTGGGTATGGGTATGGGTATGGGGAATCCCCGATTTTTTCAATTGGGTATGGGTATGGGGATGGGGATGAATATATCCCCGCCATAATACCCGTCCCCGCCATATTTCCATCATCGTTTAAATTATTAAAATATTCACAATTAATTAAGTAACCCTATATATTCTTTTTATTTTTTATTTCTTCTAAATATTTGGTTTGTCATGAAACTCATTCTTATCTCCAATATATTTTTTATCTTATCATAATTTTTATGTAATTATGTTAAAATGATGTATGTCAATTAAAAAAAAAATTATGTCTGACATTTGAATATTTCTATTATTTTTTAATATTTTTATTTATTGTATATTTTCCTTTCACATGAGAATGTTTAATACTCTTAATTTAAGTGTTTAATAGCATAAACATTTCATTTACTTGGTAATATAAAAAAATCTTTTCTTATTATTATTAATTTTTATTTCATTTCAATAACTCTTTTATTTCGCTAAAACAATTTTTGTTATTTTTCAACCATTGAGTATATATGTTGATATTTGAAAAGTTTTCTTAGATCTCTAAGATATTTTTCGTCTTATCATACCCTAAATTATACATTTATTTTTTCTTTGTGCAATTCTTTCCAATAGTCTCCAAATTGTTTATAAGACACACATTTGTTAATTTTTTAATATTTTTATTTTTGTTTATTTTCATCATGTAGAATACTATTTCGATAATTTTTATCTAATTATTTTTTATTTTCTAACTCATTACAATCATACTTTAATTTTTTCACTATAATTGTATAAATAATTTTTGTTTACTACAATATAAAAATTTAATGTAATTGTCATGAATATTTTTTTATCACCATCCAACATATATTGGAGTTTAAAAGATACAATATCTATGATAAAATTTTATTATGTTTATTATTTGTTCTTTGCGTCATTTTTTTTTATCAACCATTGAGTATATATGTTGATATTTGAAAAGTTTTCTTGATCTTTAAGATATTTTTCATCTTATCATACCCTTAATTATATATTTGTTTTCTTTTGTGTGATTCCTTCCAATAGTATCCAAATTGTTTATAAGACACACATTTGTTAATTTTTTAATATTTTTTTTTGTTTATTTTCATCATGTAGAATACTATTTCGATAAATTTTATCTAATTATTTTTTATTTTCTAACTCATTACAATCATACTTTAAGTTTTTCACTATAATTGTATAAATAATTTTTATTTACTACAATATAAAAAATTAATGTAATTGTCATGAATATTTTTTATTACTATCCAACATATATTAGAGTTTAAAATATACAAGATCTATGATAAAATTTTATTATGTTTATTATTTGTTCTTTGCGTCATTTCTTTATCAACCATTGAGTATATATGTTGATATTTGAAAAGTTTTCTTAGATCTCTAAAATATTTTTCATCTTATCATACCCTTAATTATATATTTGTTTCTTTTTGTGTGATTACTTCCAATAGTCTCCAAATTGTTTATAAGACACACATTTGATAATTTCTTAATATTTTTATTTTTTGTTTATTTTCATCATGTAGAATACTATTTTGATAAATTTTATCTAATTATTTTTTATTTTTTAACTCATTACAATCATACTTTAATTTTTTCAATATAATTGTATAAATAATTTTTATTTACTATAATATAAAAATTTAATGTAATTGCCATGAATATTTTTTTACCACCATCCAACATATATTGTGGTTCAAAAGATAATGTTAAAATTTAATTATTATGTTTATTATTTGTTCTTTGCATCATTTTGATCAACTAATGTATTATAACTTTTATTAGTGTATAAAATATAGATTCATTATAATTTAAAAAATTGAAGTAAACAAACATTTAAAATATATTTTAATTTAAATATTTTTTTCCTTTTATATTTTTTAAAAATATTTTTTCCTTTTATAGTTTTTTTAAAAAATATTTTTAAAGTTTATCAACTAGGTTTCATTAATGTTTGCAAATTTAATAAATGTTTGTGTTCTCATTAAATTTTATTTGGTATTCTAATCTAAAATGTAAACAATTATAATTTATTTCAAAGTATTTGATATCAAAGAAACAACCATACTCCTAATATTGAATATTTGATAATATTATGTTTCCTTTACCGTAATTTTTATTATTTTATAAAAATTAGTTAAAATTAATATTAAAGTAGTAAGTAAACGGGTACGGGTATGGGTACGAGATTATACCCGTTACCCGGTGGGGATGGGGATGGGACAAAAGTTTGATACCCGTTGGGTTTGGGTATGGGGATGGGGATGAATTTTTTTTACGGGGATGGGTATGGGATAGTGAAACCCGTCCTCGCCCCGCCCCGTTGCCATCCCTACCCGCACGAGCCTGCAGGCTCACTACCCTGGCCCGCCCCGTGTTTTTTCTGCGGGCCTGTGGGCCAGGCCCTAATTGCCATCCCTAGTCCAGAGTGAGCCCACTTTGGGGACCCCATTTCCAGCCCTAATGCCCTCACTTGTCTCATTTTAGAAAAAACAGTTTCTCCCCCTCCTTTGTAGCACTTAAGAGCTCTGCTAGGACACAAGAAACCTTCCATTTTCGAGCTAGCTAAGTCCGTTCTGCCTCCAAGTAAGTGAACCTAGAACTTTCTTGTCCTAAGCTTGAGCGAGATTAGCAGGTTTCTCATCTATTCACACCTACAACATCATTTTCAGCCAAACACACACACTCCAGAATATATTTATTCAGTGATCAACATTTCTTAAGCACCAGAAACGTAAAACAGATTAGGAATAAGCAAAATAACTAAAAAAATCCTAACCTTAGCTTTCCTTACCTGAAAAACGCTAGAACGGACTTAGCTAGCTCGAAAATGGATGGTTTCCTGTGTCCTAGCAGAGCTCTTAAGTGCTAAAAATGAGGGGAAGAAACTGTTTTTTCGAAAATGAGACAAGTGAGGGCATTAGGACTAGAAAGGGGGTCTTGAGAATCCCCAAAATGGGCTTACTTTGGATCCTCGGTCAGGTCGAAACCCGCTCTTAAAACAGACATTAATTAAAAGGAATCTCACATATATTATAAAAAAAAATTATTAAAATTTAATAATCAAAATAAAAATGTTATCTATCAACTCTCAACCAGAACGTAACAAATAAACAAATCAATGCATTTCGCTTGCCAACAACATAAAGTACTGTAAGGTATAATAATAATAAAAAATCCTAATAAATAGCTTATTAAATTCATCGTATTGTTAACCTGTCCCATTTATATTCTTTAGGTCAAAATTTGGTCCCTTCCCCACATTTATTTTTCTCAGTCTGTTACTTTCCTCATATTTAACCCTTAATCTAGAGAATTGCTCCTTCCTCGCATTTATTTTCTTTCTATCCCCAAGTTTGAGCATTAAAGAGACTTAGAAATGTGTGTGGTAATGTGACCCATTCATTTATTATTGCCAACTGCCACAGAAGTAGAAACGTGTCATTCAACTCTCTCTCACACTCATATATAAGCATGTACATGCAATTCCAATACCACGCAAAGCATAAAGATGGTAGCCATTGTTGCTTCTTACAGTGTCTTCCCAAGTAAAGAAACTCCCAAAGGTCATTTATGGCTATCAGATAGTGACCAAGTCGTGCGTTCAGGTCACACACCCACTATCTATGTATACAAAGCAAAACACAGTGATGACACCACCAAGAGGTTGATAAACTCTCTTGCTGAGATTTTAGTGCACTACTATCCACTTGCTGGCAGGTTGAGCTTAGCAGAAAGTGGTCGAATTGAAGTGGATTGCAATGCGAAAGGAGTGACTTTTATCGAAGCTGAAACCACAAAATCATTGGGTGATTATGGAGATTTTTCACCTTCTGAGTCTGTCAAGGAGCTTGTTCCAAAGATTGATTACACTCAACCCATAGAGGAAATTCCTTTGTTGCTTGTGCAGTTCACAAGATTCCGTGGTGGTGAAGGCTTTGTCGTTGGAGTGGCTTTCTGTCACCCTTTGGCTGATGGGCTTGCTGGCACTCAGTTCATCAATTTATGGGCAAAAGTGGCTCGTGGAGAGACACTTGAGCCACATGAATTGCCCTACCTTGATAGAACAATACTCAAACTCCAACACTCATCAGCATCACCATGCTTTGATCACCCCGAGTTGAAGCCTCTACCGCTAAAGCTAGGAAGCTCTGACGTCAATGCTGAGCAAAGCAAGAAGACAAGTGGTGTGTTACTGAAACTAACGCCAGAACAGGTGCAGAAGCTGAAGAAGGAGGCGAATGAAGAAGCCTTGGAAGAAGGGGTTAGAGAATATAGCAGATTTGAAGCTATTGCAGGTCATGTATGGAGATGTGCATGTAAGGGTCGTGAACTTGATGAGAAGCAACCAACGGTGGTTCGGTTCAATGCGGATATCCGCAGCAGATTAATCCCTCCTCTCCCTAGGAATTACTTTGGGAATGCTTTGGCAGCAACGGTGTCAGCCGAATGCTATGTGGGAGAAATAGTGTCAAAGCCGTTGAGCTATGGTGCACAAAAGGTAAGAGAAGCGATTGAAAAGCTTAGTAATGAGTACATACGGTCACAATTGAGGATTGTGTTGGGCGAGGAGCAATTGGATTGCATAAGGGGTTTGTTCTTGGGACAGGGAGAGCGTATGAATGTCCCTTTTGCTGGGAATCCGAATCTTCAAATCACAAGCTGGATGAGCATGGCAGTGTACGAAGCAGATTTTGGATGGGGAAAGCCTGTGTTCTTCGGGTTGGCGTATGTTTCTGCGCAAGATAGGGCAGTGATTCTTCAAAGTCCAGATGGTGATGGTTCCATTATTGTGTCCATGCACTTCCAAGAACCACATTTGGAGCTTTTCAAGAAATTCTTCTACCAGAGTTTGTGAAATTGACCCGCGTTAGGAGAACTTTATTCAGCTTTCGCACTGCCAAGTTTTACACGTAATTTGATCAAGTTTTCTTTGTGGTTCAGTTTACTTTGGATTGCGTTTTATGTTCACCCACTAGGATGTTTCTATCTGAATGTTTGTCTACGCTTCACGTTGATTACATCAAATTATTTGCCATATATAATTTGGGTTAATTAAGTTAAAATTATTCTAAATTTGAAAGATATACGTTCTTATTCAATATTTTATTTTACTTTTTTTTTATTAGATATTTAAATTTTTTTATATTTTTAATTGAATTCATATTTTTTAATATTTATATTAATGAGTGATGTGATCTTTATATTATAATAATAGAAGACACTGCTACGCAAATATGTTTAATATTTAAAAAATGTTCTAAAAATTTAAAAAAATATTCTCAAACAACTATAATCCCTATAATCCCTGTGTTTTTCTTTCACCAATTTCAATGACAAACTCATAAGGAAAAATATTTTTTGATAATTTATTTTATAAATTTAACAAAGTTTTTATAAATGAAATAAAAATAGATTAATTTAATATTTTTTAGCTAAAATAAAGTAATAAAATATGACTTTTTTTTAGTTAAAGTTTATAAAAAAAATTGTTAATCTATTATTTTCTTTATTGCATATGAAAAAAATCTTCTCACAGCTGTATTCCCTTTAGACAATCATTTAACCTTTTCGATGACAATTTAATTCCTAACTCGATTTAAGACATTGATTTTAGCTTTATTTCATTTTCTTGTTAAACCTTGATGAGTGACCCAAATCAAATTCTTCATGTTGCCTGCATAATATATATATATATATATATATATATATATATATATATATATATATATATAAACATTAAGTAAGAATCGCAAGGTTTAAAGAAAAATTTAAACAGGCTAACACTGTGTTAACGAGACCCTAAAAAATCTGAAAAGATAGTGATATTTGTAAAACTAATTAAGGATCTTTAAGATTTATAATTCTCACACGATAAATCATAATAAAGCACCAACCTTGATCCATGAGAGATCCTGTGAATATGCGTTCTTCAAATTTATAATCTTGTGTGCTCTTCAACCACCGTTTTCCAATCTATCTCTTTGCCTTTCTCTCTTCTCACACGTTCTTGATGGGTTACTGTGAAAAGAACCTTATGGCCAGAGACAGAACCCTAATTCCTTTTATACCAACGTCCATCAAGTTGGTTTTTATTTTATCTTTATCTTTATTTTATTTTATTATCACTTCCCATAATAATAACCAATAAGTCTTTATATTTTATTAAATCACAATTGGGCCCATCATAATATTTCAAATGAGTCACTAATAGAATTAATTCGTCAATTAATTCTAACATTCTCCCACTTGACTCATACGATGTCATAACATTATGTGATTTAATACATAAACATAATGCGCAATAAAAGACCTTGCATAAATTGGTTCCATCATTATTCATAATCAAAGATACAGAAATAATAAGAGTCATGGCGGTCACACATCATTTGATCGACATGATCCCTTCCATGTACTACTATATCATCCCTTTCTCCTTAATATGACCTTAAAAACGAGAAGTCCATAATGGGTTCAAACATAATGTCATTTTACAAAGCAATAACATAACATAATTTGTTTTCTTCATCATAATTTGCATGCATAAACATAAAGAAGAAAACACAGATTTCAGAAATTTATACATTAGGGAGCTCAAAGTGTCACATCAACATTAAAAACATTAACATTCAACATTTAACATTCACTAGTAGACATAATGCCCATATTCTTTACATGACCAGCATACAATATGGGCGGTAACCCTTTTGTTAAAGGGTCAGCAATCATAAGATCTGTGCTAATATGTTCTATTGACACTTTACGTTTCTGAACTTCTTCTTTAACGGCAAAGTATTTCAACTCCATATGTTTAGCACCTTTAGAATACTTGTCGTTTTTAGAAAAGAAGACTGTTGCAGAATTATCACAATAAATTTTCAGCGGCTTGGAAATACTGTCAACTACTCCAAGTCCTGAAATAAAGTTCCGCAACCAATTGGCCTGAACTGTGGCCTCAAAGCATGCCACAAATTCAGCTTCCATGGTGGATGCAGCAATGACAGACTGCTTCGCACTTTTCCATGAAATCGCTCCTCCGGCTAAAAGATACACATAACCAAATGTAGACTTTCTTGTATCCACACAGCCGGCAAAGTCTGAATCTGTATAACCTATCACCTCAAGGTGATCAGATTTTCTATAAGTAAGCATGTGATTCTTTGTTCCTTGTAGGTATCTTAAAACTTTCTTTACAGCTTTCCAATGCTCCAGACCTGGATTACTTTGGTATCTACCAAGCATACCAACTGCAAAGCTAATATCTGGCCTCGTACAGGTTTGAGCATACATCAAACTCCCAACAACAGATGCATAAGGAATATTTTCCATCTGTTTCCGTTCCAAATCATTCTTTGGACATTGCATGAGACTAAACTTGTCTCCTTTCTGTATTGGAACAGGAGATGCTGAACATTTATCCATTCTGAATCTCTCTAAAACTTTATTAATATATGCATTCTGAGACAAACCTAACAATCCTTGTGATCTGTCACGGAATATTTCTATTCTTATCACATAGTATGCCTCACCCATATCTTTCATTTCAAAGTTATTAGAGAGAAACATCTTAGTCTCACTTAATAGACCAAGATCATTAGTCGCAAGCAAGATATCATCAACATACAGAATCAGAAATATAAACTTACTCCCACTGACCTTCAGATATATACACCGATCAACGGTGTTTTCCTTAAATCCAAAAGACACAATAGTATCATTGAACTTAAGATACCATTGCCGAGAAGCTTGTTTAAGTCCATATATCGATCTCTTAAGTTTACACACCATGTGCTCCTTTCCTTCTTCAGCGAACCCCACTGGTTGGTCCATATAGACATCCTCTTCTAAATTCCCATTCAGAAAAGCAGTTTTAACATCCATTTGATGCAACTCAAGATCATAATGAGCTACTAATGCCATGATAATTCTAAAAGAATCTTTCTTAGAAACAGGCGAAAATGTTTCCTTATAGTCAATGCCATCTTTCTGAGTAAAACCTTTGGCAACAAGACGGGCCTTGTAACGTTCAATATTGCCTTGAGAGTCACGCTTAGTCTTAAAGACTCATTTACACCCAACTCTCTTGCATCCTTCTGGCAATTCCACAAGGTCCCATACGTCATTATGTGCCATTGATTTAAGCTCATCTTTAATGGCATCTAACCACTTATCAGAATTATCACCATTAATGGCTTCTGAAAAAGAAATTGGATCATTATCAATACTTAAGTCATTTTCTGACTCTTGTAGATAAACCACATAATCATTCGAAATAGCAGACTTTCTATCTCTGTGAGATCTTCTTAATACTATTTCTTGTGGTTGTTCTACTATTGGTTCATTGTTAACCTCGGGATCATTAATTTGTTGTTCTTCTTGATTGTTGTGAGTTTCTACAACATGTGGAACAACAACTCTTGATAAAGAAGTACTAGTTATAGGAACTTGTACTCTAACTTCTTTAATCTCCACATTTCGTGAAGCTTCACTCCCACTGGTTTCGCCATTTTCAATGAACCGAGCATTTCCAGTTTCAACGATTCTTGTACTATGGGTAGGACAGTAAAACATATACCCCTTTGATTTTTCTGGATAACCAATGAAAAATCCACTGATTGTTCTTTCATCCAGTTTCTTTTCTTGCGGATTGTATATTCTTACTTCTGCCTGACAACCCCAAACATGCAGGTGTCTCAAACTGGGTTTCCTATTCGTCCATAACTCAAAAGGAGTCTTTTGAACAGCTATACTAGGAACCCTGTTCAACAAATACATGGCAGTCTTTAAAGCATACATCCACAATAATACAAGTAAATATGAATTACTTAACATACTCCTAACCATATCCATTAAGGTTCGATTACGCCTTTCTGATACACCATTTTGTTGTGGTGTGCCTGGCATTGTGTATTGAGCACAAATACCACGTTTCTCAAGGAACTTAGCGAACGGACCAGGGTGTTGTCCACTTTCATCATATCTTCCATAATATTCACCACCTCTATCAGACCTTACGATTTTCACCTTTCTGTCTAATTGCCTTTCCACTTCATTTATATAAACTTCCAAGGCATTTACTGACTGAGATTTCTCATGCAGTAGATAGACACGTCCATAACGCGAAAAATCATCAATAAAGGTGATGAAGTACTTCTCTTTATTGAAAGAATTTACATCAAACGGACCACATATATTGGTGTGTATGATTTCAAGAAGCTGAGTGCTTCTCGTGGCTCCTTTCTTTGTGTGTTTAGTTTGTTTGCCTTTAATACAATCCACACACACATTCAGATCAGTAAAATCTAAATCCGGAAGGATTTCATTCTTTACTAATCTTTGCATTCTTTCTTTGGAAATATGTCCCAAACGTTTATGCCACAAGTAAGCAGATCGTTCATCCACTAAACTACGTTTAGTGCCAACATTGTGATGCAAAGTCATAAGAGTTTCAGCATATAAATTATCCAAATTCAATTTATATAAACCATCATAAAGTGTACCAGATCCAATCATAAAAGTACGCTTAAATAAACTGAAACAACCATTCCCAAACTTAAAAGAATATCCAGCAATATCAAGCTTAGACAAAGAAATTAAATTCCTAGTGATACTAGGTACATAAAAAGTATCCATAAGGTCTAAGTGATATCCAGTGTCGAGGATTAGACGATAAGTCCCGACCGCTTCCACTGGAACTTTCTCTTTATTGCCCATGAAGACAAACTTCTCATTTGGGTTTATGGTTCGGGTTGTAAGAAATCTCTGCATCACATTAGAAACATGAGTCGTACATCCAGAATCAATCCACCACGTATTATGGGGAACTTCAGTTAAGTTTGATTCAAAACATACATAAGCATTATGCTCACCTTTCTTTTCGAACCAAGCCTTACGCTTTATGCAGTCCTTCTGGAAATGTCCAGACTTCCCGCAGAAATGACATTTGTCATTTTTCTTCTGGATTTTGGTTGAGGACTCGTCAATCTTCAGTGGTCCTTTACCCTTTCCATGTTTCTTAGCAACTTTCTTTCCAACAGCTCCTTGATTCTTCACATATTGAATAGAGTGGCTTCCTAAGTTCTTCAGTCGGGTCTCCTCCTGAACTAGCATACTGTGCAATTCATGTACATTCCATTTGTCTTTCATGGTGTTATAGTTCATCTGGAACAGACCATACTCAGACGGTAATGAGTTCAGAATGAACTGCACGAGAAAACCTTCATCCACTACCATTCCTAAAGACTTAAGTCTTGCTGCGATATTTGTCATCTCGATCACATGCTCATGCATAGTACGCTAACCGTCAAACTTCATAGTGGTCAACGTACTCATCAGTGTCCCAGCGAGAGACTTATCAGCAGTTTGGGAGCGCTCTTCCACAAATTTCATGAATTCTTTTGCGTCATCAGTTTTGGGAAGAGCTGACTTTATATTACTTGCTATGCTCATTCTCATAAACATTAAGTTAAGTCTGTTTGATCTTGCCCAAGCTTTGTAATGGGCTTTCTCTTCATTGCTACTAGCATCCGTGATAGCAGCCGGCTTTTCAACTAGAAGAGCTAGATCAAGATCCAACACACCTAAGTGAAATTGGACTTGCTCACTCCAGTCAGGGAAATTCAACCCATTAAAGACTGGAACAGACGAAGCATGCGCGTATAAAGATACCGGAACAGAGACTGCAATTAACACATGCCTAACATTAATGCTTTGAGTCATAAAACTAAACGTAAAAACAGATTCAGATATAAACAATCATTCTATGCATACTAATGTTCTCCTTTGGGAGATCCACTAATACACAAACATAAACATAATGATGTTAATCATATTATAACATTATTGATAATTAAAATATGCATCAACTAGAATCACCTACTACCTTTGGGTATATAAATAAAACTAGTGACGCATACAAAATTATCTACAATCATGTTCATTAATTATGAGAACAATTAATCAACCTTTGGGCGATCCTTAAATGTCTTATAATTAATGAATTTTAATTAACCCATGAATTTAATTATTCATAATTTAGCATCCATACTATGGGTAATTAAAATAAAAAACATTAATAATTTGAAATCATATAAACTTTAAAATTTTGGCCACTTTGGTGACTAACAAAATTTATCATACTTAATTTCAAATAAATAAATACACTTACATTTAATTGCTATAAACTTTATATAGCTTCCTCATTAATTTTAATTTAACAATAACAAACATAAATATTATTGTAAATTAAAATAAAATTATTAATTATTTATATAACTAAAATAATTAATATTAATTTATTGGGAGCGTAAACCAATAAAAACATTACACTTTAATGTTAATAAATAAATTAACATAAACAACAAGTAAAATAGCGTAATAGAGAATGAATTGGAATTGGCACATACATACTAACGGTTTACATCACCGCATTCATTCCTTTATTCCAATCAAACATAATGCATATTCACGTAATCCTAAATCTTGAATGAAAATAAAGAAGTAACAGTAGCGAAAAGTAACTTCACACATGATGCACGTTCACATGTAACTTCACACGTAACGAATTTTTTTTTTCTTTTTCTTCAATGCCAAAAAATAAAGACACGTTACAGTAAACACGCAAACAATTCCGGTTAATGGCAGCACAATAAGATTCAGTTTCAACAGCGAAAAACAATTCTCGTTTCCAACCATGACATTCACATTCAATTTTAAAGTAGCGGAAAATTTAAATAACCCTTCAAACTTTAATTAGGGTTCATAAAAATTGGAAACGAACATCATAAAAGGAGAATCATAAATCCTACAACATAGGCTCTGATACCACATGTAAAACTAATTAAGGATCTTTAAGATTTATAATTCTCACACGATAAATCATAATAAAGCACTAACCTTGATCCATGAGAGATCCTGTGAATATGCGTTCTTCAAATTTATAATCTTGTGTGCTCTTCAACCACCGTTTTCCATTCTATCTCTTTGCCTTTCTCTCTTCTCACACGTCTTTGATGGGTTACTGTGAAAAGAACCTTATGGCCAGAGACAGAACCCTAATTCTTTTTATACCAACGTCCATCAAGTTGGTTTTTATTTTATCTTTATCTTTATTTTATTTTATTATCACTTCCCATAATAATAACCAATAAGTCTTTATATTTTATTAAATCACAATTGGGCCCATCATAATATTTCAAATGAGTCACTAATAGAATTAATTCTAACAATATTATGTTATTTTTTGCAATGTTTAATGTTTGTTATTTTTTCTTATTACTTGTTAACTAACAAATAACATCTCTCAATTTAAATTTACTTTGAAATAAATTAAAATATTATTTTAAAATGTAAATTTTAAATTAATATTAACGGTTTCAATATTATAATGAAATTAATTAATTAATTAACTTATTATTATCATTTTAAAATTTCGTATAAATTTGCAACTAAGAAAAAAAAAACGAAAAACTTAACTATCTATAATAATATTTATTTTAAAATGTTACAATATCATTATTAACATTAATTAGCATTCAAGGTAACATTTTATAAGAAGCATCAGTTCTGATACTCAATTAATAACTTTTTTTACATCAAAAATAAGATTTCGTGTAATAAATTTTGATATTCAGATACTTGTTAAAAAATAATCACAGAAATCATAACATTTATCTATCCAACCATAAAATAATATTAGATGTACCAGAAAAATATTGCTAAATCTAATAAATTTGTAGTAAGAATAAATTAATTAGATTACTACCTTCAGAAATTGATTTGTCAAAAATGGATAGACTCATGTCAATCCTTTCTATAAGATAAGATTTACATAGAATTTTACTTACAAATTTGTTACAAAAATTTAGTAGAAAATATATTTTTTTTGTTATTTTTTCTAAAAATCTTAACTAACAAGTAATTTTTTGTGAATAATTATTGTTTACAAAATTATAAAATTTGTAAGTAGTTTTTACAAATTTTGTTGTAAAAATTGTTTTATACAAAATATTTTACAAAAAATTGATAGTAAAATCTGCAAATTTTTTTTCATCACAAAATATATAAATATTTCTTACAAAAAAAAATTAAAACAAAATTAGAAAAAAATATAAATTTTTTTAGTAATTTATATATATATATATAATGAATTCCTATGTGAAACAAACTCATCCGTCCATGAGAATGCTTTCATTGTAAACTATTTTTTACTATTAGAAAAAAATCAAATTAAAATAATATACAAAACCTGAAATCATGCTTATAATGCAAGTTTTTTTTTATTATAAAAGAATATATTAAACAAAATGGAAATGGTATTTCTAAATACAAATGTTATTAAAAAAATAAAAAGAATATGAAAACAGATTCGAAGCACGATTTTAATAACAAAATTTCAATTGACCTCACAATTGTGTTTAAGAGTACGATTTCTTAATATTTTTCAAGTACGATTTATCTGTATCTTTATTTTTTTTCTAAAATTTATCTATTTACATAAAATCATGTAATATTACATCAATTTGATCAAAAAGTCGATAATACTTATATATTATATTGCTCATGTAATTATAATAGAAGGGATGGCAAAAGTATGTATTCTTATGAAGCTTTTTTTGTTGGTATTAAAATTCAGGGTGCAAGCTGAAATTCCTGATTTTATATGGGTCAGGTTAAAATAAAATATCAATCTATTCGGCGTAATTAATGATTGGTTGATAATATAAATGTTGAGTCCTGTGTAACCTTTAAATATCAAATATTTCTTTGAAAATATTTTGGTTATCCTTTCTTAAAAGATATGTCTTCAGTATTTTCATTCTTAACTAATTTAAGATATTTGCAATGAATTCTATAAAATAATAGTTTTCCTCATTTTTGGTCATTCAAAATCATTTTTCTTATTTTTTTTTCTAGTGACCTCTCTTGCAAACTTCCTTATTGTTCTCACTTCCTTATGTTATCTCTTTTAAATAAATGATAAAAATGAAAATATTGATTCAAATAAACGAATTTACCACATTTTTTCAAACTTATTCTCTCACATAAGTTTTTCTTATGAACTAGTTAGAATGCAGACACCATTTTTTCAAACTTATTTTACTTACAGAGGAACATGATTATCAACTTTACCATTTTGTCTTGAACTTAAAAGTCTAGGTCATCGTGAAAGAACCAATAACAACAACTTTTTATGTCTCCTACCATTCACACCAACCCATTGTTCCTACCAGCTATATATAGATAAAGTATAGTAGTATAAAAAAAATTGTAAATAAATAAAGCTATTTCTTCATCTCATTTTTTTATTAAGAAAATTATAAAAAAAAACTCTATGTTAAATGTAAAAAAACATACAAAACCTAAAATACTAGAAAAAAACTATCAAATAGTCACCAAATTTATGACCATATATATATATATATATATATATATATATATATTTAGAGACAAATTTAAAAATTAATTTATTAGTTAAAAACTAATTTAGAGACTAATTTAGGGACCAATTTTTTTAATAGTCAAAACTTAGATAGCTAATATTACTGACCAATTAATTTAAAGACCAGTTCATAATATAAACTATATTAATTACTATTTTAGATTTTAGAGACCAATTATAACTTTTTAAAACTATTTTAATTACTATTAATTTTAAATTTATAAATTAGTATTTAAATTGATCAATATTAATTTTCCATTACTTTTTAATTTTATTCTTTTTTGTCCAACAATACAGTATTTTGCAAGAAATGTTAGAAAAAGAAACTCAACTAAAGAAACCCATATAACCAAAAAAATTACATATTAGATCACTTTTGAATTAGATCACTTTTGAATATTGACGTGAGTTAATCATTTAGAATTTTCTTTTTAATTTAGATATTTTTATCGTTCAAGTACAGTTTCATCTTTTACATTTTTATTTTTCTTAAATATTTTATCTGACATTTTTTTATTTATTGAAATTTTTTTCAAACAAATTTTATTTATCTATACGAAATGAGTGTTGAACTAAATTACAACTAAAACAAATTATTATCATTTTTATTATTATTTTAACTCAATTTATTTCAGTAAAAAAAATATTTTTTAAAATCTACATTCATCTTAAAAATTTAATTCATTTTCTTATCTCATCAAGTAAGTACTTTACTTAAATAAATATACATTTAGAATATATAACTTTACAAAATTTGCTTTCCTTGCATTTATTTTAATTCTTTGAGTAGCCTTCCTTGCATTATTTTTTCTTTCAATCCTAAATTTGCGTATCAAAGAGACTTGAAACGTGTAGTAATGTGAGTCATGCATTTATTGGTTGGCAATTTCTGCAGAAACGTGTCATCCAACTCTCTCTTTCACACTCATATGTATGTATATGTAAGGTATAATCCGACAAGAAAAGGGTAATTTGAATAATAAAAAAAATAAATAAATAATTTTTTTAGGTGGGTTGGTGAGCCAACCCACTTAACCCACCAACCCGTGGTGGGTTGAGCCGGGTTACAAAATTTCTGGCTCACCAGAAAGTGAGCCGGGTTGGGTTCACTCATTTTGAACCCGGCTCGTGGTGAGCCAACCCGGCTCACACGGGTTGGCTCACTTTGACATGTAATTGTTAGGCGATGTGAAATATTTTTTTTAATATAGTGGTAGTAGCTAATTAAAGTGATGGATAGTTTCCTAAAATGTTTATATGCAAAAAGTTTCGTAAGATAATGTGTTTCTTAATTTTTCGGAGATTTTGAAACTTTTTTTGAGATTCTATAATTCTAAGGTTCAACCATAAGATATCATTTTATTTTATTTTATTCAATACTAAAAAGATAAGATCTTTCATTTGTGAAATTCTTATACAACATAAAAAAAAAATACACATAAAAGAAAGACATTAGTTGGAGTGACAATTTTTCTTTAAAAGAATTAAAATTAATAAAATCTATAGCACTTACAATTTTGTAATCTTGAACAATAATATTTCTCTACAATGTAAAAGATTATTCTTTAGAAAAACAACTCAAATCATTTGTAAACATGAAAAAAATGTTTTAAAACACAAGAAAATTCTTGACTTTTAAAAACAGTTTGAAAATAAAGTGACGGTTGACGAGATAATGGTTTATATTTAATTATAATCGGATTATTATATTTTTATATAGCATATAAAATGTTTTGAATTAGTAGAATTAATTATTACTAATCATAATTAATTATTTATGAAAGTTAATTTTCTAGATTCGATAATACAATTGAGATTTTTTTTTTAAATAATCAATTATTTGAGAAATTAATAAAAGTATTTTATTAATATAATTAATTTTTATTAATCATGTAACATATTATTATGATATGATATAATCAATTACTCACGAATGAAATGAATCCACTTTTTTTTTCTGCATAAGCTTAACATGATTAATAATGATAATAAAACCGAATATAAAATTTTAATATTAGATGTCGATCTACAATTTCCATCTAATATTCTAAATCGATCAATAATAATAAAAGAAAAATTATTTTTTGACTACTAAATTTTGAACAACTTTCTCTTACAACATGACGTGTCATTTTCTGAGTGATTTTTCATTTTTTCATTTTCTCATTCTCAATATTCCAAAACTATTTAAAAGATGACACCTCATAAGGCCCCTTTTAATTAATGTCTGTTTTAAGAGTGGGTTTGGGCCTGGCCTATTTGAAGGCCCAGAGTAGGGGTGGCAATGCGGCCCGGTCCAGTCCGTTTAGGCCCGGTCCGCATAAGGCCCGCACAACGCGGGCTGGCCCGCCCCACATACTCCTTGGCCCACGGGCCACGGACCGGCCCGCTTTTTTAAATTTTTTTTTTTTAATTTTTATGATAAAACTTTCAATGTTTAAAAATTGGGAAACTTAGTTCACAAAATTAAGTAAAGACTTTGGAGAATTAGATGATAAATTGATAATTCAACATTTTCATCATATTCATACTATGACATACACAATGTATTCTTTAAATTTTAGCACATTAAAAATTACATAATACTTGTCTTTTCCAATTATACAAGAATTTAAAATGTTAATGCAAGAGTCCATAAAAGAAGTAATTAATATACACAAGTGCAAGTTTTTTTTTTATGCGGGCTTGCGGGTCGGCCCGCGCAGGCCGCGGGCTAGCCCGAGCGAGCCGCAGGCCTATGCAGGCCAGGCCCGCACGTAGAGATGGCAAATAAACCCGTCCCCGTGGGTATTGTCCGAACCCGTCCCCGTTTTGACGGGGAATCCCCGCATTGACTGGGTATGGGTATGGGTATGGGGAATCCCCGATTTTTTCAATTGGGTATGGGTATGGGGATGGGGATGAATATATCCCCGCCATAATACCCGTCCCCGCCATATTTCCATCATCGTTTAAATTATTAAAATATTCACAATTAATTAAGTAACCCTATATATTCTTTTTATTTTTTATTTCTTCTAAATATTTGGTTTGTCATGAAACTCATTCTTATCTCCAATATATTTTTTATCTTATCATAATTTTTATGTAATTATGTTAAAATGATGTATGTCAATTAAAAAAAAAATTATGTCTGACATTTGAATATTTCTATTATTTTTTAATATTTTTATTTATTGTATATTTTCCTTTCACATGAGAATGTTTAATACTCTTAATTTAAGTGTTTAATAGCATAAACATTTCATTTACTTGGTAATATAAAAAAATCTTTTCTTATTATTATTAATTTTTATTTCATTTCAATAACTCTTTTATTTCGCTAAAACAATTTTTGTTATTTTTCAACCATTGAGTATATATGTTGATATTTGAAAAGTTTTCTTAGATCTCTAAGATATTTTTCGTCTTATCATACCCTAAATTATACATTTATTTTTTCTTTGTGCAATTCTTTCCAATAGTCTCCAAATTGTTTATAAGACACACATTTGTTAATTTTTTAATATTTTTATTTTTGTTTATTTTCATCATGTAGAATACTATTTCGATAATTTTTATCTAATTATTTTTTATTTTCTAACTCATTACAATCATACTTTAATTTTTTCACTATAATTGTATAAATAATTTTTGTTTACTACAATATAAAAATTTAATGTAATTGTCATGAATATTTTTTTATCACCATCCAACATATATTGGAGTTTAAAAGATACAATATCTATGATAAAATTTTATTATGTTTATTATTTGTTCTTTGCGTCATTTTTTTTTATCAACCATTGAGTATATATGTTGATATTTGAAAAGTTTTCTTGATCTTTAAGATATTTTTCATCTTATCATACCCTTAATTATATATTTGTTTTCTTTTGTGTGATTCCTTCCAATAGTATCCAAATTGTTTATAAGACACACATTTGTTAATTTTTTAATATTTTTTTTTGTTTATTTTCATCATGTAGAATACTATTTCGATAAATTTTATCTAATTATTTTTTATTTTCTAACTCATTACAATCATACTTTAAGTTTTTCACTATAATTGTATAAATAATTTTTATTTACTACAATATAAAAAATTAATGTAATTGTCATGAATATTTTTTATTACTATCCAACATATATTAGAGTTTAAAATATACAAGATCTATGATAAAATTTTATTATGTTTATTATTTGTTCTTTGCGTCATTTCTTTATCAACCATTGAGTATATATGTTGATATTTGAAAAGTTTTCTTAGATCTCTAAAATATTTTTCATCTTATCATACCCTTAATTATATATTTGTTTCTTTTTGTGTGATTACTTCCAATAGTCTCCAAATTGTTTATAAGACACACATTTGATAATTTCTTAATATTTTTATTTTTTGTTTATTTTCATCATGTAGAATACTATTTTGATAAATTTTATCTAATTATTTTTTATTTTTTAACTCATTACAATCATACTTTAATTTTTTCAATATAATTGTATAAATAATTTTTATTTACTATAATATAAAAATTTAATGTAATTGCCATGAATATTTTTTTACCACCATCCAACATATATTGTGGTTCAAAAGATAATGTTAAAATTTAATTATTATGTTTATTATTTGTTCTTTGCATCATTTTGATCAACTAATGTATTATAACTTTTATTAGTGTATAAAATATAGATTCATTATAATTTAAAAAATTGAAGTAAACAAACATTTAAAATATATTTTAATTTAAATATTTTTTTCCTTTTATATTTTTTAAAAATATTTTTTCCTTTTATAGTTTTTTTAAAAAATATTTTTAAAGTTTATCAACTAGGTTTCATTAATGTTTGCAAATTTAATAAATGTTTGTGTTCTCATTAAATTTTATTTGGTATTCTAATCTAAAATGTAAACAATTATAATTTATTTCAAAGTATTTGATATCAAAGAAACAACCATACTCCTAATATTGAATATTTGATAATATTATGTTTCCTTTACCGTAATTTTTATTATTTTATAAAAATTAGTTAAAATTAATATTAAAGTAGTAAGTAAACGGGTACGGGTATGGGTACGAGATTATACCCGTTACCCGGTGGGGATGGGGATGGGACAAAAGTTTGATACCCGTTGGGTTTGGGTATGGGGATGGGGATGAATTTTTTTTACGGGGATGGGTATGGGATAGTGAAACCCGTCCTCGCCCCGCCCCGTTGCCATCCCTACCCGCACGAGCCTGCAGGCTCACTACCCTGGCCCGCCCCGTGTTTTTTCTGCGGGCCTGTGGGCCAGGCCCTAATTGCCATCCCTAGTCCAGAGTGAGCCCACTTTGGGGACCCCATTTCCAGCCCTAATGCCCTCACTTGTCTCATTTTAGAAAAAACAGTTTCTCCCCCTCCTTTGTAGCACTTAAGAGCTCTGCTAGGACACAAGAAACCTTCCATTTTCGAGCTAGCTAAGTCCGTTCTGCCTCCAAGTAAGTGAACCTAGAACTTTCTTGTCCTAAGCTTGAGCGAGATTAGCAGGTTTCTCATCTATTCACACCTACAACATCATTTTCAGCCAAACACACACACTCCAGAATATATTTATTCAGTGATCAACATTTCTTAAGCACCAGAAACGTAAAACAGATTAGGAATAAGCAAAATAACTAAAAAAATCCTAACCTTAGCTTTCCTTACCTGAAAAACGCTAGAACGGACTTAGCTAGCTCGAAAATGGATGGTTTCCTGTGTCCTAGCAGAGCTCTTAAGTGCTAAAAATGAGGGGAAGAAACTGTTTTTTCGAAAATGAGACAAGTGAGGGCATTAGGACTAGAAAGGGGGTCTTGAGAATCCCCAAAATGGGCTTACTTTGGATCCTCGGTCAGGTCGAAACCCGCTCTTAAAACAGACATTAATTAAAAGGAATCTCACATATATTATAAAAAAAAATTATTAAAATTTAATAATCAAAATAAAAATGTTATCTATCAACTCTCAACCAGAACGTAACAAATAAACAAATCAATGCATTTCGCTTGCCAACAACATAAAGTACTGTAAGGTATAATAATAATAAAAAATCCTAATAAATAGCTTATTAAATTCATCGTATTGTTAACCTGTCCCATTTATATTCTTTAGGTCAAAATTTGGTCCCTTCCCCACATTTATTTTTCTCAGTCTGTTACTTTCCTCATATTTAACCCTTAATCTAGAGAATTGCTCCTTCCTCGCATTTATTTTCTTTCTATCCCCAAGTTTGAGCATTAAAGAGACTTAGAAATGTGTGTGGTAATGTGACCCATTCATTTATTATTGCCAACTGCCACAGAAGTAGAAACGTGTCATTCAACTCTCTCTCACACTCATATATAAGCATGTACATGCAATTCCAATACCACGCAAAGCATAAAGATGGTAGCCATTGTTGCTTCTTACAGTGTCTTCCCAAGTAAAGAAACTCCCAAAGGTCATTTATGGCTATCAGATAGTGACCAAGTCGTGCGTTCAGGTCACACACCCACTATCTATGTATACAAAGCAAAACACAGTGATGACACCACCAAGAGGTTGATAAACTCTCTTGCTGAGATTTTAGTGCACTACTATCCACTTGCTGGCAGGTTGAGCTTAGCAGAAAGTGGTCGAATTGAAGTGGATTGCAATGCGAAAGGAGTGACTTTTATCGAAGCTGAAACCACAAAATCATTGGGTGATTATGGAGATTTTTCACCTTCTGAGTCTGTCAAGGAGCTTGTTCCAAAGATTGATTACACTCAACCCATAGAGGAAATTCCTTTGTTGCTTGTGCAGTTCACAAGATTCCGTGGTGGTGAAGGCTTTGTCGTTGGAGTGGCTTTCTGTCACCCTTTGGCTGATGGGCTTGCTGGCACTCAGTTCATCAATTTATGGGCAAAAGTGGCTCGTGGAGAGACACTTGAGCCACATGAATTGCCCTACCTTGATAGAACAATACTCAAACTCCAACACTCATCAGCATCACCATGCTTTGATCACCCCGAGTTGAAGCCTCTACCGCTAAAGCTAGGAAGCTCTGACGTCAATGCTGAGCAAAGCAAGAAGACAAGTGGTGTGTTACTGAAACTAACGCCAGAACAGGTGCAGAAGCTGAAGAAGGAGGCGAATGAAGAAGCCTTGGAAGAAGGGGTTAGAGAATATAGCAGATTTGAAGCTATTGCAGGTCATGTATGGAGATGTGCATGTAAGGGTCGTGAACTTGATGAGAAGCAACCAACGGTGGTTCGGTTCAATGCGGATATCCGCAGCAGATTAATCCCTCCTCTCCCTAGGAATTACTTTGGGAATGCTTTGGCAGCAACGGTGTCAGCCGAATGCTATGTGGGAGAAATAGTGTCAAAGCCGTTGAGCTATGGTGCACAAAAGGTAAGAGAAGCGATTGAAAAGCTTAGTAATGAGTACATACGGTCACAATTGAGGATTGTGTTGGGCGAGGAGCAATTGGATTGCATAAGGGGTTTGTTCTTGGGACAGGGAGAGCGTATGAATGTCCCTTTTGCTGGGAATCCGAATCTTCAAATCACAAGCTGGATGAGCATGGCAGTGTACGAAGCAGATTTTGGATGGGGAAAGCCTGTGTTCTTCGGGTTGGCGTATGTTTCTGCGCAAGATAGGGCAGTGATTCTTCAAAGTCCAGATGGTGATGGTTCCATTATTGTGTCCATGCACTTCCAAGAACCACATTTGGAGCTTTTCAAGAAATTCTTCTACCAGAGTTTGTGAAATTGACCCGCGTTAGGAGAACTTTATTCAGCTTTCGCACTGCCAAGTTTTACACGTAATTTGATCAAGTTTTCTTTGTGGTTCAGTTTACTTTGGATTGCGTTTTATGTTCACCCACTAGGATGTTTCTATCTGAATGTTTGTCTACGCTTCACGTTGATTACATCAAATTATTTGCCATATATAATTTGGGTTAATTAAGTTAAAATTATTCTAAATTTGAAAGATATACGTTCTTATTCAATATTTTATTTTACTTTTTTTTTATTAGATATTTAAATTTTTTTATATTTTTAATTGAATTCATATTTTTTAATATTTATATTAATGAGTGATGTGATCTTTATATTATAATAATAGAAGACACTGCTACGCAAATATGTTTAATATTTAAAAAATGTTCTAAAAATTTAAAAAAATATTCTCAAACAACTATAATCCCTATAATCCCTGTGTTTTTCTTTCACCAATTTCAATGACAAACTCATAAGGAAAAATATTTTTTGATAATTTATTTTATAAATTTAACAAAGTTTTTATAAATGAAATAAAAATAGATTAATTTAATATTTTTTAGCTAAAATAAAGTAATAAAATATGACTTTTTTTTAGTTAAAGTTTATAAAAAAAATTGTTAATCTATTATTTTCTTTATTGCATATGAAAAAAATCTTCTCACAGCTGTATTCCCTTTAGACAATCATTTAACCTTTTCGATGACAATTTAATTCCTAACTCGATTTAAGACATTGATTTTAGCTTTATTTCATTTTCTTGTTAAACCTTGATGAGTGACCCAAATCAAATTCTTCATGTTGCCTGCATAATATATATATATATATATATATATATATATATATATATATATATATATATATAAACATTAAGTAAGAATCGCAAGGTTTAAAGAAAAATTTAAACAGGCTAACACTGTGTTAACGAGACCCTAAAAAATCTGAAAAGATAGTGATATTTGTAAAACTAATTAAGGATCTTTAAGATTTATAATTCTCACACGATAAATCATAATAAAGCACCAACCTTGATCCATGAGAGATCCTGTGAATATGCGTTCTTCAAATTTATAATCTTGTGTGCTCTTCAACCACCGTTTTCCAATCTATCTCTTTGCCTTTCTCTCTTCTCACACGTTCTTGATGGGTTACTGTGAAAAGAACCTTATGGCCAGAGACAGAACCCTAATTCCTTTTATACCAACGTCCATCAAGTTGGTTTTTATTTTATCTTTATCTTTATTTTATTTTATTATCACTTCCCATAATAATAACCAATAAGTCTTTATATTTTATTAAATCACAATTGGGCCCATCATAATATTTCAAATGAGTCACTAATAGAATTAATTCGTCAATTAATTCTAACATTCTCCCACTTGACTCATACGATGTCATAACATTATGTGATTTAATACATAAACATAATGCGCAATAAAAGACCTTGCATAAATTGGTTCCATCATTATTCATAATCAAAGATACAGAAATAATAAGAGTCATGGCGGTCACACATCATTTGATCGACATGATCCCTTCCATGTACTACTATATCATCCCTTTCTCCTTAATATGACCTTAAAAACGAGAAGTCCATAATGGGTTCAAACATAATGTCATTTTACAAAGCAATAACATAACATAATTTGTTTTCTTCATCATAATTTGCATGCATAAACATAAAGAAGAAAACACAGATTTCAGAAATTTATACATTAGGGAGCTCAAAGTGTCACATCAACATTAAAAACATTAACATTCAACATTTAACATTCACTAGTAGACATAATGCCCATATTCTTTACATGACCAGCATACAATATGGGCGGTAACCCTTTTGTTAAAGGGTCAGCAATCATAAGATCTGTGCTAATATGTTCTATTGACACTTTACGTTTCTGAACTTCTTCTTTAACGGCAAAGTATTTCAACTCCATATGTTTAGCACCTTTAGAATACTTGTCGTTTTTAGAAAAGAAGACTGTTGCAGAATTATCACAATAAATTTTCAGCGGCTTGGAAATACTGTCAACTACTCCAAGTCCTGAAATAAAGTTCCGCAACCAATTGGCCTGAACTGTGGCCTCAAAGCATGCCACAAATTCAGCTTCCATGGTGGATGCAGCAATGACAGACAGCTTCGCACTTTTCCATGAAATCGCTCCTCCGGCTAAAAGATACACATAACCAAATGTAGACTTTCTTGTATCCACACAGCCGGCAAAGTCTGAATCTGTATAACCTATCACCTCAAGGTGATCAGATTTTCTATAAGTAAGCATGTGATTCTTTGTTCCTTGTAGGTATCTTAAAACTTTCTTTACAGCTTTCCAATGCTCCAGACCTGGATTACTTTGGTATCTACCAAGCATACCAACTGCAAAGCTAATATCTGGCCTCGTACAGGTTTGAGCATACATCAAACTCCCAACAACAGATGCATAAGGAATATTTTCCATCTGTTTCCGTTCCAAATCATTCTTTGGACATTGCATGAGACTAAACTTGTCTCCTTTCTGTATTGGAACAGGAGATGCTGAACATTTATCCATTCTGAATCTCTCTAAAACTTTATTAATATATGCATTCTGAGACAAACCTAACAATCCTTGTGATCTGTCACGGAATATTTCTATTCTTATCACATAGTATGCCTCACCCATATCTTTCATTTCAAAGTTATTAGAGAGAAACATCTTAGTCTCACTTAATAGACCAAGATCATTAGTCGCAAGCAAGATATCATCAACATACAGAATCAGAAATATAAACTTACTCCCACTGACCTTCAGATATATACACCGATCAACGGTGTTTTCCTTAAATCCAAAAGACACAATAGTATCATTGAACTTAAGATACCATTGCCGAGAAGCTTGTTTAAGTCCATATATCGATCTCTTAAGTTTACACACCATGTGCTCCTTTCCTTCTTCAGCGAACCCCACTGGTTGGTCCATATAGACATCCTCTTCTAAATTCCCATTCAGAAAAGCAGTTTTAACATCCATTTGATGCAACTCAAGATCATAATGAGCTACTAATGCCATGATAATTCTAAAAGAATCTTTCTTAGAAACAGGCGAAAATGTTTCCTTATAGTCAATGCCATCTTTCTGAGTAAAACCTTTGGCAACAAGACGGGCCTTGTAACGTTCAATATTGCCTTGAGAGTCACGCTTAGTCTTAAAGACTCATTTACACCCAACTCTCTTGCATCCTTCTGGCAATTCCACAAGGTCCCATACGTCATTATGTGCCATTGATTTAAGCTCATCTTTAATGGCATCTAACCACTTATCAGAATTATCACCATTAATGGCTTCTGAAAAAGAAATTGGATCATTATCAATACTTAAGTCATTTTCTGACTCTTGTAGATAAACCACATAATCATTCGAAATAGCAGACTTTCTATCTCTGTGAGATCTTCTTAATACTATTTCTTGTGGTTGTTCTACTATTGGTTCATTGTTAACCTCGGGATCATTAATTTGTTGTTCTTCTTGATTGTTGTGAGTTTCTACAACATGTGGAACAACAACTCTTGATAAAGAAGTACTAGTTATAGGAACTTGTACTCTAACTTCTTTAATCTCCACATTTCGTGAAGCTTCACTCCCACTGGTTTCGCCATTTTCAATGAACCGAGCATTTCCAGTTTCAACGATTCTTGTACTATGGGTAGGACAGTAAAACATATACCCCTTTGATTTTTCTGGATAACCAATGAAAAATCCACTGATTGTTCTTTCATCCAGTTTCTTTTCTTGCGGATTGTATATTCTTACTTCTGCCTGACAACCCCAAACATGCAGGTGTCTCAAACTGGGTTTCCTATTCGTCCATAACTCAAAAGGAGTCTTTTGAACAGCTATACTAGGAACCCTGTTCAACAAATACATGGCAGTCTTTAAAGCATACATCCACAATGATACAAGTAAATATGAATTACTTAACATACTCCTAACCATATCCATTAAGGTTCGATTACGCCTTTCTGATACACCATTTTGTTGTGGTGTGCCTGGCATTGTGTATTGAGCACAAATACCACGTTTCTCAAGGAACTTAGCGAACGGACCAGGGTGTTGTCCACTTTCATCATATCTTCCATAATATTCACCACCTCTATCAGACCTTACGATTTTCACCTTTCTGTCTAATTGCCTTTCCACTTCATTTATATAAACTTCCAAGGCATTTACTGACTGAGATTTCTCATGCAGTAGATAGACACGTCCATAACGCGAAAAATCATCAATAAAGGTGATGAAGTACTTCTCTTTATTGAAAGAATTTACATCAAACGGACCACATATATTGGTGTGTATGATTTCAAGAAGCTGAGTGCTTCTCGTGGCTCCTTTCTTTGTGTGTTTAGTTTGTTTGCCTTTAATACAATCCACACACACATTCAGATCAGTAAAATCTAAATCCGGAAGGATTTCATTCTTTACTAATCTTTGCATTCTTTCTTTGGAAATATGTCCCAAACGTTTATGCCACAAGTAAGCAGATCGTTCATCCACTAAACTACGTTTAGTGCCAACATTGTGATGCAAAGTCATAAGAGTTTCAGCATATAAATTATCCAAATTCAATTTATATAAACCATCATAAAGTGTACCAGATCCAATCATAAAAGTACGCTTAAATAAACTGAAACAACCATTCCCAAACTTAAAAGAATATCCAGCAATATCAAGCTTAGACAAAGAAATTAAATTCCTAGTGATACTAGGTACATAAAAAGTATCCATAAGGTCTAAGTGATATCCAGTGTCGAGGATTAGACGATAAGTCCCGACCGCTTCCACTGGAACTTTCTCTTTATTGCCCATGAAGACAAACTTCTCATTTGGGTTTATGGTTCGGGTTGTAAGAAATCTCTGCATCACATTAGAAACATGAGTCGTACATCCAGAATCAATCCACCACGTATTATGGGGAACTTCAGTTAAGTTTGATTCAAAACATACATAAGCATTATGCTCACCTTTCTTTTCGAACCAAGCCTTACGCTTTATGCAGTCCTTCTGGAAATGTCCAGACTTCCCGCAGAAATGACATTTGTCATTTTTCTTCTGGATTTTGGTTGAGGACTCGTCAATCTTCAGTGGTCCTTTACCCTTTCCATGTTTCTTAGCAACTTTCTTTCCAACAGCTCCTTGATTCTTCACATATTGAATAGAGTGGCTTCCTAAGTTCTTCAGTCGGGTCTCCTCCTGAACTAGCATACTGTGCAATTCATGTACATTCCATTTGTCTTTCATGGTGTTATAGTTCATCTGGAACAGACCATACTCAGACGGTAATGAGTTCAGAATGAACTGCACGAGAAAACCTTCATCCACTACCATTCCTAAAGACTTAAGTCTTGCTGCGATATTTGTCATCTCGATCACATGCTCATGCATAGTACGCTAACCGTCAAACTTCATAGTGGTCAACGTACTCATCAGTGTCCCAGCGAGAGACTTATCAGCAGTTTGGGAGCGCTCTTCCACAAATTTCATGAATTCTTTTGCGTCATCAGTTTTGGGAAGAGCTGACTTTATATTACTTGCTATGCTCATTCTCATAAACATTAAGTTAAGTCTGTTTGATCTTGCCCAAGCTTTGTAATGGGCTTTCTCTTCATTGCTACTAGCATCCGTGATAGCAGCCGGCTTTTCAACTAGAAGAGCTAGATCAAGATCCAACACACCTAAGTGAAATTGGACTTGCTCACTCCAGTCAGGGAAATTCAACCCATTAAAGACTGGAACAGACGAAGCATGCGCGTATAAAGATACCGGAACAGAGACTGCAATTAACACATGCCTAACATTAATGCTTTGAGTCATAAAACTAAACGTAAAAACAGATTCAGATATAAACAATCATTCTATGCATACTAATGTTCTCCTTTGGGAGATCCACTAATACACAAACATAAACATAATGATGTTAATCATATTATAACATTATTGATAATTAAAATATGCATCAACTAGAATCACCTACTACCTTTGGGTATATAAATAAAACTAGTGACGCATACAAAATTATCTACAATCATGTTCATTAATTATGAGAACAATTAATCAACCTTTGGGCGATCCTTAAATGTCTTATAATTAATGAATTTTAATTAACCCATGAATTTAATTATTCATAATTTAGCATCCATACTATGGGTAATTAAAATAAAAAACATTAATAATTTGAAATCATATAAACTTTAAAATTTTGGCCACTTTGGTGACTAACAAAATTTATCATACTTAATTTCAAATAAATAAATACACTTACATTTAATTGCTATAAACTTTATATAGCTTCCTCATTAATTTTAATTTAACAATAACAAACATAAATATTATTGTAAATTAAAATAAAATTATTAATTATTTATATAACTAAAATAATTAATATTAATTTATTGGGAGCGTAAACCAATAAAAACATTACACTTTAATGTTAATAAATAAATTAACATAAACAACAAGTAAAATAGCGTAATAGAGAATGAATTGGAATTGGCACATACATACTAACGGTTTACATCACCGCATTCATTCCTTTATTCCAATCAAACATAATGCATATTCACGTAATCCTAAATCTTGAATGAAAATAAAGAAGTAACAGTAGCGAAAAGTAACTTCACACATGATGCACGTTCACATGTAACTTCACACGTAACGAATTTTTTTTTTCTTTTTCTTCAATGCCAAAAAATAAAGACACGTTACAGTAAACACGCAAACAATTCCGGTTAATGGCAGCACAATAAGATTCAGTTTCAACAGCGAAAAACAATTCTCGTTTCCAACCATGACATTCACATTCAATTTTAAAGTAGCGGAAAATTTAAATAACCCTTCAAACTTTAATTAGGGTTCATAAAAATTGGAAACGAACATCATAAAAGGAGAATCATAAATCCTACAACATAGGCTCTGATACCACATGTAAAACTAATTAAGGATCTTTAAGATTTATAATTCTCACACGATAAATCATAATAAAGCACTAACCTTGATCCATGAGAGATCCTGTGAATATGCGTTCTTCAAATTTATAATCTTGTGTGCTCTTCAACCACCGTTTTCCATTCTATCTCTTTGCCTTTCTCTCTTCTCACACGTCTTTGATGGGTTACTGTGAAAAGAACCTTATGGCCAGAGACAGAACCCTAATTCCTTTTATACCAACGTCCATCAAGTTGGTTTTTATTTTATCTTTATCTTTATTTTATTTTATTATCACTTCCCATAATAATAACCAATAAGTCTTTATATTTTATTAAATCACAATTGGGCCCATCATAATATTTCAAATGAGTCACTAATAGAATTAATTCTAACAATATTATGTTATTTTTTGCAATGTTTAATGTTTGTTATTTTTTCTTATTACTTGTTAACTAACAAATAACATCTCTCAATTTAAATTTACTTTGAAATAAATTAAAATATTATTTTAAAATGTAAATTTTAAATTAATATTAACGGTTTCAATATTATAATGAAATTAATTAATTAATTAACTTATTATTATCATTTTAAAATTTCGTATAAATTTGCAACTAAGAAAAAAAAAACGAAAAACTTAACTATCTATAATAATATTTATTTTAAAATGTTACAATATCATTATTAACATTAATTAGCATTCAAGGTAACATTTTATAAGAAGCATCAGTTCTGATACTCAATTAATAACTTTTTTTTACATCAAAAATAAGATTTCGTGTAATAAATTTTGATATTCAGATACTTGTTAAAAAATAATCACAGAAATCATAACATTTATCTATCCAACCATAAAATAATATTAGATGTACCAGAAAAATATTGCTAAATCTAATAAATTTGTAGTAAGAATAAATTAATTAGATTACTACCTTCAGAAATTGATTTGTCAAAAATGGATAGACTCATGTCAATCCTTTCTATAAGATAAGATTTACATAGAATTTTACTTACAAATTTGTTACAAAAATTTAGTAGAAAATATATTTTTTTTGTTATTTTTTCTAAAAATCTTAACTAACAAGTAATTTTTTGTGAATAATTATTGTTTACAAAATTATAAAATTTGTAAGTAGTTTTTACAAATTTTGTTGTAAAAATTGTTTTATACAAAATATTTTACAAAAAATTGATAGTAAAATCTGCAAATTTTTTTTCATCACAAAATATATAAATATTTCTTACAAAAAAAAATTAAAACAAAATTAGAAAAAAATATAAATTTTTTTAGTAATTTATATATATATATATATAATGAATTCCTATGTGAAACAAACTCATCCGTCCATGAGAATGCTTTCATTGTAAACTATTTTTTACTATTAGAAAAAAATCAAATTAAAATAATATACAAAACCTGAAATCATGCTTATAATGCAAGTTTTTTTTTATTATAAAAGAATATATTAAACAAAATGGAAATGGTATTTCTAAATACAAATGTTATTAAAAAAATAAAAAGAATATGAAAACAGATTCGAAGCACGATTTTAATAACAAAATTTCAATTGACCTCACAATTGTGTTTAAGAGTACGATTTCTTAATATTTTTCAAGTACGATTTATCTGTATCTTTATTTTTTTTCTAAAATTTATCTATTTACATAAAATCATGTAATATTACATCAATTTGATCAAAAAGTCGATAATACTTATATATTATATTGCTCATGTAATTATAATAGAAGGGATGGCAAAAGTATGTATTCTTATGAAGCTTTTTTTGTTGGTATTAAAATTCAGGGTGCAAGCTGAAATTCCTGATTTTATATGGGTCAGGTTAAAATAAAATATCAATCTATTCGGCGTAATTAATGATTGGTTGATAATATAAATGTTGAGTCCTGTGTAACCTTTAAATATCAAATATTTCTTTGAAAATATTTTGGTTATCCTTTCTTAAAAGATATGTCTTCAGTATTTTCATTCTTAACTAATTTAAGATATTTGCAATGAATTCTATAAAATAATAGTTTTCCTCATTTTTGGTCATTCAAAATCATTTTTCTTATTTTTTTTTCTAGTGACCTCTCTTGCAAACTTCCTTATTGTTCTCACTTCCTTATGTTATCTCTTTTAAATAAATGATAAAAATGAAAATATTGATTCAAATAAACGAATTTACCACATTTTTTCAAACTTATTCTCTCACATAAGTTTTTCTTATGAACTAGTTAGAATGCAGACACCATTTTTTCAAACTTATTTTACTTACAGAGGAACATGATTATCAACTTTACCATTTTGTCTTGAACTTAAAAGTCTAGGTCATCGTGAAAGAACCAATAACAACAACTTTTTATGTCTCCTACCATTCACACCAACCCATTGTTCCTACCAGCTATATATAGATAAAGTATAGTAGTATAAAAAAAATTGTAAATAAATAAAGCTATTTCTTCATCTCATTTTTTTATTAAGAAAATTATAAAAAAAAACTCTATGTTAAATGTAAAAAAACATACAAAACCTAAAATACTAGAAAAAAACTATCAAATAGTCACCAAATTTATGACCATATATATATATATATATATATATATATATATATTTAGAGACAAATTTAAAAATTAATTTATTAGTTAAAAACTAATTTAGAGACTAATTTAGGGACCAATTTTTTTAATAGTCAAAACTTAGATAGCTAATATTACTGACCAATTAATTTAAAGACCAGTTCATAATATAAACTATATTAATTACTATTTTAGATTTTAGAGACCAATTATAACTTTTTAAAACTATTTTAATTACTATTAATTTTAAATTTATAAATTAGTATTTAAATTGATCAATATTAATTTTCCATTACTTTTTAATTTTATTCTTTTTTGTCCAACAATACAGTATTTTGCAAGAAATGTTAGAAAAAGAAACTCAACTAAAGAAACCCATATAACCAAAAAAATTACATATTAGATCACTTTTGAATTAGATCACTTTTGAATATTGACGTGAGTTAATCATTTAGAATTTTCTTTTTAATTTAGATATTTTTATCGTTCAAGTACAGTTTCATCTTTTACATTTTTATTTTTCTTAAATATTTTATCTGACATTTTTTTATTTATTGAAATTTTTTTCAAACAAATTTTATTTATCTATACGAAATGAGTGTTGAACTAAATTACAACTAAAACAAATTATTATCATTTTTATTATTATTTTAACTCAATTTATTTCAGTAAAAAAAATATTTTTTAAAATCTACATTCATCTTAAAAATTTAATTCATTTTCTTATCTCATCAAGTAAGTACTTTACTTAAATAAATATACATTTAGAATATATAACTTTACAAAATTTGCTTTCCTTGCATTTATTTTAATTCTTTGAGTAGCCTTCCTTGCATTATTTTTTCTTTCAATCCTAAATTTGCGTATCAAAGAGACTTGAAACGTGTAGTAATGTGAGTCATGCATTTATTGGTTGGCAATTTCTGCAGAAACGTGTCATCCAACTCTCTCTTTCACACTCATATGTATGTATATGTAAGGTATAATCCGACAAGAAAAGGGTAATTTGAAAAAAATTTGTTTGAAAAACTTTAACAAAATGTTTTACTTTATTTTTTTAATTTCTATAAAAAAGTAAAAAGTTATTTAATAATTTTGTCAACTTTATTAATATTTGTCAAAAAAATTTCGAATCCAAAGATCTATAAATAGTTTAATAAATTCATCATAAAACAAACTGTCCCATTTATACTATTTCACGTCAAAATTTGGTCATTTAACCCTTGTGTTTGAATGTTAAATTTCAATAACCGCAACAAATTAAAATATTTAGTAATTTTTAATTAAATTTTATTTATTTTTTTAATAATTAATTTGGATGACGTAACTCAAATATTTTGGATTTTAAATTTTTTGTTGGATAAAGCAATTTAATTTCATTTTATGACAAACTCAAATCTATATTTGAGTCTAACTTAACTTAGTCCGATTTTCAATTTAGTATGATTAATCTTGACCTTTGGCTCAAGTCAACTCAAGCCAATTCAACCTTAGTTAGTTTGACCTACTCCAATTTGAATTGATTCGACCTCAGCACAAATTGCATCGATTCGACCTCAGCCTATTCGAACCGATTCAATTGGAGTTGACTCGATTCAACCTAAACTAGTTTAAACCTTATGTTTATGCTAAGTCGACTTGACCTTCGGTCCAGACCAACCTAGCTTGACTAGGGCCAACTCAGGTTAGAGCCATTTCATTTGGACTTTCGACCTGGGGCCGACTCGGTTCGGTCTGGGTCGACTAAGCTCAACATTCAACTCATAATGACTCAATTGACTTACAACCCAGACCGACTCGGCTCGAACTAAGGCCCGACATGACTCAACTCGACCTGGGGTATGGGCTTACTTGGCTTGACCTTCGAGTCGTCTAGTATCGACCTTTGGCATAGGCCGATTGGGCTTAACCTCTTGTTGGACCGACTCGACTCGACCTATTACTTGGGCTGACTCGGCTTAACCTTCAACCGAGCCGACTCAGCTTAGAACCAAGTTGTCTCGACCTTCGATCAAGACTGACTTGGCTTGACCTTCGATTCAGGTCAACTCGGCCTATCCTTCGGCATGGATCGACCCTCTTGACCTTGGTCCCAGACTGACTTAGCTGATCTTCATTTAGGGTCGACGTGCTTAACCTTCATTTTAGACTAACCCAATTGGCCTTCATTCTAGATCGATCCAGCCCGAGCTGGCCCGGTTGGACCTTTGTCTCGAGCTGGCCCGGCTGGACCTTCATCCCGAGCTGGTCCAACTAGACATTCGTCCCGAGCTGTCCTGGTTGGATCTTTAACTCCCCCAGCTCGACTCGACTTTTGGACCTATGAACTTTTATGTCTTAACTAATGAACAATTTCACAACTTGAAGAATTTTAATTTCCTTTTTTTAGTGAATTTAAAATTTGAAATACCTTCTTAAAATTTTAAAAACCCAAATTATTACTTGGTTTCCTCTTAGTTTAACACACACAAAATGTTTTCGTAAGAGAAGTAAGAAAAACCTAGGAATAGAATAAACCTGAAATGAAATAAAAATCAAACATGAATAACCTAAATACTTACCCCTAAACTTCAAAAAACAACAACTTTTTTCTTTATCCTTGCATAGAATAAACATTAACAACAGACAAGATGCATCAGAATATAAACCAAACCCTTTCGATATATAGAAAAAGAACTCACTTTTAAATTTTTGTCCCATGACGTTTTTTAGCTTCATCGTCTTTTTCCCAACAAAATAATGTTTTGTAGGAAATGTAAAAGAGAAGCCCATATAACAAAAAACCACATATTAGACAGGTATTAATAAAGTAAATATGGGTACTAAATTATTTTTTTTTTTCATGTTTATTGAAACGTCTCATTTAATAAATAAATTTACTTAAACGACACGTCACACAATGTAATTAAGAGCAAAGGTTCAAAGTATAAAGATCACTCCTTAAAGATATCCAAGGTACTTAAAATGGAATCCCGAGGCACACCATGATGACAATACAAGATAGAGTACAAAGTTCAACAG
Source organism: Vigna unguiculata (assembly GCF_037176805.1). Classification (NCBI taxonomy): domain Eukaryota; kingdom Viridiplantae; phylum Streptophyta; class Magnoliopsida; order Fabales; family Fabaceae; genus Vigna; species Vigna unguiculata. Next base: position 31,933,424 of record NC_140797.1, read on the forward strand.
TAACCACGTTAAGATTAAAAGACACGTCAATACATGGGCCATAGCCCTAAGAGGAACTCAGATGCGCAGAACCAGCCCAGATGGCTATGCAACGGAACCTCCATCACCCTGATGACCATGGGGAGTTCTTGCATCTGCTCATATCAATAAATTGATGATCATCGTAAAAAGGAGAAAACCACACACAGGAACACAAGCAAGCAGAAGGGTAAGCTAGAGTCAAAAACAATTTATCATATAGTTACATACAATTTCACAGTCCAAGATGCATATGTCAACCAAACATGTTATGACTTTCCAAACAGTACACTAAGACTCAAGACACGACTCATCCGGATACATATAATTAGTCGGATTCAGCGAATGCTTGCACTTGTGGTGACCTTTCCCACGCTACTGAGTTGCACTATCGAGCTATATGTTACAGTGTTTCATCCCCCCACACAAGGTTAGCCCTTAATGGGTTTCAGGCCTCCTACTACTCTCACCGCTCGAGTCAGTACGCTCTATGTAAGACTAATTAACTCTTTAGAGTGTCAAGATGCAATCCTTACCTTGAAACCTTACTAAATTATATAAATGGGGCACCACCATGAAATCCCACTAACAATGGTCATGGAATTACGTCCCGACCAACTGAGGCACCACCATGAGGTCTCACCTAGAGGCTCATGGAATTACGCCCTAACCTATGAGGCACCACCACGAAACTATCGTGGAATTACGTCCTAACCACATACAAATCATGTTTCACCAATCAATATATGATCATTTCTCATGCCAATTCCATACTACTTTTATAACAATCCTTTCCATACATCTCATATGCCAAATATCATGTTAAACTTATCCATCACAGACCCTAATCCATGTTACTCATGCATTTTCACTCAATTCATGCTTTTAAAGAGTAATCAACCCAAATATATGGCAAACACCCAAAAATAGAGAAAGAAACAGAACAAACACACCTTCTCGCTCAAGCAGACGAGTTTCGCTCATGCAAGAGGTTTCCCTCGCTCATGCGAGCTCCCTTCGCCTAGGCAAGAACTCAAAAAGTGGAACAATGGGGTTGTCGCGCTCTCTCGCTTAGGCGAGACATCCCCGCTTGAGCGAGATGGGCTTTGGCTCAAAACAAGAGCTCGTCGCCTGAGCGACAGCTCGCGCAACACCTAGGAGGGGTTTTCTGATACACTCGCTTAGGCGAGCTCCACTCGCTTGGGCAAGATTATCAGATCTCCTCAAGTGTTCACGCAGGCCAGTACACATATTCACCCAGAACAATGTGGAATATACATTCCTATCATGCTGAGCATCATACACACACCATAAGTACGAAACAGAACTAAAAAACAAGCAAAACACATCCAAACTCGAAACCTAGCTTTCCTTACCTAGAAAGAGCTAGCAAACTACTTTGACACCTAAGCCCACAAACACAGCAGCTCCAAGAGCAGATTTAAGAGTTGGAAATACTGACCCAGACATAAAAACAAGGTTAAACTCATAAATCTCTGTTGACTCACAGAAAATAGAGATTAAGGGAAGAGTATATGGACTAAAGGTCAACTTACGTGGAGAAGAAACAAGATTGAGGTAGCTTGCAGGGAACTAAGGATCAAACCCTAGCAGAGCTTCTGGAGAGATTGAGAGTAGTAGGGTGGTTGTTTTTCTGTAAAGTGATAGAAATAAGAGTGTTAGCTAGTTTAGGGTCTTTGGCTCCTTATGGGCTAGCCTTAGGCCCAACTGATTTGGGACCACCCCTTTAAAATTAGGGTATAAAGAATAGTGAGCCTTACATTTATACCATTTTTGAATATTAACGTGAGTTAATCATTAGAATTTATTTATTCTAATTTAGACATTTTTATCGTTCAAATACAATTTCGTGTTCTACATTTTTATTTTTATTTATTTTTTTCTTAAATTTTTTATCTCACACTTCTTTTATTTATTGGAAAATTTTTAAATTTTATTTATCCATACGAAATGGGTGTTGACACTTACAAACCAAATTACAACTAAAACAATTCTTACTTTCTTTTATTATTATTTTAATTCAATTTATTTCAGTAAAAAACTTAATTTTTAAAATATACATTCATCTTATAAATTTAATTCATTTTCTTATCATCAAGTCAAGTCATGTACTTTACTTAAATAAAAAGACATTTAGGATATATTACTTTACAAAACTTACTTTCCTTGCATTTATTTTCTTTCAATCCCTAAATTTGGTTATTAAAGAGACTTGAAACGTGTAGTAATGTGAGCCATGCATTTATTTGTTGGCAACTTCTGCAGAAACGTGTCATTCAACTCTCTCTCTCTCTCTCACTCATATATAAGTATGTATATTACATGCAATTCCAATAACACGCAACAGCATAAAGATGGTAGCCATTGTTGCTTCTTACAGTGTCTTTCCAAGTAAAGAAACTCCCAAAGGTCATTTGTGGTTGTCAGACAATGACCATGTCTGGCGTTCAGGTCACACACCCACTATCTATGTATACAAAGCCAAACACAGTGATGACACCATTCAGAGGTTGAGAAACTCTCTTGCTGAGATTTTGGTGCACTACTATCCACTTGCTGGCAGGTTAACCTTACGAGAAACTGGTCGAATGGAAGTGGATTGCAATGCCAAGGGAGTGACATTGCTTCAAGCTGAAACCACAAAATCATTGGCTGATTATGGAGACTTTTCACCTTCTGACTCTGTCAGGGAGCTTGTTCCAAAGATTGATTACACTCAACCCATAGAGGAAATTCCTTTGTTGCTTGTGCAATCCACAAGATTCCATGGTGATGAAGGCTTTGTCATTGGAGTGGCTTTCTGTCACCCTCTGGGTGACGGGCTTGCTGGCACTCGGTTCATCAATTCATGGGCAAAAGTGGCTCGTGGAGAGACACTTGAGCCACATGAATTGCCCTACCTTGATAGAACAATACTCAAATTCCAACACTCATCAACATCACCAGGCTTTGATCACCCCGAGTTGAAGCCTCTACCGCTAAAACTAGGAAGCTCTGACATCAATGTTGAGCAAAGCAAGAAGACAAGTGGTGTGTTACTGAAACTAACGCCAGAACAGGTGCAGAAGCTGAAGATGGAGGCGAATGAAGAACCCTTGGAAGACGGGGTTAGAGCATATAGCAGATTTGAAGCTATTGCAGGCCATGTATGGAGATGTGCATGTAAGGCTCGTGAACTTGATGAAAAGCAACCAACGGTGGTTCGGTTCAATGGTGATGTCCGCAGCAGACTAGTTCCTCCTCTCCCTAGGAATTACTTTGGAAATGCTTTGGCTGAAACAGTGTCACCCGAATGCTATGTGGGAGAAATAGTGTCAAAGCCATTGAGCTATGCTGCACAAAAGATAAGAGAAGCAACTGAAAAGCTTAGAAATGAGTACATAAGGTCACAAATGGAGATTGTGTTAGGAGAGGAGCAATTGGATGGTATAAGGGGTTTCTTCTCGGGACAAGGAGAGCGTAATAGTTTCCCTTTTGCAGGGAATCCAAACCTTCATATCATAAGCTGGATGAGCATGCCAATGTATGAAGCAGATTTTGGATGGGGAAAGCCTGTGTTTTTTGGGTTGGCGTATGTCTGTGCACATGATAGGGCAATGATTCTGCTAGGTCCAGATGGTGATGGATCCATTATTGTGTCCATGCACTTCCAAGAACCACATTTGGAGCTTTTCAAGAAATTCTTCTACCAGAGTTTGTGAAATTGACCCTCGTTTGGAGAACTATATTCAGCTTTGGCACTGCCATGTTTTACACGTAATTTCATGAAGTTTTCTGTGGTTGAGTTTACTTTGGATTGTGATTTTATGTTCACCCACTAGATCTTTCTATTTGAAAAGTTTCTCACATGCTTCACGTTGATCTCATCAAGTTATTTGCCATATATAATCGGTGCTAATTAAGTTAAAAGTTACTCCAAATTTGAATTATATAAGTTTTTATTAAATTTTTTAATTTATTTTTATTTTTTTAGATATTTAAATTCTTCATATTTTCTAATTAAATTTATATTTTTAATATTTATATTAATGATTGATGTGATGTTTATATTATAAGAGTGGCAAAAGGAATTAACTAGATTTCTTATCGACTTGTCAGAAATGAGTGGAGCCTGGTTGGTGTTAGGAATAATCTAAATGAATCTAAATTTTTCATCGGATAAAGATAACACAATTAAACATTATATAAAAGAAAAGATTTATAAATTTATTATCTAAGACTCATTATATAACATTTATATAATAATCTAATGAATCCTATATAAAATAAATTCATCCGTGATATCAGAGTTCAGTTGACCATGATCTCTGCTTAAATCACTATAACAACAAAAACACAATGGTATAAGTATTTGGTGACATTGATTTCATTGTAAATCTACTATTAGAAAACAAAAGAATCAATTTATAATAATATACAAAACCTGAAATCATGCTTATATATGTAAACTTTTTTTTATGTAAAAAGTATATATTAAACAAAATAGTAGAGTTATCAAAATGGGTTGGAACCCACGAGTCAATCTGGCCCGTCACAGATTCGAACCGGGTTAGGTTGAAAGTTTTTTACAAATTTCAATGAGTTGATTTTTGACTTGACCAACCTAGAATCCAGCTCATCCGAGTTGAACCCATGGTGAGCAGGGTTGACTCACCAACTCAAAAATAAAGAGTCACGCAAATTTGTTTTTGTTAAGTTGGACTTTACATTTAAGTTAGTGTAGGTTATTTTTTTTAGCCAATATAGATAATTTGTATTTATGTAATTTTGGTTTGTATTTGGATTGTATTAAAGTTTATTTATATTTTAATTATAATTATAATTTAGTTTTGATTGAAAAAAATTAAAAAATTGTATTTTTTTTAATTAAATGAGTCCGTAAGCTAATCCATTTAATCCACCAACCCGTGGTGGACCGAGTCGGATTCAAATTTTTTTGACTCGCTAATAAGTAAGTCGGATTAAGTTGACTCACTAAGTAATTAACCCGTGATGAATTAAATTGAATCAGACTAGATTACTTGTTTTGACATCTCTACATATGGTATTTCTAAATACAATTCCTATTAAAAAAAAAAATATGAAAACAGCCCCGAAACACGATTTTAATACAAAAATTTTCAAATTGACCTCACAATTGAGTTTAAGAGTAATCCTTTTCAAGTACGATTTATCTTTATGTTTAATTTTTAAAACAATTCTCTATTTACATAAAATCAATTTATATTACATCAATTTGGTAAAAAAATCAATAAAACTTATATATTCTCTTTCTCATGTAATTATAAGGGGATGGCAAAAGAATTAGTATGTATTCTTATGAAGCTTTTTTATTGGTATTAAAATTCAGGGTGCAACCTGAAATTCCTGATTTTATATGGGTCGGGTTAAAATAAAATATCAATCTATTCGGCCAAATTAATGATTGGTTGATAATATAAATGCCGAGTCCTGTTCTCTTTACCACTTTTAAATATCAAATATTTCTTTTAAAAAGATTTTGGTTATCCTTTCCTAAAAGATATGTCTTCAGTATCTTCATTCTTAATTAATTTGCAATGAATGCTATGAACTATGAGATAAATTCTTTTTTTTTTTTATAATGGTAAAAGATAACTAATTCAATAGATTGAAAATTATAATTCTATAGTTATTGCTACGTTGATTAAGTGGAATTGTTTTCTTATTAAATATTCAAAATGAAAACGTCGTATAGACGCAGCATGTTTAATTTATCAAAGCAGCCTGATTTTTCAAAAGTGTTGTATTTTTTTTTCTTTTTCATTTTGAATTATATGTTAGAATATTTTTCCCTTAAATATATTATTTAATATTGGTAATGTATTTATTTATAATCAATATGTGGATCAATATAATGGTTTCACGTTACGATCAATGTTGAGAATTTGTAACAATGCCATAATATTTGAAAATATGATTCGGAGGAGAAATTGGTGAAGTTAGTTACTTGTTGCATTTTCTTTTTCAATTCTACTTTGGCGATTTTTTTGAGCATTAACACTGTGTTTGCATTGGAAAGTTCATAATTTATAAGATTTTAAAGCATTTTTAAATTTGAATTATAAGATATTTAAGTATTTCAATCTCTCAAATAATGTCTTGGTCTTAATTAAGTTGATGATTAAGTCAATTACTTATAGAGGAACATGATTATCAACTTTAGCATTTGCCTTAATCTTAAAAGTCGAAAACCAGTAACAACAACTTTTTATATGTCTCCTACCATTCACACCAACCCATTAATAAACTTGTTCCTACCAGCTATATAGATAAAGTAGTAGTATAAGAAAATTATATATATATATATATATATAAATAAAAGAAACTGAAATCATTTTTCTAAACATGTTTCTTATTAAAACTAATGGAAAAATACAAAAAGTGTGTTTTGCAGCGTGTGAAATTTCCAATTGATCATAAATCGTGCTTGAAGTTGAGAGTATTATTTTGTCATTTTAATTCGTGCTTTTATAAGTACGATTTATCCAATATGTAAATTAAAAAAGAAAAATTCTTTTGTGTAATATTACACCAATTTTGATAAAAAAATCGATAAGACTCGTATATTCTCTTCCTCGTGTAATTATAAGAATAGGTGACAAGAAAGATAGTTTGTACTCATTTAAAATTTCTTGTTGGTCTTAAAAATGATAGGGTGTGAAAATTTCTTATTTATTTGGCTAAAATAAATTGAGAATCTAAAAATAGGAAAATATTTCACTAAATTAGTCGCTGGTTGACAATTTGAGAGTTGGTTCGTGTCTACTTTATCACTTCTAAATATAGAATAGTCCATACTTTGATTATCCTTCTTATAAGACATTTCTCCGGTTGTTTTCTATATATCTTAATAGTCTTTTTGTTACAATATTTTGCCATAAATATTATAAATTATGGAAAAACCAAAAAAGATTTAATAGTTTTGTTTAGATGATTTGTTTTGTTTTGTGATTATGGAATTTAATTATATTGATATGTGGTCTTTTGTTTATGATTTTATGTAGAATCCAAACTGGCAACGAAAGTGGTAGATCAAGTTTATGTTCCATGACTATCTTTTTGGTATGTTGTTAGGGATAAAAAAAAATATGTATTTGCGGGTACATCTGTGGATAAAACTCGCGACGGGTAGGAAATGAATACATGCATGTAATGAGTATGAGTAATTTTTATACCTACATGCTAACGGGACAAGTATGGGTATCATCATAGTATCCATATCCGTAGATATCTATACTCGCTATACTTTAATTTGAATTAAAAAATTATTAAAATATTAACACATTGATTTTGAATGGGTTATTTTTTATTAATTAATTTTAAAAAATCTTCACTTATTTGTAAACTATCATTCAACACTGTTTAAATGAATTATTTTCACTTTGTTTGAAATTTATAAATGTTATGCATTGTAGTTTTATTTGAATTTATGGTTAATTTTTTTTATTAAATATTAAATATTTCTTTTGTAAATACCCACAGGTAGAGCTATCAAAACGGCTAACTCGACTCGGCTCGGCTCAGCCCGGCTCGACCCACCACGGGTTGATCACTTAATGACCTAACTTAACCCGACTCACTTATTTGCAAGCCAAAAAAAATTGAACCCGGCCCGACCCAACAGGGGTTGGTGGGTTAAACGAGTTGGCTCACGGGCTCACTTATTTAAAAAAAAACTACAATTTTTTTTTCGGTCAAAACTAAATTATAATTTTAATTAAAAGATCTAAATTAACTTCAATACAATCCAAATACAAACCAAAATCACAAAAATACAAATTATCTATGTGTTGGCTAAAAAAAACAACCTAACATGACCCAGATGCAAAACCCATTTTAACAAAAAACACTTGTATGACCCTTTATTTGCGGGTTGGTGAGCCAACCCGGCTTACCATTGGTTCTATCCGGACGAGCCGGGTTCTAGGTGGGCCAAGTCAAAAATCAACCTGTTTTGAAATTTTTAAAAAATTCTCAACCCAACTCGCCCCGAACCTGTGGTGAGCCAGGTTGGCTCGTGAGTTCCAACCCATTTTGACAGCTCTACCCGCAATGGATATCTGTGGATATTAAAAAATATGCAGCTACCTGCATAACGGATACCCACATGAATATGGGTACGGGTACGGGCGAATATTTATCCAGCGATTAGCGTACGGGGGAGCTACTACCCATACCCTACCGCATCGTTGACATCCTTATTTGTTGTATTCTTGTAATTTGGTGGACAACAATTATGGAAGAGAAAGATATGTATGGTTTATAATTTGTATTGATGATTTTTTTCTTTGTTTTTTGTATTTGGGTTGGGACTAGGGGTGTCAAAACGGACTAGTCCGGCTTGTTCTTACCCAGTTCGCCCGTGGCTCGCCAAAAACGAGTCGGGCCGGGCTGGCCTGCCACCAACAAACGGGTCAAATATTGTAATCCATCATGTCTTAGGCAGGACTGGCCTGCCACTTCTTTTTTAATTTTTGTAATTTTCTATTAACATTTTTTTAATCTTTGTTTATAATTTTTTATATATAAATTCATTTACATAATATAAAAAAATTATTTTTTAATTATTTTTTATTTTGAACATAAAAAAAACAGATTGGCAAGCTAGGATGGACCGACCCGTTTTGGCTTACCAAACTAACGGACTAGGCGGGCCGGACTTTTGCAGGTTGAAAACTCCAACCCGACCCGCTCTTTTTTTTTACAGACTGGCGAACCGGTCCGTCGAGTCTGACCCACTCTAACATTCCTAGTTGGGACAATTTATTACTCCTATTAATATATTTGTTATTGCTTATAAAAAAAACTATAAACTATAACATAAATTTAAGTTTTTGAGAATGGTACGCGATAACTGCTACAAATATTTAATTGAGTCGAAATCATGAGTGGAAAGAGTGAATAGGTGATTTGGTATATAACCTAAAAATTTACAATAGATTTAACTATCAAAACCATCAAAATCTACTATATATCTAAGAAAATGTTAGTATAATGAAGTTACTGAATTAGACATTGTCATTCGTTGACATCTGTCCAAAATTGAGGTTTTTTGGTCTTTTTGTTGTTGTTTGTGTTTTGGCCCGTGATAACTTTTGCATTAATTGGTGATTGACGTTGGCAGTCAGAAATTATTATTCTTCCTCTCCAAGCCAAGCTATTTTGAATGTTGGATGCTACCTTAAGCACATTTGTGGTTATTTTCTCTGTGCATCCTTCTACTTCTTGACGAATGTTTGAATTTTTTTTACTATTGCTTCTTTTCCTTCATGAATCGATCTTCTTCTTCTCCAAGAAAAGTTATTTTCATTCTTCTTCCTCCACAAAAAGGCAATTTTACAGAACCAGAACAAAACCTTTCGGCCTCAAGGTTAGTTCTCCTTCTTGGCTTTTTTTTTTGTTCTTCCTTTTTGAAAGCCATTTTCAGATTTGCTTTTACTTTTGCTTCATGAAAGCTTTAAATTTTTTGAGCTTTTTTGTGTTCAAGATGGTTTCTCTGTCCATCTTCTTCTTCTTCACGAAGGTTTGAATTTTTTTTATTATGTTCTTCTTCTTCTTCTTCATGCATCCTTCTTCTTTGTGTATCCTTCTCCTTCTTCGTGAAAGGTTCTATTTCAAGTGAACTTTGTTTCTATTTCGTCTCTGCAGGTCTCCTTCATCAAAGGGTATTTTTCTACTTTTTATTCGGCCAAATATATCCAGACATCCTTACTGTTCTTAGATCTTGCTGTTCTTCTTCTATTTTTTTTTAACTGAACTTTGTTTCTATTTCGTCTTTGCAGGTCTCCTTCATCAAAGGGTATTTTTCTACTTTTTATTCGGTGATATATATCTGTTGTTCTTATATCTAAGAAGTTGACTTTCTTTTGGGTATGTGGAGGTTTGTTGGGTATTTTTTTTTTCTAATGTTATTGTCGGGTTAGTTGGGTATATTTTTATGTTTTTGTTCTATACTTAGGGGTTTGCTAAATTTTGTTGTAAAAAGCTTTGGTTTGTGTTTGCTATGGATGTTGTTGATGAATTATTTGTTTGCTTTGTATGATAGTCTAAAACAAGCATTAGCTTTCAATCCTATTGACTTGAAGTTTGAGTTGAGTTTCTTCTAGGTCTGCGGAGATATAACCTCAAGACCCTGTTATGAGATTTCCTGCAGTGATTACTGATTTTTTTGGTGCTTTTTTCCTTCTTTTGTGTTAACCCGAATCTTCAAGGTAGGTGTTTCATAATCTTCGTTTTGGAAGAAGGTTTTTTCGTAGCTTTGTATATTTTAGATGTTATCTTCGTATGTTATCTTATTTTGTTGGTTCTGTTACTATGGAGTGGTACATTTAATATCTATGTATACTTTTGTCCATGTTTTTGTACAAGATGAAGATGAGCATAATAGAGTGCCACTCATTGAAATTGTTTCTTGCTTTTGTAGATTAGAGGATTTCAAACCCATATGATCAAATGGATTGAAGTATGTGGCTGCATCATAACAAAATCAAGTTATAGAAATTTCATATTTTAAGTCCTCCTTCACATCTTATTGTTTGCAATTAGGCTCATTGTTTGTTTGAAATTTTCAGGATGGACGGGTACAATGGCAGAAGCATTGATCATAGGGCTTCCCATAATTATCTGATAGGATGGCTAACAAGTTTGATAGCATAAAGGAGGTTGCTTTTTGTTCTCAAATAACTCAAGGTATCCAAAGTATGATATGTGCTTAATTTATTATTTAATTTTTGACTTTTATGAAGTGTGGTTGCTATGAAATTTCATATGAATTCATAGAAAATTGGGAACTTTGAGAACTGGATGAAAATCATGGAATATGATTGTAAAAATATCACCACAAAATACCAAATATCACCATGTAATTCTAAGTATCTAATCATTTTTTATATGTTTTTCTACTCTAAACATAATACCAAATATCATGTATTAGTTTTAGATAATCATTTCATTTTGTTGTAGTAATCGACATTCATGTCATAGATTTTAAATTGTAGCAAAGGTCACCCTCAACACACTATTATGTTGATCGGTGGAAAGGCCGTTGAACTTCGAAGTTATATGGAAATGCCCAATCAAAGGTGAAGAGGATTCTTTTGTTGGTAACTATATTGCAAATTGTATATATTTATGTGTGTGGATGTCATTGCAGACAATGATATATTGATGCGCACACCCAACTGTGGTTAAATCCTATAGAAGAAATTTTGCAGTATGTTGATACTGGAGATCCAATAGATGTGACTTTCAGTGTAAAAGAATTGAAGGTATGGTAAGCCTAGCCTTTTGTTTGCAAGTTTTTGTTTGACATAGGTAAGTTTAGCAAATGATATTAGAGATTAAGTCAAATGATATCATGTTTTTTAAATTTTGTCATGTTATCTCTCAGAATTTGTGTTATTCTTTCTTTCTTCCATTCTACGATAAATTAAAGTATTAAAGTAGACTTGGTACTTTAAATATTTGGAGCAAATAATTTTTTGTTAATCAAATTTTTCATTAGCTTTTTCATTGTGCAGCAAGTGCATACAAAAGCTTTAGTCCTTTGGAAGAGCAACATGCACAAGGAGAAACAATTTTGTATGATGATGATGGAAGAGAAATTCAAAGAATTACAATGCAATAAATTACAATTCAAACACCTGGTTGAATTGTCATAGCAGATACAAAGTTTGGGGTGCTCAAACTACACACTAGGAATATTGTCCAAAGCTTTATTAGCTTATAATATATTTTGTACCTTCTCATCTTTATTACTATAATTAGTGATTGAAAATGACCGAAATCCATGAGTAAAACAATGTGAAAATAAAATGTGTATCCAACTTAAGATTTTTTTTCCAAACAATTACAGACCATTGGTTATGTATTAACTCAAGTATGTACAAATTGGAATGGATTTATACTATCAATAATTATATGATTTGTTTCTAAAATTGTTTTATTAATTGACCGATTAATTTCATTCATTGTTTTTAATGTTCTAATTATAAATGAATTTTGTTTTATTCCATCATTTTGAAATCGATTAAACTTATACATTTGTAATTAATAATTATATGATTAGTTTATAAAGATTTATTATCAATTATAATTAATTGTAATTATAATTAATAATTATAAAGTTAAATGTCTCATAAAATTCCAGGATCCATACTAAATATATCAAGAACTAATTTTGATAATTGTTATAGATGAAGACATGTCTTTAGAAACACCAATTCCAATACGGTCTCTAGCTCGAAATCCATTTGGAGAGAAAAATTGTTTCCACTGATAATTGAGATAGAATTGTCTCGCATATCTTCCTCTCCATCTAATAGTGCAGGTCAACATCATTCATTCCTTGCTGACCAAAATGTAATTCTTACAACCTATAAGGAAAATTTTTGATGCAAAGTTTGCATTAAGGTACTGACAACAATAAAATTTAACTTAATTAATAGAAATAATAAGGGTATGAAAGATATTAATAACAAATAAAATCAAGGAATATTATTTGATAGCATAACTGGATAAAAAAATTCCATAGATCAGGTTTACGCCTGAGCATAAAAATATCCGTGAAACATTTTACTATTAACTTTTTGTGTTTATTTATTCTGCGCAAGATTATATTACATAATATATTTATATTTTACTTTAACAATAATTTGTGCATGCATATTTCATTTTAATACAATATATAACTAAAAAATTTAATTTTAAGTTTTATCCTATAACAATTTTATTTTACTATTCAACACCGATCTTAATACAATATATCTAGGTTTTACATAACAATGAACATATATATTTTATTTTAATTTAATATATAATTATAAATTTAACTATAAATTTTAATAATATAATAACATTATTTTATTACACTTTATTAATTAATTATATATCATATATAAATATTAACTTTTTTTAATCTGATAATTGTTATTATTTGTATTAATTAATTTAACTAAAAAAACTTATAATTAATGATTTACGTATCCAATATTATGTGATTCTTTATTTAAATTATATTTATAATTGTACATAACTAAATTATTTAATTAAAATTATTATTATTATTATTATTAGTATTATTAGTATTATTTATATATACATTTGTTTCTATTTAAAAAATTTACATCAATTTCATGTTTTATTTATTTTTGTTATTACATAATATATCTACATTTACAAATTTTAACATCAATCTTATGTTGTATTTATTTGATACTGGACCATATTACACAGTATACCTACATTTTACTTTAACAATAACCCTAACATATGCATTTCATTTTAATGTAATATACATGTATTTGTATATGCATGTGTTCCTGTTTCTATCTAAAAATGTTAACATCAATTTTATGTTATATTTATTTAGTACGAGACAATATTATATAATAAGCCTACATCTTACTTTAGCAACAACATGTGCGTACGTATTTCATTTTAATCTAATATACATGTGTTTATATCTACATGTGTTTCTATTTAAATTTTTTAACATCAATTTCATGTTGTATTTATTTTATACGGGACCATACTATACAATATGCTTACATTTTTACTTTAACAATGACGCGTGGATACACATTTTATTTTAATATAATATACATGTATTTATATCAGCATGTGGTTTTATTTAAAAATTTTAACATCAATTTCATGTTGTATTATTTTATACAGGACAATATTACACAATATGTCTACATTTTACTTTAGCAACGACGTCATGTGGATACACATATTATTTTAATCTAATATACATGTGTTTATATATACATGTATTTCTTTTTAAAAAATTTAACATATCAATTTCATGTTATGTATATTTTGTACGAGACCATATTACACAATATGTCTACATTTTACTTTAGCAACAATATGTGCATATGCATTTCATTTTAATGTAATGTACATGTGTTTGTATGTACATGTGTTTCTATTTAAAAATGTAACATCAATCTCATGTTATATTTATTTTGTGCGGGACTATATTACATAATATGACTACATCCTACCTTTAGCAACGACCCATGCATACTCATCTCATTTTAATATAATATACATGTGTTTATATCTATATGTGTTTTTACTTAAAAATTTTAACAACAATTTCACGTTGTGTTATTTTATACGGGACAATATTACACAGTAGGTCTACATTTTACTCTAACAACGACCCGTGGATACATATTTTATTTTAATATAATATACATGTTTATATCATTTTGTGTTTCTATTTAATAATTTTAGTATCAATTTTATGTTATATATATTTTGTACGAGGTCATATTACACCATATGTCTACATTTTACTTTAATAATGACTCATACATACGCATTTCAATTTAATATAACATTCAAGTGTTTAGATGTACATGTGTTTCTACTTAAACACATGTACATATAAACATGAAACACAAGTGTTTAAATTACATATAAATTAAATACAACATGGATATCAATTTCATGTTGTATTTAATTTATACGGGACCATATTCCATTATATGCCTACATTTTACTTTAATGATTATTCATGAATATGCATTTTATTTTAGTATAATATAATATACATGTTTTTATTTATATCTACATGTGTTTATATTTAAAAATTTTAACATCAATTTCATGTTGTATATATACGGGATCATATAACATCATACGTCTACAATTTACTTTAATAACAATCCATGCATATGTATTTCATTTTAATATAGCATATTTATATGTACATGTGTTTCTATTCAAAATATTTATACATATGCATTTCAATATAATTTAATAATAATAATATTATTATTATTATTAATACTATTATTATAAATTGTTATAATTAATTAAATCGATAATATATTTAAATAATAAAATTAATTATTATATGCAATTAAATTAATAATAATAATAATTCAAATAATTGATTTATATAATTACAACAAAATTTCGGTTTTAAAAATTACAAAACATAAAAACTAAAAAAACACGAACCGTGCGTATGCACGAATCTCCTACTAGTCGAAAGGAAAACAATAATTAGTTAGTTAATATTTTTTTTAAAATTAATATTGTTCTCTAAAGTTACACGTAAAAGTTAACCAAGCACAATGGTAAAAAAAAGGTTTTAACATTTTTTTTAATACACGATAAGTTTGCTTTTTAAAGAGTGTTTAAAATATTAATGTATTGCATTAACTGTTTTTTAAACTTATAAAAAGTACTGATTATTATAAGAGAGAATTTTATTAAAAATGCAAAACAAGTTCTAAATTGATTCTTTAAATAAAAAGAATTAATTCAAACTTTTACACAAATCTTTTAATTATTTTTAATTAATAATATTAATTGTTAGTATTTGTTAGCGAAAAATTGAACACTTTTGTAATATTAGAAACTCTGATAAACGATAAAGTGCATTTACATACGTTGCCACAAGATTTTAGTAATTTTACACTAGTCTAACGATTTTCGTGGGATGATTTTATTTTAAAATTAATCAGTATTGAAACTTAGAACTTTAATATTTCCTCCTTGGTTGATTTAAGTGAAATTCTTTTTGAAAGTTTAATTTATGAAACTACTGATTAATTGTTCACGAAGAAAAATCGGCCTAGTTGTGCGATCTTTTAAAGGTGTTCTATTTTTGTTTCTTTTTCTTGCAGAAATTTGGTTACCATAAGCATACATTTACAGGTTAGATTCATTAAAAAAATTGGTTAAATATATTTTTATCTCTTAATTTTGAGTAAAAATTAGAATTAATCAATTTTTTAAATTTGGTCCAATTTAATCCTCAACTCTAGATAGACGTGAATTTAATTATTTTAATCAAATTTTATTAAGTTTATTTAACATTTCAAATACATTTCATAATATCATTAACATAATATTAAAGCAGAAAGTGTCAAACGATATAAAGAAGTCAAATGTTATTACTCAATGTGTCAAACAATATAAATTATAAGACTCACTGAATGCAATAACAATTTTAAACAAACTATTTTAAGTATATAATTAACCAATTTTTAAAAACAAAAATATATATTAACAACAAATGAGAAAAATAAATATTTCAAATAATTAAATACAATATCAAATAAAATTTTTGAAGCCAATAGCCATGAGAGGAACTTAGGAACATTCTGAGACCATGCTCTTTTGGAGGTGTTTCCTGTTTAGAGACAATAACGAATGATGAATTGGGAGAATTTTTACGTTCTTTTATGTGAATTTGAAAGTGAAGGAGGGCGTTGATTTGTGGGATTGCTCTCTATACCCTATCTTGTTAGCAAGGTGAGATTGAAGAGTGATTGGAAACATTTTATGATTATGTCCTCGTTATTTTATTCAAAATAAAACAACCTATCAATGCTTTTCGGGTCTATAAGTGAGCTTCACGATGAGGCGAAATTTTCACGAAAATGGATCTGTACAAGGATCCCTTTTGGAATCGCATCTGTTTTTTTGTTTATTGAATGGAATCGGATCTGTTTTTGACAAAAGCAAATAGAACCTATTCCCTTTTATTTAGATCCTATTCCAACTTCTTAACCACACATGGTTCGTTTTGTTTTTCTAAATTAAAATATTGAAATTTTTAAATTAAAAATATTATTATATTAATTTTTTTTCAATTAATAAATATTGTTAATATTTTTATTTATGATAAAATATATCAAAAATTAACTACAACTTATCTAAATATCATTTTATATTCTTTTTTAACACTAAGGACAATTAAGTAATTTTACATTTTCATATATTAAATTTCTTTTATCAATTATATCACTCAAATTTTTCACAAACTTTCATAAAAGTTACTCTCAAATCTACTCCACTGTCACCTCCAAATTCATAAAAAAGAACAACATGCACATCACCTTCTAACCAACCAAAATTAATCATCTCTCTCCCTCGAATCATCACCCACGTACGAACACACCTTTAATATAGACTCAAAAGCTGGAGACGGCGACAATGGGTAAGAATGCACCATTGGGGCCGCTAAATGTGTTTTGGAAGCTAAAAATATGCTTCACAGTGACAATGGCGATACCAAAAATGGTTGAGTGTGACAATGCAAAACTTGGACTCCAATGGCAGCACCAAATGCGTCACTACGTTAGAGGTATGAAGGAACAGCAGCGAAACAAAAAAAGAAAAAGAGGAAAGAGAGAAACGAACCTTAACGAGTCACTTTGTGGAGGAAAAATTGGAGGAAAACACGAGTTTCGGTGTATGAAGAAGAAACTAGACGAAGTATGAGTTTTGTTTAGGAGAGATAATGAATATGGAAAGGGTTACATGAAAAGAATTATCAGTTCACTTATTTTGCTTTCTTTTTCCTTAGGCACTTTTTGCTTTTTCTTTTCTTCATTCTCTTTCTAAAAAAAAATCGCATCGATAGTCATATTACCTTATTGCAGAATTAATTTTATGAAAATTAGACAATCTGTATGGACATTTTTTTTTTTTTGGATTGCAACGTGGTTATGGGTCAAAAGGTTTTTGAATTAAAGGATATAAAGCCCAAATAAATGTTTGTGGTTATTACTTTTTAAGATAAGGGTTACATTTAAGTATTGCATAAGTTATTTATCTTTTTATTGTTCACATTTTTATTTTTAATTTTATCTTTTAATAAATAAATTTTTTTAAATTAAAATAATTGTTTTATCAACTGTTTCTTAGATTGAACTATTTTATTCATTTAACTTTTTTTAATTAATCAGTTTTAAGTATTTTTAACAAAAAAAACTCTACATACAAAATAAATAAATAAATAAATATTTCTAATAAAATTTAAAAATTTATTTATATTTACTTCTAAAATTTAAAAAGGTAAACCGCGTATGTGTTTTCACCTGATATAATAAATAGTATTCTACGCATTCATTATGCAGACTCATTTATTTTTAACTTTACATCTTCTTAACATCAAAGAATATTTAGGAGTTGAATAATCTCTAACACAAATGGACACACTTGCACAATGCAGAATCATTTTCCATTTAAATTCCACAGAATCTTCATGTCTCACATTAATATCCACCACAAGAAAAAACAAAAATCCTTATTCTTTCTCCTTATGTAACCACTGCAGAATTATCTCCACCCTCTTCATCTCCCCACACACCAGCTGTTACGAACTCTCTCCCACTATTTAAATCCCACACAAGTTTTCACCAAAACCACCCAAGTAAAAAACCCACGTTGTTTTCTGCTAAAACTAATGGCTTTCTGTCGCATACCCTTTGTTCTGTCGGTTCTTGTGATTACTGCAATGGTCTTACATGCATCTGTTGCTGATTCTAGGGCACTCTCGGACCCATCTACCCCTCTAAGCCTTGCTCTTAGGTTGAAGGTGGAGGGTGAACCCTCTAACTGTTGGGAATCACTGTGGCGAATGCAAGCATGCAGTGGAGAAATCATAACGTTTTTTCTGAATGGTGAGACCTACCTAGGGCGAAGTTGCTGTGAAGCTATTAGGGTTATTGGACATGATTGCTGGCCTAACGTTGTTGGTTCTCTAGGGTTTACCTCTGAAGAAACTGATGTGTTGGAGGGATATTGTGATGAGGTTGTTCATTCACCACCACCACCACCTTTATCAGTAGATCCTTGAAGGGGTTTGAAAGTATGTGCCAAATCTAAGTGAATAACAATGTCATTAGACATTGATGAATCAATAATAAAAATCTATGTTTGTTTCTTTTCTCATAGATTTCTATACATGTCCTTGCCCTCGTTCAGAAACTCAGTATTATTTAAAATCTGCTGATATATGATCTGCATGAGCATATAATATTGTGTTTCTTTGCAGAAACATTTCTGTTTTTAGTATACTTTAGTTTGACTTATTTCTTGTTTAATCGATAAAATATGAAAGGATAAAAATTTTGTGACACGCTTTTACAGTTATTTAACACATAATTTTTAATTTATTTAGTATAAAAATTATGTTAAATGAGTTTTGGTCTTATGTGCTAAGTGTTCGATCTAATACGTCGTATAGTATGTCACGAGTTTAATAGTCTAAATATAGTTTAAAATATTATAATAATTTGTAATATCAAAATCTAGTGTTTTGAAATATTTTTATAAATATTTGTAATAAAAAGAAAAGTATAGTGTAAAAAACCTATAGGATTAAAAGAAAAGAGTAACTATTATACTGGGAATTTAGTGTTAAAAGCAAAAACCTTTTATGTATAAACCTATTTGAATTTTGCAACCTAATTCACATAATTAAGGAAAATTGTGTTGGATTTGATTATTTGTGAAATTCAGAGTGTGGCGTGGAATTATTCCTTTTAAGATCATATCTGGTGGCTTTTTAATAATTTTAGTAATACGTATTACTTAAATTACTAATTTTTGAAATTATATTTTCCCAGCATAGGCTAAGAAATAACATTTCTATTTTAAAAATGGACTCAGTAAAATAATTTAAATTAAATATTTTTCTCAAAAGTTAAATAAATTTATCCTTGAGAGCAAGAACTGAAAGAAATTTATCTTTAGAAATTAAATCTATGATTTAAAATTTAAAATTTACTTACATTAACAATTTTATTCTGATACGTGTAAATTACCTTTAATATCAAATTTCTATTTTTTGTTTTAATTATCAAGTAATTATCAATATTTTATGTTTCTTAATTAATTAATTATTTTAACAAATTTATAGTTGCCCATATTACATCTACTACCCCAACTTTGTATATAGTCACAGGAATCAACTTAAAAACTGAATTAATAATATAATTTTAGCCTGAACTAATTTTATTTGTGTATGTAAATATATTTTTTTGGCACACAATTTACTTTGAATGAAAAATAGCAACGAGATTAGGAACTCATTTTTGGATGAGAGCATTATACAGAAGAACATTCCAAGCATCAGGAACACCAGGAAGACACCAATGGCTGCAATCCAAGCCCCTGTGCCCTCCATTACCATAAATAGAAGGATGTCCATCTTTTCTTAGCTGTGAAAGTGTAGTAAAGTCCAACAACTCCACTGCCTTTCTCATCGATCTTATCACTTTCTCTACGCTCAACTCTGCTGGAACTGCTCCTCCTGGATACTTGGATCCCAAAACTGGCCTACTTTCCCTCAAACATGTGTTTCCTGCATTTGCACCCCACTTTTGTGCACTGGAACAATTCACACTTCTGTTAACTCCAAATTTTGAAAAATTATAGAAGAGATTTGTAATGTTCCGAAAGATGAATTTAATGGCAGAAGTACTTACTCCTCGTGATCTGGAGAGACCCCTTGGAAGAAAACCCTTGTTTGTGCAGGGTTAACATTGGTGTCAACCCATTTGGCCCATGTTCTCATTGCTTTCTCATATGCAACCAATCGATCCATGTCTCTAACTGTTTGATTCCCGTCTTCAATGAAATCCCATCTGCAAAATTATGAGAAGAAATTTTGAATGTGATGAAGTGATGAAGATAGTGAAAGCAGCTTAATTATGTGGTTTTACATACGGTTGCTTTCTTCCTGTGTGAAGCCACCAATGCCAAGAGTCAAATATCAGTACATCTATTCCTTTCCACGTTTGGCCACCTTCAATTGAATCTAGTTTTAGAACTCGACCATTTTTTTCTCCGACAATGTCCACCAGAAATGCATTGCGTGAGAACATCAACTTCACATCATAGCTCTGCAAATTATGTCATACATTATTAACTTATGTGCTATTCACCCAGTGAATTCAATATGAAGTTAGATTGGCATAGAAACATGTTTCAAGTTTCAAATTACATTAACTTTTGTTAGATCAAGATCAACTCTATATCAGACACTGTTGTCGACATGTTTTTGTATAATATAATACTTACCAATATACCACACACATACGATTATGTTCTTCTCTTGTGTGTTCTTAAAACTTTTAAAAGAACAGTACTAAAAACCTAATAAAAAATATAAAATCATAACAATACATCGTTTAAGTTCTGAGAAAATAAAATGATTTGTTTATTGGTCATTGATGACTAATTGTTAATTTATTATTTGTGGTTAATCTGCAAATTTTTGTGCTTAAAATGAAAATTATGACGAAATTTGCCAGAGCCTTTTTTCCAATTGGGTCAGTGCCTACCTAATAATACAAATGTTATATGAATAGTTAATTAATTGGTTATTATTTATCGTTGTGGACCAAGATAATGATTAGTTACATGTTTCAATAATTGAGTTGAGTTTATAGTCAAGAACTAGGATCTTAATAAGTTGTTTTCACACATAATTTTAAGACCAACCTACAGGTGTTATATTTCTTTGGGATAGATTCGTTTCAAACTAAACAAATTCTTTTTTTAAAAAAAGGTCGAACCATTATTAGTTTTTGTACTCTGTAAGTGAATCCGGTTTTGGTTATAAAAAATTTAAAAAGAAAATCAATTCTTTTCCTTAAACTTTAAAAATTAAATTTTAGTTCTTCAAGTTTATAAACTAAACATGACTTTGAAAATCATTTTAGTGTTTTAAATTCAATGTTTAAAGATTAAAAATGAATTTTTTTTATTTGAGAGACTATATATAAAATTTTGGAATTCACTTCTAATTCTAAAAATTAAAAACCTAAAGTAATATATTTTCCGACTTCAACAGTGTCAAACATACATTCACACTACCTATTAAATCAATAGCTATAACTATATATGTATTACGTACCTTCTTCTTTTTTGTTTGAGGAAAGACTAAGAATTTCTTATTAATGCAATTATGCTATACAAAAAATTATGAGGGTAACTACATTATTTGTTTCTTTCTCCTTCTTTAATTATATGTCTGTGTGTTTTCAACTATTATCTTTTTTCTTCTGTTATGTGTCTGAATAATTAAAAACATATATGTCATGACTGTTCAATGATGGAGAAACCACACCAAAGCATTAAATCAATTCTTTTCAATTTTTTGTCAACATCACCTTCCTTCTATAAATGTTGTTTTCCATCTATATGTTTCATTCAAATCTATAATATTTTGAGACTCATACATAGTTAACTAAGAGACCAGTTGTTAGAATGTATCATTAATATATGTTACATGATTGCATTGCAATAGTCATTGTTTAACAACAACAATGTTATATTTAATTTCAAGATTGTCCATGCATGCATGTAAGATAAAATTTATTTGGAGTCAAAATTGGAAGCACAACCACCTTGGCATAGCTAAAGCAACTGGTGTGAATGTGAAATTGTGCAGATATGATAGGTTTGTGTTGTGACAGTGAATAGGAAGAAGAATAAGAAAGATGAAAGTCGAATTTGAATTTTCTTCTGGGTTAGGCTTTTATGATTGCTTTTTTTTACTGTGCTTTCAAAATATATTGATTTTAATATTTTAAAATGTATTAAAAAGAATTTTATCATACCAACATTCGATATATTTTTAATGTTTAGCAGAAGATACTAAAAAATTCAATAGAAAATCTGAAGTCAGATAAAAGTCGGATAAAAAGATGTCTGACCGGGAAAGTGAAAATGGATAGACCACCATTCTTCACCGATGAGTATGGAGCAGATGGCAGAGCTGAGTGAAGCATGCAAGTCAGTGACTGCCATTGGTTCAAACTCAAAGAGTCACCCACAAACATGAGACTCTTCCCTTTTAGTCTTCTTAAGAAATCTTCACCATTGAATCTGCACAACAACAAGGTTCATATTCAGAGTGATGATAAGTGGGTCCAACACATTTTGCATGCATATCTTTCAAATGATTTTTGTTTGAACCTAAAATGTATTCTAATTGAGGACAAATTTTGTTGAAAGCAACCTCACAGCAGCATTCTCTTAATGGAGGAAATCTCTGCTGATTCAAGCTCTAAATTTATGAGGTAGTTCAAACGTACAACCCTAACAACCTTATTACCTAATTTTTCTTTTATCGATAAGAAAGGAAATGTAAAACGAAAAACACTTGGAGTGTTCTAAAAACAGACAAAAGTAAGGTTTGAAACATAAAAAGAAAAAAAACAAGTTAAAGGATACAATATAAAATGTTACAAAACAAGAAATTGTGACAGAAAGAACCGCACTCTTCTCATGTTTTTTTATTATTCTAACAAAACTCTAGAGAACTTCAAAAACCTTCATTGCCAATGATAATTTGTCAAAACCATAAACATAATATTATTATTCCTTAATGGATCAGATAAGAATAATGATTCAGAAGAAAAACCTGAACAGTTTAATAAAGTTAACTGGAGATGGCTGCTATAGAGATCAAAAAGCATAAGCTGGTTCTGACATGAATAACACTGACCATTGGTTTGTGTATTTTTTTTTTTCTTCCCTTCTCATTTTTAGTAAGAAACATTTTAAATAAATAAAAGTACTATTAATGAATTAGTAGCAATGAAATGGAAATTTGTCCAAATTGAAGTTATATTTTTAACATAAAATGAACAAATAGAGTCAGGAAATAAAAATAGATACACTATCAAACTCTTGTTCAAGATTTCTAAAATCACAAACAAAACTGAGTCATGCAGCTTACTTGTAAATGTGATTTGCTACCACATATCTACATATTTGTCATAAGAAACAAGTAAAAGGCCCTTTCATGATTCAAACATTTTCCTTTTTAATAAGTTTTCACATAGTGTTTTTGAGATAACAACACCATCTGATATTAATTTCAATGTTCTTGATTTTTATTTTTACATAATAGTCATTATTTGACAAAGGTCTTTTACCATATAAGGTTAACTTGTGAATTAGTTGTTGATATGTACTCTTCATATATTTCCAAAAGTAAAAGGAATTTCATTACTTGAAGAAAGAGTACTGGATAAAGATACTTCCCTAATTTTCTAATTTCCATTGAAATTTCATGTCCAGAATTTTTTCTTTCTATATTCAAGTATGGAAGGTCATGCCAAAAAATGAAAATTTCTGTATTTTTTCTCTTGTGACTGTGTAAGTGTTTTCTAGTTCTAACATGGCAAAAAGTTAAGTAACAAGAAAGCTTTGTTATAGTTCAAAATTACCAACAAAATATGATCAATTTTAATGAAGAATGCAAGTAGCAGTTAGCCTAATAGAGATCATTCATTCAAAAATCATTAAGGAAAAATCAGACTTTCAAAATGAACAGTTAAAATAAGAGAAATCTGGGGGGATTCTGTGCAAAACATTTTCCAGATATACGTGCACTTTAGGGTGGAATATAAAAAAATGGCACCTATTGTATTGATTTTGTTGCAATATCACTATTACTTGTGGAATATAAAGATATTTAGTAAAAAAAATTTAACTTGATATTTTAATTAATTGTTATTTTATATAGGCTTGAACCAGAGAAAAACATTATTAAAAAATGTGAAACAAAACACTCGAAATGAACCCTATTTTCTCTCTCAGTGTAATTAATTAACTTTATCTTTCTCTTTCTCTAATAGAGGGTTCGATCGTTACTTACTTTCTTATATATATATATATATGTAGAAAGAATACATTAATTCTGTATAATTACTGAAAATAATGTTAATTATTATAATTCTTATGATTAATATCATGTAATTAATTCCTCTTATATTTCTCTATAACTTTATTCAAAAATATTATATATAATTTTTCTATCATTTTCTTTTTTTTTAATAAATATTAACAATTAATTATAATAAAATAAACTTGTGTATATGCATATATAATAATTTATTTCCTGATATATATATATATATATATATATATATATATATATATATATATATATATATATATATATATATATATGTATGTATATATGTTTGTTTACGCAATTAAATCTTTATATTTGTTAATACGTTCTTTGCGTTAGATTAAACATAAACGTCATTTTTAAAAAAGATTACATGTTAAAATATGGATCATTTATTATATTGATTGATTTCTTTTCTCTCTCCATCTTCAATTACGGGAATTCATTCAATGATTTTGTTTTTCGAGAAAAATCTAGTAAGTTATTTAATTTTATGGTGGAAAGTAGAGCTGGAAAAAGGTGGAGAAAGATGAAAACTAATTTATAAAATAAAAGATAATTCAAATTTTAACATATAACATTTCAAAACAAAGGTTTACACCAACTTAATAAAAAGGTTGAAGAAAAAATATATATATATATATATATATATATATATTTAAAATAACTAATTTTAAATATATAGATATTCTAGTTAAAATAATTACGATCCTTAATCAATACAATATAATAAATTACTTATTTATATATTTATACAATACTGAATATAATAATATAGTATTAAAGGTTAAAATACGTTTTCATTATATAATATTAAGGTTAAAATACGTTCATAATTGGAGAGAGGTGAAATTCCATTTTTAGAAAAGTTAGGATAAAATTGATTCAAAATAAAAAACTAGAGGATTAAAATGATTTTTTTTTTTTAATAACAGTCGAAGTTAACATCAGTATGATATATGACATTGTTACTATCCTTTAAAATAATTAATTTTTAACTCAAAATATATTTAATATATGGAAATTCTAATTAAAACGGTCACGGTCCTTAATCAATATAATAATTAATAAGTTAGTTATTGATATATTTATATAATCGTGAATGATAATAATATTAAAATTTCTATTCAAAAAAGAATTTATGGTAGAATTAAATTAAAATAATAAATATATGAATTGAATTGAAATTTTTCAAACATTTGGACGTTACACCGACTTATAATACTGTTATTGTCATCTAAAATAATTAACTTTTAAATGAAAAGATATTTAATATATAGAGATTTAATTAAAACAGTTACAACCCTTAATCAATACGATAATTAATAAGTTACTTATTTATATATTTATATGAATGATATCAATATTAAGGTTAAAATATTTTCTCACAGGTTTAGAGAGATAAAATTGTACTATTTAAAGAAATAAGGATAAAATTGAATTAAAATAATAAACATAAAAACTAAAGAGATATGAATTATTATATTGTTAGTACAATATTAACCGAAAAACTAAATTATATCACATTTATTAAAATAAAGATCCAATTAAGCCCTATAAAAATATGGTAACCTAATAGAAATTTGGGATTATGAAATCGAATATTTTAACCTATTATTAACTTTATGTGAAATAAATATTATTGATTTACAATAAAAATTTATACTTTTGGCTACAATATTTATGCATATTAATTCTCTTAATTCAATATTTGAGAAAGAATTTCTCTTAAACAGTGGGTTCTTTTTATCAGGAAAAGAACATATAAACTAGAAAGTGTCTCGGCCCTTTTTTTTTAAAAAAAAAAAAAAAACAGAACTCCTTTCTTCAAGGGTGGATGAAGTGTAAAAGTCAACATATCATTTAACCAAAAAGACTTAATTCTGGAAACAGAAAAAAATAAACATGAAAGAAAACCATGAATCTGAAGCAAAAGATTATGCACTGGTGAATCTATGTCCACCGGAATGGGTAGTGAGAAAAAAAAAAAAAACCAGAGACACGGAGAGAGAAGAAAGAAGAGATGTACCTGGTTAAGTTACACCCTGTTGGTTGCCATCTATAGTTGAGATAGAACTTATCTGGTCTGCCATTTTTTTCACAATCAAACGCGGGCTCTATGAAGGGACACATTGAGCTATGATAAAGAGGGTATGAATCATCATAAACCCAGCTTCCTTCGAACAAGTTGCAACCATTCTTTTGAAATCTTATACCATTTCCATGAATCTGAACCAGAAGGGTAAGAGACAGCACAACAGATATGGAGAAAGACCACCCCATGAAACTGAAACAATGGTGGTGGTGGTGGTGAAATGTAGAAGAAGAAGTGTGGTTAAAGGAGTGCTGAGAAGGAGTATTTATAATGAATACAGAGAGAGGGTGGTGATGTTTGGAATTTCAGTTTTCTAAATATGACGCAATAAGATGATTGAATTGGTATGAAGGAAGAAACCAGTTTCAAAACTTTGTTTGTGTTGTTTTCTGTCAAAGAATCAATTATGCCACTTGGGCATTCTGAGAAAAGAAAAAATATAACATTAATGCTTTTAAATTAAGGATTATAATCAATAACCTTTTTTGCAAACTAATATTTTCTTTTAAAGAAAATTTCCTTAAATAGATTTACCGGAGTGTTATATTACTTCTCCAAATGAACGTATTTACTCTATAAAGGTTTTCTTTTCTTCCTAATGAGAAAAAGTAAAAAAAATTAAAATTATGGAAAATAATTTAAAATAATTAACTAAAATACTTTATTTAAATTTTAATTACTTTATGAAAAGGGATAAAATATAAAATAATTTATGATTTTTTAATATAATTTGAAATTAAATTTTTTATTATTGATTTCTTGAAAAATAAAAATATAATAACAAAAAAATATTTATGATCAATGATAGCTATTTTGCAAAATTTTATACTTATGTTTTATTTCTCATTTTTTTTAACAAACCGTTATAATAATAACAAATTTTAGTTCAAAATATTTGGAAAAAATAATATCTTCAAATATTTTCTTAAATAATATATTGGTATAAATATTTGGTTTAAACTTATGTTTGATTTTTTAATTTGGTTCTAATTTGTTTCTATTTAATTAGTTGATAATATTTGTTAATTTTATTACTTTTTTATTAATATCATTTAAATAATTAAGAATAACACGTAATAATTATTGTTCCTTTTTCAGTTAATTACTTAAACAGCATTAAAAATATAAATTAAATAAAATGTATAAATATTAAAATTAAATTGAAAATGAAATATTAGACAAAAAAATTAAAAAAAAATTATAATCATAAGGATATTTAAGCCTAATATACTTTTAAATACTTTCTTCAAATGGATGTAATAGAGTATTATTTCTTTAAGGAGGGCCAGATTCAAATGATTTATTTTTTTTTTTATATTTCTGGTGAGAAATTCTTTTGGAATTCAGTTCTCATAAATCGAATTTTTAGAGTGTTTCTTTTTCTTGTTTCTTAAAAAGGGAAAGAAAAAATTGGAAAACAAATTAAACATTACAAATCAAAATTAAAATGAGAGGAAATTAATTTAAAATAATTAATTAAAAATTTTGAGAATAAATTTTACTCAATTTGAGAGAAGAAAAACTAAAAAATAATTTAAAAGTGAACAATTTTTAGTTTTGTAATAAAATTTGGAATAAAATTTCCTATTATTATAATTATTTTACAAAACGATAAATAAGAAATAAAAGATAAATTTGAAATTTGAAAACATTATTATCATTGTTGTATTATTATTGATGATAAATATTTTATATTATAATATTTTTAATTCAGCGTATCTATTTCCTTCCATCTAAATGGAGATTGTAAAAGTTATTGTAATTTTGTTTAGGCAACATTTTTGTTTGCTGTAATTTTTAATATTTTTAAAGATACGAGACATATATATATATATATATATATATATATATATATATATATTATATAAAAATGTGTTATTTTATATTATTTTATTTTATTCATGTAATATATATTACTTTTTAATTTTTGTTTTTTTCTTTTCTCTATGGAATTACATCTTTATTTAATTTTTTAATTTTTATTGTATTTCTTCTTTTATCATCGTATCGTTTTTGTTAATTGTGTTATATATTTATAATAATATTGTAAAAATAATAGCGTTACACTTGTTGCAATGTGAGCAAGCCTCCTCCTTTTTAGGATGGTGCATGTTGTTGTAGCCAGATCTCCTCCACTATCCCACATCCACTTTTTATGGGATATTATTTTCCACACTAGGATTCAGTTATAGATTTTTAAATCTATTCATCACCTATAAATAGGAGCTTAAATCCTCTTCCAAAATAACCTTTCTCATATCTCCTTTTCTTATTTCTTCCTTCTCTCTTCTCCTATATCCTGGGTTACTTATCTTGATTTATTCTTATAACCGACTACACTTAACCTTTGTAATTTGAATGTTATTTTTTTTTGGTTCTTTTTTTTTTAAAAAAAAGTAATAACTAGCAAATACACATGCGATGTCGCACCGATGTGTTTGCATTTTTTTAATTTTCAAGAATTGTTAAATATAAAATTAAAAAAAATATGTAAGAAGAAAATTTAAATAATTAAGACAAAAGAGATTTCTAGAAAAATGATTAAAAGTAAATTATTTATAAAATAATTAATTTTTAAAATAACTAAGGGTAAAACGGGTATTATGAAATGTGGACACGAAAAGAGGAATCATCTTTATTGTTATAGATAGCTATAGATAATAAGGATTGGCATTGGAGGTGAAGAAAGAAAACACAGCACAACAGCCCAGAAAAATCCTCGCTATCTTCTATACACTACCAGAAAAACGTTAATTACCGACGGTCAGAATCCGTTGATAATCTCCATAATTCGTCGTTAATGATGTTTTACCGACGGACTTCCGACGGTAAAATATCCGTCGGTAAACTGCTCGTCGGTAATCATTTACCGACGGATTGTTGAAATTCGCCGATAATTACCGATAGAAATATCCGTCGTCCTTTCCGCCGGTTATTTCTGACAGATCTGTCCGTCGGTACTTACTGACAGACAGTTCCGTCGGTAAATCCATTCGTGGAGTCCATGTCATTACCGACGGATAATTCCCTCGGTAATTACCGACGGACATATCCGTCGGTAATAACATGGACTCCACAAATGGATTTACCGACGGATCTGTGCATCGATAATTCCGTCGGTAAGATAAAAAATTTGGTCTGGGTTGGTTTGTTTTTTAGACATTCCACAATACCTGCATATACAAAATTCCAATACAGACAAATCCAACAGTCCAGCATTCCACTATATCAAATATTGTATCATTATCAAACTCCATGACAATATATATCAAATGACATAGTAAATTGTTCATAAAACAGAGAAAATAATATGTATCACAGGAAAGTTTGTCAAATATTACATAATCACGACCAGTACCAAGAAGGACTAATAGTACATAAGTTTATTAAGTAAATTTTGAACAAAGTTTTTCTTAAGAACATGAAAAGCTAATAATCTTCATAATCAGGAGAAGATTCTTCATTTAGGTTATCGTCTTCTTCATTATTTTGTTGCTGAGAATGGGGTGGAGGGATTTCAAAGTTTGGTTGAGTAGGGTTTGGCTGTTGTGGTTGTGGCTGTGGCTGTGGCTGTGGCTATGGCTGTTGAAATGAAACCAAAAACAGAACCAATAACAATTCAGACAATTTCAATTTAGACTAAGCATTAATTAGCAATCAAAACAAAAACAAAACCAATCCAAATGCATATAACAATTCAACCAATCTCAATTTGGACTAAGCATCAATCAACAATAATTAAACCAAAAACAGAACTAATCGGCAAACACACCTTACAATGGCTCCTATCTCGCAAACACACCACAAGATCAGTGCTCTGGGACCAAAATTAGCGCTCTGTGGAACAATGCAGTGGCTGGCCAGCGAGAGTGAGGGCACCGGCAATCCAGAATACAATTCCTTACCAATCAAAAACCAATGAGAAAACCTAGCAGCATAACAATGGCAAGAAGAAGAATCAATTAAACTCACCAAAACCAAGGTCACGGTCGACGAACGCGGTGGCCGGCAAGAAGACAGAGCCGCTCCGACGTGGAACCCAACCGAGCTTCGAACGTGGAACTCAGACCCACGATGGTAGCGGAGAGGCGACGGCAGCAGCGAGGTGACAGCAGCGCAATGGCGACGTCGGTGAGCAGCGGCATCGCAATTGGCGTGGTGAATTTGGGGGAGCGAGGTGACAGTGGAACTCCGATCCACAGTGGCAGCGGAGAGACGACGGCAACGACGAGGCGACGACACCGGCGAGGTAATGGAAAAGCAATGGCGATTTCTGTGAGAGCGGCAGCGGCGTGGTGATTTCTGTAAGAGAGGCGAGGGGGAAATTTCTGAATTTGGGGAAAAAGAAGGTGAGGTGTGATTTCATAATACCGCACACTTTACCGAAGGATATAATCCGTCGGTAAGTCAGCGACTCCGTCGGGGCTAATTTCACATAGACATTACCGACGGATGAATCCGTCGGAAACTGGGTTCAAAATTCCATACAGTCATTACCGACAGATTAATCCATCGGTAATGTTAATCATGGGTGTCCGTCGGTAATTTCGTCGATAAATGGCAATTACCGACCGATATATATCCGTCGGTATTAATCCGTCGCTAAATATGATATTTCTTGTAGTGATATTGTCAAAGGCACACGATAATAATTCAATGGCAGTACTACGTTCGACAAAACACATGCAACTTCTCAACATTTACTATATCTAATTTGAACATCCATCGCCATCGATGATAACGTCGTCGGCATCTGCATCCTGTAGAGGAGAAGATTCGAGAGGAGGTTGAGAAGAAAATCAGAAAAGCGTAGAGGATGAACTTATGCGTGCTCTTTGGGTTGAGTGTGTTGGAAGTCCCACATCGACTAAAGATAAGGCCAATTCACAATATATAAGTGAGGTGCAAACCTCAACTTACAAGCCGATTTTGTGGGGTTGAGTTAGGCTTAAAAACCCACTTCTAACATGGTATCAGAGCCAAGTTAGAGCCTATCCTACCGAACTTTCTTGGACATTCTGTTCCACCCGATATCGGGTCGCTAACGGACCACCCACTAATCTCTTGTCCCACGCACGAGATGAATATACCTCGGCGTGAGGGGGTGTGTTGGAAGTCCCACATCGACTAGAGATAAGGCCAATTCACAATATATAAGTGAGGTGCAAACCTCAACTTACAAGCCAATTTTGTGGGGTTGAGTTAGGCTTAAAAACCCACTTCTAACAGAGTACGAGGTAGTAGAAAATAAGCTCTTTCCAATTAGTTGCCACATCGATAAACTCGGGACTCGTCACCACCATCTCCATGGAGCGTCGGAAATCCACGTCAGGGTCCAACGAATACATCTCTACCGCAACGCTGCCTTAGAGCACCATTTTCGCCTTTTCTTCAACGGTAGCGACTGGATTTCCTGGCGAGGATGAGGAGGTGGCGCAATCGGTGTCGGTGACGGTGGATTCGACGATGGAGCGACGAGAGGGGAGCGACGACACTTCTGGTAGCGACTGATGACGTCGCCGACAACTCTGACGGAGCTGGTTCAGATTGCTTCTTGTGAAGTGAACCAGAGGGCGACGTCGAGCCGTTGAAGCTACTGGTGCTGATCGGTGTTGGCCGGCATCGTCACCGATGACTGCGGAATGCAAGGCAACATCATGGAGACTTGCCCGAGATGGTTCATGGCAACGTGATGAACGGTTACTGTTTGGAGTTTGTTAGATGAAGAATAAATTGTCCCTCACGTGCCTAAGAAAGAGGAGAAGTTACGAAAAAAGAAGAAGATTTTAATGCATGAAGACAAGCATATGCTGGTGAGTGCTGGTTGTCCCTTTGTTGAATAATTTAATTGTTTGAAGAAATGGTGGTGGGCCATGGATGTGAATTCTACAGAAGTGGTATATATTCAAAATTGGAAGTCTATAATATTAAGGTGCAAGGTTGGTCCACAATGTTTTGAGATATTAAAGTGGTCTTTCAGAATGAACTTTCGTGAGAGCTCATCTTCAAGGATGAAGTTTCAAGTATTTATTTGTTTGCCAATCATGAATATTTAAGATTGTGGGGGTTAGATAATTTTACTCAATTATTTAAAAAAAAATATGTGAATGAGTTTAACCCATTTTCAAAGAAAATAATTATTTGGGATATGGCTTTTAACTTGATAGTTTCTAGATGAAGCCATGTGATTTTTTTTAAGATAGAATCATAAGGAAGGGTGATAGTATTACTATCCCAAAAGTGTTCTTGAGAAACTTCTTAGAAAGTTTAGAAATTATAAATGAGTGATTATCCCTTATGATACTAATTAAAGAAAAATAGAGGAGAATTATTTTCTCAACCTTAGTATGTCCAAATAATTGGGAGCTTACTACCTATGATGGTCTTTTCTAGACCAGGTGTTGTTTATGCAGTGAGTAGACTAAGAATATACACTTAATATTCTAATTACGAATATTGATATTTATGAGATGCTTAAGAGATTCAATGGAAGATGTCATTGAATATAGTGGATTTTCCCATTGTACTAAAAGTGTACAGTGATGCTAACTGAATCTTTGATTTAGACGAGACAAATCTATTAGTGGTAATAGATTCACATTTGGATTGGGCTGGGTTCATGGAGATCGACCAGACAAACAATTATTGTTAGATCAACAAGAAATATGAGTATGTTGTTCTTGAAAGGCTGATAGTGAAGCTGAGTAGTTGACGAACTTCTTAGCTAACATTTCACTAGGAATGAAAATACATTATGATTGCCAATCGGCAGTAGCTACTGAAGAGTGAAATAATTTCCATTGAGAATGTGAAGTCATAATGAAATCTGGTAGATCCTCTGACAAAATCCTAGGATGAAATATGATTATAGAAACATCGAGGAGAATGAGACTTGAGCCACTTGAAACAAACAAGTGATGGTAACCCAACCTTTGTGATTGGAGATCCCATGAATAAGGTTCATATGGGTAAGAACAAGTCACTTGTTAGTTCTGATAGCACTAAATTGATTGATTTTTAATCAATTATGTCCATTCCTATGGTGTGTGTGTGTGTGTGTGTGTGAAAGTGCTAGAGACTGCATTATTGAGAGGTTAAACTTTGTAATTAAAATTCTTTGAGGTGTAAGAATTTTAAACAAAGTTTTAATGGTTTTCATATCCCTTATGGGTGGTGTATGATTTGCAGCATACACTTAATGAAATCACCTATATGAGTGTCGAGTGGGGCCGCTTGTATAGATCTTGGCATGATTTCTAGAGCACTCATGAATATTGGGCACGCGCATGGCCTAGCAGCGCAACACAGCGATAACAACAAGAATTGTGGGGGGTGTATTGTGATTGATAAACCGCTAACACACATCAAGTGTCCTTGGTTCATATAGCTTGCTATACCAGCTCTAATGCATTACATCTTAGTTGAGACCCAGGATTTTCTTTCTTTCTATCTCTTATATCCTGGGTTACTTATCTTGCTAGTTTCTGCTATCCTCGGGATATATCCGATATGTTCCTGTTGTACCCTGGGGGTTTTGCGCATATACTGTGGATAAATCCTTAAGGGCAGTGTTTTTACACGCCTCAGGAAATCTTTTTATTTTATGCTTTTATCAATTTTATGCACATTTGTTAACAAATTGTTAATTTTATAAGTGCTGATTGTGGATTTCATGGTCGTGACATTGGACCTTTGAGACTTTTTTGTATTTCGGGGTCTATTTAATCTCAAATTTGTAAAAATGGGTCCGTTGATTTTCTTTTTCAAAATAGGATTAAGTCGTTAGAGTGGAGGACGACATTACAAGTGAAGTCGTCCTTTACCCTGCCGGTTTCTCTTTTTTTTTATAAAAAAAAAAAGTAAAGTCGTATTGTGGGAGACCAGTTTCTATTCACGTCAAAAGTGAAGTCATCTTCGTACATGACGACTTAACTTTTAAATTTTTTTAATTAAATACATTTTTTTAACGTTGAAGTTTTATATTTTTTTGTATAATAGCGTGGTTTTATGTTTTGTCTACATGATAGAGTGTACTCACAATGTGTAATAACTTCATACGAGTGGTTAGCAAAGGTAATCTAACCATAATGGCTTGGGAACTCATGAATGAGATTAGATGTCCTTATGATCATTCAGGAAACACAATGCAAGGGCTTTATAAAACTGCAACGTTAAAGAAAATTATATTTAATTAAAAAAAATCTGAAAAGTGAAGTCATCATGTATAAGGACGACTTCACTTTTTGACGTGAACAGAAATTGGTCACTCATAGCATGACTTCACTTATTTTAAAGGAAAAATAAAAGAAACCGATAGGGTGGATGACGACTTCACCAGTAATATTGTCCTCCACTTTGACGACTTAACCCTATGATGCAAAAAAAAAAAACTCAGTGGACCCATTTTTACAAATTTGAGTTCAAATAAACCCTAAAATACAAAAAAAAAATGACCTTTGATGAATTTTAGAATATGAGTCTTCATCTATTTTGTTCACTTGGACATCAAACTTCTTCCACAATTATTCATCTTTTGATTTTGATCCTTCTTTTATATTTTCTTCATTTGTAGTTAATTCCTCCTTCATCAAATTCAAACCAAATATGTTGTCTTTCATATGAACTTTGAATACTTCTAAGTAGGTAGCATTTTTTATCACACAAAGTTTGTTTTCAATTGAGACCTTAAAACCTTCCTCTAACATTTGAGAAATACTTAATGAATTTTGGGTAATCTCAATAACATAAAAAAAATAAAAATTGATACCTGAATGAGTTTTAATTGAAAATTGTTCTTGTACCTTTCCCAATAAGTTGTTCTTATTTTCAATTCTTACTTTAGAAATATCTAATTTTTTGAGCTTTTTGAAAAGTTTTTTATCATAAGTTATGTGGTTTGTATAACCATTGTCTATCATCCAACCTTTTGTAGAATTGTTGGTTGTAACATATAATGTTAGTAGTTCCTCCTTTGATTTATCCTCTACAACCTTAACATCTTCTTGAGGATCTTGAGATTTGCATGCCTTTTTCACATCTCTCAATTGACTCCATTAGTGGCATCTTATATATTTATATATTGCCTCCACCAACACTTGTTAGGTTGGTGATTATTTTTCTTGCAATTGGGACAAGATGGAAAAACATGTTGTTGTACTTATTCTTTTTTTTTTGTTATTGACTAAGAGAGCAATCTCGGTAATACGAACTAAAGCACCTTCAACTGTATGATATTCTCCTATTAATCTTCGTTGTTCTTGTGCTTACAAAGCATGTATCACCTTTGTCAAAGTAATTATAGACAAATCTTTTGTGTTTTCTAATGAAGTAATAGATGTTTCATATCTCTCTGACACTGTCACCATAATTTTTTGAATGAGTCTGAACTCTAGAAACTCCTTTTCACACAATTTTACATTGTTAACAATACCCAACAATTTGTTTGGATCCTTAACTGTCTCACATTCTTTCATCTTTGCATCTCAAACTCCCTTATCAAGTTTAAATAATCCCATATTTCTTTGAGTGACTTAAGAGTCATGATTTTGGTAAGGATCATTTGTGAGACGCCAACAAACAAGCATGATCTCGCTTTTTCCTTCTTCTCTTACTTTCCCTTTGCATTTTGATTTGAGCCATGGTGGGATTTTCCAACAATTAATCATCATTTTCCTCCAATACTTTCCATAAATCTAGTCTATCTAAATAAGTTTGCATTCTTACCGTCGATAGATCATAACTTTCATCATCAAATAGTGGAACTTATGATAAATTTGTTTCATTCTACAACCCCGTAAGAACAATGACTCTTGATACCAATATTAAGAGATTTGAGTGTTTTTTGAATATATATATATATATATATATATATATATATATATATATATATATGAGATATTAAATATATAAGAAATATGTTTTATTGATGAAATTATTATTTTATTTTATCCATGTAATATATATATATATATATATATATATATATAAACATAATATCAAATGTTTACAATATCTTAATATTATTTTTTTAATCGAAATAATAATTATTTTTTAAAATTGAAAGATATTTCTAAAACTAAAATACTTTCTAAAACTAATTTAAGATGCAAAAGATCTCAAGTAAATATTCTAATGTTCAAAGGTACAACATTCATATTATAAAAAGGTTTAATTAGTTGGATAAAACCCATTTTCGTTTAGATGGTAGGAGATGTAGGACACTATTATACGTGAACTCCACCAATGGCAACATATCACTCCAAGTAACCAAGTGATCCAACACACACGTTCTCAGCAAGTCCTCCAATGTATGCATGGTTCTCTCAAACTGACCATCGATTTGAGGATGATAAGATGAGCTCATTCTCAATTGAGTAAATCTAAATTAAATTTCCTTTTTGCTAAAATTAGTTTTGGCATGAAGGTGAAAGGATAGAGAAAACCCTAGCTGAATGAGCAGTCAAGGGAGGCTGGAAAAACAGTTCATAATGACTAATTGAATCGCAATTATCATGAACATTAAGCCATTTTCGTTTTAGCACATTAAACTACCATTAAGGCACCATTAAAAGTCAAATTTTGAGTGAGAATGAAGGTTTTCTGTGCTGCCTTTGTTGCTTAGTGAAAGGAGTACGAAATTGGAGAGTGTTGTGTGATAATTGAGTCAGAAGTAGAGCTAACATGGGAAAACAAGGGGTGTCCATTCTCATCAAAGAAGAAACCAAGAACCTCAAGTTTAGCAAGGAAATCAGATTATGGGAGCTTTACACATTAATTTTACGTTTAAGTCTGATTGGCATGGTGGATATAGTATGATTATGTTTGAAATTATTTTATTTCGTTTACGCCACTGTTTCTGGAAATTTCCAGAAATTGTCTGGCCAACGATGAATTGTCGCTAGACGACTCTTTCCTTTTCTAGGTCATTTTGGGTTCCTGCAGAGGAACCACCTACCAAATATAGTGTAAAATAGTCAATTTGACCAACTTTGACTCGTCCTTGCCTAGAGTGACTGGTTGACCAGTTTAGACTCTTTGATTATCCATTGAGAGGCTACCACGTGTCAGAGTAGTCTCTCTCTCAAATCAGAATTCTCTTCCCACCATTACGGTTTTACTGCTGTGAGTGGTTGCACGAAGGTTACGGTGGTTGTTACGGTGGCTACAGAAACGCCGGAGGTGCTGAGTCCATGGTTCTTGTGGAAAGATGGTGATAGGTTCACATTCTAAACCGGCAGTGGTGGTTGCGTGAATGGCTCGCGACTGTAGGTCACGGCAGTGCTGCCATAGAAGGATCGAGCTTGGTAACTTCGCGTCATGAATGCATGTGCTGCCATGAGCGCATTTGTGACTTCGCGTTCGAGCATGGTGCTGCCATGAACGTTGTCGCGATGACAAAGGTGCAAACCGTGAGTGGTGGTTCTAGGTCTGTTCCAGTGAGTTGCAGGCACGAAATACGCAAGTCTCGCGAATGCGAGTGGTGCTGCAATGGTGGTTCCGGCAGCGTGCTGAACAAAGACAATGGTGACGCGAAGATGTTGGCCACTGCAGGTCTCCCGAGCAATCTTGGTGCAGCAATGGTGGGTCTCGACGTGTGTGCAAAGATGGTGCAACCATGGTGATTCCAATGTGATGCGAAGATGGGGTTGCAGTTCTGGCGTGAGCGCGACGGTTGTGGCAGCGTGATGAACAGAAAGGACGAGACGCGAGTGCAGGTGCGAGTGTGGTGGACGACGTCAAGCACAGCGGTTCGTGCGAGAAGATGGTGGCAAGTGGTGTAGGTGTTGTCGGAGTTTCTAGGGGTTGTTTCGGCGAGTTGTTGGCGCGGAAGAGGTAGGTCGACAACAGTGTAATGACTGTCGAAGTCAAGGGCGGCGACTGCGGCATGAAGATGGTGGGAGAAAAGGAAGATTAAGGTTAGGGTTTCTGATTGTGTGAAGAAGAGATGGTGATGAGGTGTCAAATTGTAATTGGTTATTTTATTGAATGGAGGATTGAGGACGTGACAAGTTTTAATTAGTTATTTTAGTGAGTGGAGGATTGCCATGTGGCATGATTTGATTGAGGGGAGTTTAAGTGGTTGAAGGGGTGCAAATTAGTAAAAAGTAGGGGTACATAATAGATTTAGATGACCCACTTATAGGAGGGGTGTGTAAAATAAAAATTGGAGGTGCAATTAGCTCCTGAAATATTCCTTTCCTTAATTAGATGGTCCAATGGCAGAAGGGGTGTGTTAAAATGAAAATTGTGGGTGCATTTAGCTCCTGACTTATTTCTCTCCAGAATTTCTGATTTTATACTTATTTTATGACTTAAAATATTCTCAATTCACACTCTTAAGGACCGAAATTAAATTCTAGTTACATTATTAAACTAAGAATATCCAATAATATATTATGCAACTAAAATCAATTCTTAAGTGAAAAAATGATATTAAATCCCCAAAATGTAAATACTTAATGAGGGCAAAAGTTTGAACGCATCACAACCGCTAGGTGGTTTGGAAGTCTGATGCGCCTGGTGCCCTGTGCGTTGCGCTAGGTGATACCGTGAAGCAAAAGTGTTTTTTTTTCTTTGATGTGCGTGGTCTACAAGACTTCTAGGATATCTTAGAGATCGGCTTGCTGGTGTTCCTTGAGTGGTGGCTCGGAACATCCCTTGAGTTGTGGCTCGGGATAGAAGTTAAGCACGTGGTATTCCTTGAGTTGTGGCTCAGAATAACATCTCTTGAGTTGTGGCTCGGGATGGCGGATGAACACGAGGAACTCTTGAGTTGTGGCTCAGGTTGGCGAGTGTTGCCGGTGTGAGTGTGCACGTAATGGCATGTACGGATGGGTCTAGTTAGATTGCCCTCCTCAATAATTAACTGACGAGTTTGGTAGTCTTGGGACGTTACGAATGTTATTCGTATTGGGAACTCCACTTGGCGTTACGGTGTGTGATCTGTAGCATGGTTTCCCGCACATGCTCTATTAGTTGTGGCTGATAGGTGTGATAGCAAGACATCTTGAGGTACTCGCTAGAAGACATAGAACATGGTTGACATGGTAGTGGCCATGTGTGTGAAATTGAAGGATGAGTTCCTTTGGTGTGATTGAAATTATATGAATTGTGTGTATATGTTTTATTCTGTTAGATCACTCTATCTGCTTGTGTTTGGCGATGATCGTGTTCGCGATACACGAGAGCAAATGATATTACAGGTGGATCTGGTGAAGCCTAGAGACAGAGCGAGGCTAGTATTAGGAGAAGATTTTATCAGAGTTTTACTAATTATGTATTTTAAGGATTTTGTAAACATTTGGAGTATTTAAGCATGGTTTATATATATATATTGGAATTTTATGAATTATGAAATTTGAGTTACATTATATTGTAATAAAGTTTTAATTTTCCTGCATTTTTGGGAATCTAAGTTATAATAAATGAAGTTTTATTATTTATTTCTTTATTATATTATTTAAATCCGTAATATCCGGTCGGAATGTTACAGGAGTTACAAACCCATTAGGAGGAGTCGGTGGAATGGGTTTGGGATGTAGTGTGCATCCTCCGATGGAGAGATTGGTGATAGGTTTAACATAAGAAGATGTGTAGAGCTTGCTAGAAAGGCTTTTGGGTATACCAGCCCAATCCATTGGTGGGGTGTGTTATTGTAAAGAATGGGATAGTTGTTGGTGAAGGGTTCCACCTAAAGCAGGGCAACCACATGCTGAGGTACCTACCTTCCCTCTCTTCCACCTCTCTCTATCTGAATTATTCTACGTGTGTAAAATAAAAATGATTGTTACTATTCGGGTGAATGTTACATAAAATTAGGAGATATTCTGGTAAAATGTTTTGATTGTGAGATATTATTGGTTTTTACTTAGCCTTTAGATAAAGACCTTGTGTTTCTGAGTATGTTGAGTTAGGGAGATGAGATTGTCAGGTGTTTGCTTTGAGGGATGCTGGTGATTTGGCACAAAATGCAACTGCTTATGTAAGCTTGGAACCTTGTAATCATTTTGGTAGGACTCCACCTTGTACTGAAGCTCTAATTGAAGCCAAAGTGGAAACGGTTGTTGTTGGGATGGTGGATCCAAATCCTATAGTTTCCTTCAAAGGGGTGGAAATATTGAGAGATGCAGAAATTGAAGTTGTTGTGGGTGTAGAGGAAGAGTTGTGCAAGAGTCTCAATGAGCCTTACATTCATCGCATGTTGACGAAAAACCTTTCCTTACTTTGAGGTAATTCAACTCTCCCTTTGTCCTTTGACACTTTCACATGCTTTTTCTAACAATTATAACGGTTCTTTGGATGCATTTTGGAGTTTGGTTGATCCTCATGTGTTTTAATTCTTTCATAAACATAACTTCACAACCTAGCATGTAGTTGCATTATAGATATTCTCTTTTTGTCAATGGGAAATTTTTGAACCTGCTTGAGAATGGAGCTGCAGACCGTGGTAGTTACTTTCCAAGGCTATTATAGGAATATGATGTAGTGGTAATGTCTTCTTCTTTCTCACCAAAAACTTTTAAGTACCTGCATCTCAACAACATGGACTCATTTCTTTCATTGAGTTGACTTAAAACAATACAAGAATCGAAATCGAAAGAAGGCTGATCATAACTAAACTCATATTCTCATCTTGAGAAATCAACGCACAAATTAAAAGTAATAGACTCAATAACATCAAAACAAATTATTCTTTTGAGCAAAATCTCCTAATTGTTTAAATTATTATCATGAAATACGATAAAATTGATTTTTAAATAGATTATACATATAACATAAACTTAAAATTAAAAAAGATTAAAAATATGAAAATATCCTTTCTTATCGTCCTCTTGTCATTAAGATGATTAACTACAACCAGAGTGAATTTTGCAAATCTTTTCCAATCTTGAGATACATTTACACTATCCTTCTCCACTCCAAGATAAATTCTGATGGGATCATCGGTGCCCCCAGTTCAGGAGAAAACAATGTACCTAAACAGCAAAGTTCAAACAATTAATAAAACTAACATAATACACAACATCAGAACCACAAACAGTAAACAAAATTTTAATAAAACACCAATTGAGATCATTCACTATGAAACTTTTGGAGATAATCTTATCTTTGAGATTCAATGTATGGAAGTTGATATGCTTACAAGTATTTCTATGATACATCAATTTAGGCCAATGGTTGTTATTTTCCATTGTAGTAACTTCAACCTGAAAGAGGTGTAAAAAACAATTAAACGCGGGAGGTGCAAGGAGCAATTAAATTAAAAAAAAAATTGTGAGGTGCAAATAGTGAAAAAGAGGTGTGAAGTAGTAAACAAAATGCAAATAATATGAGGGTAGGAAATTGAAAATTTGGTGCAAAAAATTTGG
Organism: Vigna unguiculata; assembly: GCF_037176805.1. Lineage (NCBI taxonomy): Eukaryota > Viridiplantae > Streptophyta > Magnoliopsida > Fabales > Fabaceae > Vigna > Vigna unguiculata. Next base: position 31,975,416 of record NC_140797.1, read on the forward strand.
TACAAAATACAAAAGATTATATCACGTACACTAACATATATTACGTACAAAACTTATAGTGCATACAAAAAATTATATCACGTACACAAACATATATTACGTAAAAAAAATTATAATACGTACAAAAACTTATAATACATACCAAAAATTGTATCACGTACAAAAACATAGTTGCGTACAAGATATAAAATATATTACGTAATAAGAAAAGAGCACAAAGAGAGATTAGGAAGACCTATCGAAGAAAATAACCCACATGTATGAAAAAAGACAAATATGTTAGTTAACAAACTAATAAGCAGCTGCTATTACTCACCAAAGTTTCCTTGCAAAACTACACATCATGGAGTAACCAAAATAATGACATACCATGGACAACACGCGTCACTATAAAACATTATGAAATATAGTTTGGAAAAAACTAGAACAAATGATTTTTCAAATATAAGCTAAATTCCTTGAGAATGGTGAAATTGAAATTCTAACATTAACTACATTGGAAATTTTAGGTCAAAGTATAATGATTTATTTCAGGTTAGTTTATGTCTACAATTTATTTAAAAAGGTGTCCATTCCATGTTCAAATTTTAAATCCCAAGCAGTCTCTACAAGTCTTTTTTTTGCTTCCATCAATGTCTTTCTTGCCATTTCAAGTTCCGCCATCAACCTCTTTGTTTCATTTTGTAACCTATCCACGTTATCCTTGGCCCTTGTCACATTTACTGTTAGAATATGTGGTTCTCATTCAATTCCTAATACCACACGTTACTTAAGCACTAATTATTAATTATTTACTGCTTAAGTTTTGAAGACTCTTCATATGGCCTATTTACTGGTTCAGTTTTGAAGACTCTTCATATGGCCTATTTACTGCTTCAGTTTTGAAGACTCTTCATATGGCCTATTTACTAGTGCAGTTTTGAAGCCTATAAATAACATCTCCATGACTTGAAAAAAAATATAGAAAAACATTTACAGAGACACACTTTGTAATAGACATCTAAGTATTTTTTGGTGAGGATTCTTGTTCCCATTTAAGAGCTTTGTACTCTTCTTTTCATAGTAGAACTTTGTTCATTATCGTCCCGTGATTTTTCCTCTTACATTCAAAAGAGGTTTTCCACGTAAATCCTTGTGTGTTATTTCTCTTTCTCTTTTATTTGCTTCTCTTTAATTTCCAATTGCAAGAAGAAAGATGGCATTCCCGGGGTTGAAAATGCAAGATGCAAAGCACGACTAGTCGTTAAAGGCTTTAATCAAAAGGAAGGTATTAATTTTAATGAGATATTCTCACCTGTTGTTTGTCATACTTCCATTCGTGTTTTGCTTGCTTTTGTTACTCTGTTTGATTTGGAGTTAGAGCAGCTAGATGTAAAGACAGCTTTTTTACATGGAGAGCTGGAAGAAGAAATTTACATGGAACAATCAGAGCGATTTATTGTTCCTAGAAAGGAGCATTTTGTTTGTCGTTTGAAGAAATCCTTATATGGCCTCAAGCAAGCACCTAGGTAATGGTACAAGAGGTTTGATTCTTTCATGATTGGGCAAGGTTACTGCAGGAGTCAATTTGATGACTGTATTTATTTTCAAACATTCCAAGATGGATCTTTCATATACTTGTTACTATATGTTGATGATATGTTAATTGCATCACGTGACAAGTTTTCTATCAGGAAATTAAAAACTCAACTAAGCAATGAGTTTGAAATGAAAGAATTAGGTGCAGCAAAGAAAATTCTTGGTATGGAGATTCGCAGGGACTGTTAAACTGGTAAATTGTTTTTATCTCAACAAAGGTATATTAAGAAAGTACTTGATAGGTTTAATATGAATGATTGTAAACCTGTTTCTACTCCACTTGCTGCACATTTCAAGTTATCCTCAAATCTTTGCCCAGATACAAAGGAAGATATGGAGTACATGTCACATGTTCCTTATGTTAATGCTATTGGCAGTCTTATGTATGTCATGATATGCATCAGGCCAGACCTTGCATATGCTGTTAGCATGGTAAGCCGGTATATGCATAATCCCGGCAAGAAACACTGGAGTATTGTAAAATGGATTTTTCGGTATCTAAAAGGTACTTCTCATGTTGGATTGGTATTTGACAAAAAATTGGTTGCAACTGATAATGTTATAGGATATGTTGACTCAGATTATGCTGGTGATCTTGATAGAAGAAGATCTCTCTCAGGTTACATCTTTACCCTTTGTAATAGTGCTATCAGTTGGAAAGCAACACTTCAATCTATTGTTGCATTATCTACAACTGAAGTAGAGTATATTTCAGCCACAGAGGGAGTGAAGGAGGCTATTTGGCTCCGAGGTTTGGTAAATGAACTTGGTCTAACACAGAAAGTTCTTACTGTGTTTTGTGATAGCCAAAGTGTTATTCATTTAACCAAGAATAATCGTTATCACGACAAGACCAAACACATCAATATAAAACATCACTTTATTAGAGATGTTGTTGTTGGAGAAATTATGGTTGTAAAGATTCATACTTCTGAGAATCCAGCAGACATGCTTACCAAGCTACTTCCAGTTACCAAGTTTGAACATTGTTTGGACTTGGTTGGTCTATACAGCATTTGAATGCCCTTTGGGGCTTTATCGGACAATGAACACTTGTAGAATTCGAACCAAGGTGGAGATTGTTAGAATATGTGGTTCTCATTCAATTCCTAATACCACACGTTACTTAAGCACTAATTATTAATTATTTACTGCTTAAGTTTTGAAGACTCTTCATATGGCCTATTTACTGGTTCAGTTTTGAAGACTTTTCATATGGCCTATTTACTGCTTCAGTTTTGAAGACTCTTCATATGGCCTATTTACTGCTTCAGTTTTGAAGACTCTTCATATGGCCTATTTACTAGTGCAGTTTTGAAGCCTATAAATAACATCTCCATGACTTGAAAAAAATATAAAAAAACATTTACAGAGACACACTTTGTAAAGACATCTGAGTGTTTTTTGGTGAGGATTCTTGTTCCCATTTAAGAGCTTTGTACTCTTCTTTTCATAGTGGAACTTTGTTCATTATCGTCCCGTGGTTTTTCCTCTTACATTCAAAAGAGGTTTTCCACGTAAATCCTTGTGTGTTATTTCTCTTGCTCTTTTATTTGCTTCTCTTTAATTTCCAATTGTCACGATCCTGTGCTTCCGCATACTATGATACCATAACATTTACCATATTCTGCATCTAATTTTTCATATCTAAAGCACATTTAACATTACCTTCTACCCAACCCAAATTAAATCCAAAAGAGTTAGCTTCTTCCCATAATTGTTCCAAATGATTCCACATTTCATCATTCATATCTTCGATCTGTTTAGTCTTCAAATAATTAAGAAGGTGACCCAAAGTTGAGAATGTCATTTACCTATACTTGCCACCTCTCTTTTCTTGACTTACAAGCAATAAGGGATGTTCTAAACATACATCTCCTAAAAATGGAACAAAATCTAGATTCATTCTTGGAAATGATGTTAAAAACATATTATGGAAAAAAATATTATTGACGTCAGTGAGAAGGTAATCATCAATGTTGATTAGAGGTCGATAGGGTTCACTGTACACATACTTAATGACAAAAAATCAGCTTCAATCATTAGAGTATCATTCAAAACAAACTCATTTCTTTCATTGAGTTGACTTAAAAACAGTAAAAGAATCGAAACCGAAAAAATATTGATCATAACTAAACTCATATTCCCATCCTGAAAAATCAACACACGGATTAAAAGTAATAGACTCAATAACATCAAAACAAATTATTCTTTTATGCAAAATCTCCTAATTGTTTAAATTATTATCATGAAATACGATAAAACTGATTTTTAAATAGATTATACATATAACATAAACTTAAAATTAAAAAAAAGAATATGAAAATATCCTTTCTTATCGTCCTTTTTGTCATGAAGATGTTAACTAAAGCCAAAGTGAATTTTGCAAATCTTTTCCAGTCTTGAGGTAAATTTATACTATCTTTCTCTGCTCCAAGATAAATTCTGATGGGATTCTCAGTGCCCCAGTTCAGGAGAAAACAATGTACCTAAAAAGCAAAGTTCAAACAATTAATAAAACTAACATAATACACAACATCAGAACCACAAACAGTAAACAAAATTTTAATAAAACATCATTCGAGATCATCCCCTACGAAACTTTTGGAGATAATCTTATATTTGAGATTCAATGTAGAGAAGTTGATATACTTAGAAGTATTTCTATGATACATCAATTTAGGCCAATGGTTGTTATTTTCCATTGTATAGCTTCAATTTGAGAGAGGTGTAAAAAGTAATTAAATGCGGGAGATAATTTTATCTTTGAGATTCAATGTAGAGAACTTGATATGCTTACAAGTATTTCTATGATACATCAATCTATAGGCCAATGATTTTTACTTTCCATTATAGTAACTTCAATTTGAAAGAGGTGTAAAAAGTAATTAAACACGAATTAAAAAGAATTGTGAGGTTCAGATTGTGAAAAAGAAGTACTAAACAAAATGCAAATAACGAGGGGTAGGAAATTTAAAATTTGATGCAAAAAATTTGGTACAAAATACAAAAGAGATTATATTACGTACACTAAACTAACATATATTACATATATTACGTACAATACGTACAAAAACTTATAGTGCATATAAATATTATATCACGTACACAAACATATATCACATACATACAAAAATGTATAATACGTACAAAAACTTATAGTATATACAAAAAATTGTATCACGTACAAAAACATAATTACGTACAAACTTATTCCAAATGATTCCAAATTTTATCATTCATATCTTCGACTTGTTTAGTCTTTAAATAATTAAGAAGACGACCCAAAGCTGAGAATGTCATTTCACTATACTTGTCACTCGTCTTTACTTGACTTACAAACAGTAAATATGCAGATCCTAAAGATGAAACAAAATCTGGATTCATTCCTAAAATGATGTTAAAAATATATTATGGAAAAAAAGATTATTACGTCAACGGGAAGGTAATCATTCCTAAAAAGATTCATTCCTAAAATGATGTTAAAAATATTATTATCAACGGGAAGGTAATCATCAACGTTGAGTAGAGGCCGATAGGGTTACCCATACTTAATGACAAAAAACCTGCTTCAATCATTAGGATATAATTCTGAAACCGGTAAAAGAATCGAAACCGAAAAAGGTTGATCATAACTAAATTCGTATTCCCATTTTGAAAAATCAACACATAAATAAATAATAGACTAAATAATATCAAAACAAATTATTCTTCTTCTGTACAAAATCTCCTAATTTTTTAAATAATTATCATAAAATACGATAAAACTAACTTTTAAATAGATTATACATATAACATAAACTTAAAATTAAAAAAATAATAAAAATATGAAAAATATCTTTTTCTTATCATCATCCTGTCATTAACTACGGCCAAAGTGAAATTTGTAAATCTTAACTCCTAGTAAATTTCAAAGGGATCGTCGGTGCCCTCAGATCGAGAGATAACAATGTACCTAAAAAGCAAAGTTCAAACAACTAATAAAACTAACATAAAATATAACATCAGAATTATAAAAAGTAAACAAAATTTTAATAAAGCATCATTCATCCGGTATGAAGCTTTTGGAGAGAATATTGTCTTTTAGATTCAATGTAGAGAAGTTGATATGGTTGCAAGTATTTTTATGATACATTAATTTAGACTATTTGGTGTTATTTTTCATTGTTGTAACTTAAATTCGGAAGAGGTGCAAAAAGCAGTTAAACGTGAGAGGTGTAAGGAGCAATTAAATAAAAAAAATAGTGAGGTGTAAGTAGTGAAATATAGGTGTGAAGTAGTAAACAAAATGCAAATAATGTGGGGTGTAAGAAATTAAAAATTTGGTAAAAGCTTAAATATCGAGACCACCTAATATTCAGACATCACCAATATAAGTCACCTAGCCAAGTAGTCGGTCGAGACCGACTACCCGAACACACCTGCTAAGTTCTCCAAAAAGCTAAGGAGACCCCCGCATTCAATAGGCCTCTAAGGCCTGGGTGGGGGCCCAGGCCCACTCATGGCCCAAACTAGGGCCCAGGTCAAGACCCAGTCCATGTAATGGTCAAACGTCATTAACATTCTATAAATACGCGTGGACCCCATCATTTAAAGGTACGCATTCATTAATCATTGATTTGACTCTCTGAGAGCTTTGACTTACTTGAGCTTCGGAGATTCTTCTGCAGGTAACCCCTCCCGGGTCCAAGCTGACATGTATCGACCAGGAAGAGGCCAACTGAAGAGATAGCGGACTACATGGTAAGGTGACGCTTGTGCCTAACTTATCTCATTTGTTCTCTGCAGGAACAATTGGGTGTAACTTGATAAAAAAAAGGGTCAAATTGCAAACCACTCCTAGAGACAACTTCTAGCATGATTTTGATAAAGAAAAATTGTAGAGAGTGATTTGATAAACTATTCTAGCATGATTTGTGCCATCAGACCTAAAGAAAATTTTGCAAACAACTTCTAAAGACAGTAAATGATGCTAAATAGAAGTGAGGGTTGGGTAATGAAGTGTCGAACTAAAGTAAATGATTTAGTAGAAAATATGGAGATGCTAAATGATTACACATACAATAAAAGATAATATGAATGAATATATTGCGACAAAAGTTTGAAGTACAGCATTATAGAGAAGATGACAAGATTTGTTTGCAGTGATTTGGTCATGTGACAAGAATGTCAGATGGATAACCTAATACAATGAAATGAAAGTAGATCAAAACCTAAGAAAATATTTTTATTTTGAGAGGTGCAAAAAAACTGTGTCTCTAGAGTCTGTCTATCGGAATCTTTTATTGGCTTGATCGCTGCCCTTTCTAAATATGTGTTGTCGTATTTGATTAACCGAAGACAAGTAATTTTTGCAACATGTATTAGCTAGAGTTTATGGTGTTCTATAGTTCTTCGAAGACATCAGATAAGGATGATACTGTTTTTCTTAGAATGCTAATGCTTGGTCCAGAACACTCTGAGAAACAGTTATACGAAAACGAAGTCTTGCTTGTGCATGTTCAGTCAATGCACTGAATAAAAATAAAAATAAAAATCTTGAAGTACAAACTTAGTTGCGAGAAGAGAATGAAGAAGAAGAAGAAAATCATGGTGTGTCGAGTGTGTGCTAGGGTAACAGAAAAACAACTTAAAAAACTTAAACAAATAAAAAATAAAAAATATATCAGATCGTACGAAAAAGAGAAGAGAGATCAAGAAGACTGTACGAAAACTAAGAATAACTTCTTCTTTCTCCTCTTCCTTAATCTTATTTTATTTTATTTTTAAAATTTGTTTTAAGTTTCAATATATAGTATTTATGATAGATGTCTCCTAAGCAAATAAAAATTATTATTATAAAATAAATTTTCAGCATATACTGAAGAAAATATTTATTTTTATGAGTTATATTTATAGCATTATACGAAGGTTCATCATTTCAATATTTAGATTTCTTTTTCAATCATATCTTTTAATAAAAAGAATTAAATTAAATAATTATCTTAGAATCTTTACTTTTTAAGCGATATTTTTAAAAATTTAATTATTTTTATTTAATTTTTTAAAATTTTACCTTTTCTATTCTACTGTTTTTTCAAAAAATTAATTATTTTATAAACTGATATAATTATTTATAATAAAAAATTACTTATAAAGTAAAATTATAAAAATATTTATATTTCTTTTAGAATTATAATTTTTTTATTATTATATAAAAATTAACGTAAATGCTCCTATCATATGTGATTTGGCCAGTAATATAATCATTTTTTAAATACTTGGATATGTAATGTTACTAGTCTTATATGCAGACCGGTTAATTACATTTCATTTTTAGTATAATTTAAGTCTGCGATAAATTTGAGAATTTTTAATTAAAATTTTATTTAATTCTTTTATTGAGTACTTAATAAATTAATTTTTTTTAATTTAATTTTCGTAGTTAACCTTTTTGTTAAACCGAGTAATATAGAAGCTAAATAGTTTACATGATTTTTATCTTTGTCATGTTAGTTAATTGTTGTCATATATTATTTTATGTTTTCTTATTTTCTATTTTAAAGTTTAAAATTTTATATTTTATAATTTTGTAATTTTATAATTGTATAATTTATTATTAATGTAATATATGTTACAATATTGATGTGACATATAATAAAAAAATTCAAAAAAATTAAAAATTAAAAAAGAAATAAGAGCTGACACATTTTAAAATTTATGAACCCAATAAAAATTAATAAAAATTTGGAAAATTATTTATGAGTTTTGTAAAAAATGAAGATAAAAAAATATTTTAACCTACTAATTAAGTTTAACCATTCATATTACACATTACTCGGTTCTTTGGGGTTACTACTCTACTTTTCTTTACATAATCTATAATAATATATATAAAGAGAATTTTCTTTTTTATGTCCACATTTTAAAATATTGATTTTATCCTTTAAAATATATTTATTTATTAATTTTTTTAAAATTAACTGTTACTTTTATAAATTTTTTATAAAATTGTCTACTTCGGTTTCTTCTCTTTTCTTTATTTGTGAACGATTAGTCTTTCATCTTTTCTTATATATTTTACTTAATTTTTAATAAATATAATTTTATTTTATATATTAATTTAATAACATTATAATATTATCACCTACTAATATAATATCACGTGTATAAAAAAATATGTACACACAAACACAATAGTGCATATTTACACTAGTTTAAAATAATAATAATAATAATAATAATAATAAAACCCAATTTATTCTAATTACATCCTATTTTTCTTCTTACGAAACTTTTTTTTTATTAGCGGTCCAATGTCGCGTTTCATTTTCACACTCTCATTCTTATTTTCACACCCTCCGATATTTTCACCAGTGAGATGTGGCAATCTCTTTTCTTTCACCTAATACTCAAATTCACTCACACTCACACCTGACGCACACATCACACAACCCTCGCGCTCGCTCAACCCACGCTCAATCACACCGGACGCATACATCACACAACCCTCACACACACTCACGACTCACGCGAAAAAAAAAAAAGATTCACACACCATAACAAAAAAATTACCACCAAGAGGCTTCTGGATTCTCTTTTAGCTTTTCACGGTCTTCTTCTTCTCCCACCAGCATTTGTTCTGGACTTCGTCGAACAGAGCGTCCAATTTCGCTCAGAGAGTCACCACCGTTGAAGCCCACGGCCAAACCCCTCGCCTTCGTCCACCACAGACTCTGTCGTTCACCACGCTCACTGAACCGACTTGACATTGTGAGCCGCCACGAGATTGTGCGCTTAACTCCACTTGCATCCCCGTTCCTCTCTATTCTCTATATCGGTATCTCTGAGGTATTTCACTTTCCTCCTTCCTCTATTTTTCCGATTTGGATTTCACATTAAATGCTAATTGGGGTTTGTTTCGGGTCGTAAGCTGTTGGAACCAAATTGAATTGATGAGGCTATGGTTTAGTTTGGGATTAATGATTGAAATTCTGACGTTGAAGAAATTGTATAACCTAACCTCTGTTTTGATTTAATTTGATGTTGTTTATGGTTTAAATGCATTGAGCATCGCGTTGGATTTTTTGTATTTGGTTTGAACATGAATTTTGATGGATGTAGTTTCCAAGTTTCTGGTATGCGGAAACCTGGGTTTCTAAATTAGGATTGGTGCATTTTGGCTTTGATAAATATAAGAGAATGGGTTGTTGGGGTAAACTTTTTATGGTCGAGTATATGTGTACGGTCGGGTTTCAATTTGATGTTGATTAATTGGTTTGTGATTGAGTAAGAATTTACTGATTGTAATTGGTTTGTTGTTAATGAAATTTTGGGCTTGAGTTTTGACGCAAACCCTTTAGTATTGGAAGTGGGAATTCCTGAATCACTTTGTCGTGGTGAATTTGAAAAGGAAAAAAAACGTGTGAGAGTATTTTTGTCTTGGATTGATTGATTGTTGTGGGAAGCATTGAATTTATGGGTTTACTTTACAAATATTAATGCTATTTTTACTGGAGTGGAGAAAGTAGTTGCTACTATTGTTCCGTCATATATACTATTGCATAGTATTTGGTTTTCTTATTTTGCACGATGAGTTTTATGGGTTTATTTGTGGATTTCGGAATTCATGGTTGAGTGTGTTTAAAGTTGACAAAATGCTTTGGTGTAAAGTTGAAGCAGAAACAGGAAAAGTAGAATCTGAAGCATTGGGGTTTTTGAATTTATTAGTGTTAACCTTTTTTTTTAGTGAATTCTTTGACGTCTTATTTAATTTGTTTGGAACTGTTTAATACTTATTTGAAGATGAACAGGATTTGTTTGGAACATCCTAGTCTATGACCCGAAACACTCGATTTGATCCAGACAAATAAAGACAAATAAAATGTATTTTTAAAAATTAAAAATAGAAAAAAGTAATAATAGATAAAAAAAATGGTTGAAATAAAGTTTATAAAAAGAAAATTTAAAAGAAAATTAATTTATAAGTTAATTAATAATTAAAAACAATAATAACAAAAAGATAATCATTTAGAGTCCATATTCTTGATCCATTTTTTATTAATAAAAAAATTAATAATAAAAACTCAATCTATTCTAATTGTACACTACTTTTTTCCTATTCTTACCCATTTTCTTTCAAAGAATCTAACTCCTATCTACTAATCCCACACCCTTTTTTCTATTACTCATATTCATAAACCCTCATCCACTCTTGAAATGCCACGTGGCACTTCAAAAAAACCCTCAGCCTCGTACAAACCTCACACACCACAACGCAGCACCCACTCACCTAACATCCACTAAACTCACACATACATCTCACTCACGCACACACACGAGGCATCTCACTCTCCAAAATCCTCACGCACACCACTCACGCCAGTCAAACACTATTCACTCAATCACACACCTCACGCACCTAAACATCGAAGACACGAACCACTCAGTCACCACATCACTTACGCACCTAATGCACACACCAATTTGGGGATTTTGGTTTGACTCACCAGCACTCACCACAAATTCAGGACCCATGCCTCATCTTTGAGGGAGGAACGCATCACGCACACGACGGTTCTCACCAACACAACACATCTGCTTCTTCTCCACGAAACCCTCACAAACATAGGGAGAGGCCTCCATTCACCCCCAATCTTCAAACATTGCAATCCATTGTCGAGGTCACACTCATCGATTGGAGGCGCTGAACTTTCTATCTGGCAAGCTTCAATCACCACGGTCACCGACGTCCATTGTTGAATAATTAATTTCATGGTAATGCATTTGGTTTGGGCTGGATGAATGTAATATTTTTGGATTGCTTTGTTCTTACTTTGATTCATTATTTGATGCTTGAAAAGTTACTTGGGCAAGTAAGCGAGTTGGGATTGTGGGGTTATAATGTTTCTGGATTTGGATTTGGATTGATGAGTTAGAGTCAGTACTGCCTATGGGATGTATTGAGGAAAGGGCCGTGAAAAAGTGCTGGATGAATTGCATTGGTATAGATTTAATTCCATAATTGATTTGTTTGAGCAGTTTCGTTAATTGGTAATTTGGGCCAATGCTTTTTGCTGTTTTCATTAATTGTTTTCAGTTTATAGTTGTGATTTGAATCTGAATTTCTGGTGTTGAACGAATGGTAATTTATGTGTTCGTTTTAGCATATTCTTGGGTTGGGATTGATTTAAGTTGCTGGTTCAAATGCACCGAGTGTTTGTGTTTTAGTTCACGATTAAATGTGATTTTGTATGGGTTTGATTTCTTTATTGATGAATGTTTTAGAAAAAATCTATGAATGAAGTTATGAATTCTCCTGGTGTTATGATAGTGTAAGCTGATTATCCGTGGATCTTGGACTGTAATGATTTGAAATCATATAATATTCAGATTGGATTTTAATGCTTAGTTTGATTTTGTTTGGATTTAGAGCTGTTTTTTTTGTGATAAAGGGCTTTGCACAAGGTTTTGTTTTGTTATATCTTTATATCATTTGGGTTTACTTTAAAATCAATTTAGGTTTAGGCCATCAGTAGGTTTTCTCTTTTTATTCGCAAAGCCAATTCAGGCCCATTTCAATCTATAAGCATAATTACATTAACATGACCCAATTTCCTTTATTAATAAATAAAAATGAAAACAAAGCTAGTTTCACATGTTTTCTTAAATAAATTTTGGATATCTATAGGTTTTAAAACAAAAGCATGAGTACTCAACCGCATCAGCCTTGTACTTTCAATGCCTTCCGTTTTTTTTCATAAATAATTAAAATATGTTTTTAAAAAGTATGAGTACTCTTTTAAAAGGTATGAGTACTCAAGCGATCATCTGCAACCGGTCTAGCATTTAATTCCTTTCATTTTTTTATAAATAATTAAAATACCTTTTTAAAAGGTATGAGTACTTGAGCCATCAACTTAGTACTTAATGTATTTCTTTTTAGTCAATAATCAAAATGGTTTTTAAAAAAGCATGAGTACTCGATTGATCGTCTGCTTCGGTCTAGTATTTAATGTCTTTCGTTTTGAAGATGTCTGTCTGATGGCTGCTTTGGCAGGGAGTCAATGGATACCGAATTTGAAACAATTGAGGCGAGAATAACATCTATGCTTCCGCAACTCCAATCTGAGTGTGGCATTCTACAGAGAATAGTGTACAAAAATAAGAACCAGCACCGACGCTCTTCCTATTTCCAGCGTCTTTTGAAGGTTCACTGCATGTTATGTTTTACAGTTTTTCCAGTCAACATTCAATATGTAATTGCATAATGTTTCACAAATATCATGAAAGTTTTTTTTTCTTTGTAATATACTTTTTTTAAAAAATGATTGCATCTGTGGGGAAAATTGTATTTACATCTCTTGGGGTTTTGTTTGTTTTGTATTGAAATTTGTAGGTGAGAAGGGATTTAAGACTTCTGCAATCAGCAAACTTGGAGGAGCTTGTAACATCATGCCTCCATGTTATCAAAGGAGATAAACCAAGACAGAAAATTATTCTTTTAGAGAGGTAGCTCTATATTATTAACAATTATTTTGCTTGGTGTTTTCCAAATCATGTTCAAAGAATTAATTTAGCTATACAATTGTGATAATGGCAAGGAAGTATGATTGGATGTTTAAAATATGTTGTATTTATATTTTTATTGTGATGATATTTCAGGAAATTAGTCTCTGGTGCTTAGCACTTTGTCATGAGGATTCTTTGTTTATAAGATGTTGAATTTTGTTTGCCTTTTCCTTATGTGCAAGGCAAAGAAAAAGGAAATGGAAAACTTTGAAATTCTCATTTACATGATCTCATAAAAATAGAAAATGACTATTTTTAAACCGTTATATAGACCTGCTTGCTGTACACATATGGTTAAATGTGTGAATGTGGATCATGCAGCGGTATTCTTCTTACATATGATGATATTATAATTTATAACTCCTGTCTTGTTGATGATGATAGTTTTTGACATACTGTTCTTTAACAGCTTAAAAAGAAGAAAATGTGATGGTGAAAAAAAGCACAATTTTATGGAGCGATTGGTAGGAGCTGCACGCTTATTAGCTGAGGTGAAATTGCTGATCAATAATATTGTTGCTCTAAATTCTAAATATTTTCCTTATTTAGTACTCTAAGATCAACGTATATATACTGTGGTAGGTCATTAGCTGTCCTCTTCCCATGTATACAATGCAATGCAGTATAATTATAATGAGGATTTGGTACAAATTGTATGATTCTAATTGAAATAATTTTGTCAATTCATCTTAATAGAGTTAACCTGGGGTTGTTTATATTTATGAAATCTGCTCTCTTATTTCAATTTATGTTTTGTTTTCTTATGCAGATGGTTGAACCAATATTGAAGGCTGCTTCGTATCCATATATTTTAATGCTTGGCTCATTTATTCTACAATTTTATAAATTGGCCATACTATGATCACGACATGATGCTAATATTTTTTCTTATTTCTTATTACGGGTACTAGTTAGTTGGTTCTTGGTGTTACCAAATGATAGATGTGATTAACATGCTCCACAATAGGATTGTGGTATTCTTTTTTCATTATCTTTTCCCCCATTTAACTACAATCCTATCTGTAAACATAAGAAGCTTACTTGCATATACTGATTCTATACACCAACTTAATGCTGGATTTTATCTTTTGTGTTCTGTCTTTTTTGTTTCTTTTTTTATGCTGATATTTTTCCCACTGTGTTTGTTGATTGATCTAGATTTTCATTGAAACATGGACTTCTCTATTCGTACTTGCCATGTTGATTTCATCTCCACTTCCCTTCAACAGTCCCATATTATGTTGTTTTTGAAGTTTTACATTTCTGATTTTGTTTGGTTATGGTTATCTAATGTGATATTTTGGTATTTTATTTTATCCATGAATCATCATTCTGCTCTATACTTTGGAGAAGTAGAATACACACACCCTTGAAAGTTTTTATCACCATTAATGTCAGTAGCACTAGAAGCCCTTTAATATTCTTTTTTATCATTTTATGAGAATCTGTTAAAATTGCAAAATAAAAGCTCTTTCCTTGACAATTTCATAGTGAGATATCTGTATTGTTTGCACAATCCTTTTTTACGGGATTTTCTCTGACAATCATGGCTTTGCTTGCACGTCTTCGAGTCTTGGTTCAACAAGTAAGATTTCCAAGTTTATATATTGAATCTTGACTATATCATTTATTAAGTTTCAATTTAGATAATGTAAGCTAATTCAGAGGTACTTTTCAAATTAGCTGGAAAGTAAAAGACATTATCAGATTGATTATAGATACTGTAAAACGTAAATTATACTTCACTGTGATCATGCATTTATTGTATAGCATTATTGATCGAATTGACTTGAACTCTTTTATCCTCCTTGCACAGATATTACTTGATGTTGTTTCATTGTTCAACATGGTTTCTTCTCTCTCTATAACCAAACAGTCAACGAAAATAACTCTTAATGGAATTGAGGTTAGTTTGTTCCTCTAAGTTTTCCACATATGAATGTGAAATGATAGGCTGATATGTTTTCTTCTCCCTTATTGATATATCCTATGACGCAGGTTTTTAGAGATTTCTATCCTGTTAATGATGATTTTGTTACATTAGATTGTGTTTGGGAATCAGACAAGTTTATATTACACGAGAGGACGCATAAAAGGAAAAATGAAACTCAAGCCGAGGACTATAATGAACATGCCTCTGTCCAAACTTCAAATGTGAATTATAATAGTATTGAATCTTTTCTCGGGGGTAAGAAGCATGATGTGCTTGTTTCTGCTGTTGCATATTCTCGAAGTCTTCTCTATTTTACTATTTAATTGTGTTAGTTCAGTTCATGGCAGTTTAACTGTTTTATATTGAACGTCTTTCTGGTGTTTGAAACAATGTTGTCCCTTTCATATTACTATATTACGTTAGTCAAGCATTTTATACAAGAAAGCACGGAATTTGTTGTATCTTGTTAATATGACTTATTTCTGTAGCTTCTCTTTTTCTGTTCAGAATAATTGTGAGCCAATGTTCTGTTTATTTAGTTATTGTTGTCATGGCTAGGTCTCAATCATGCGAGTGCTATTACACATAATACTAAGTAGTTTGATTGAATTGATCATGTCACCATAGAAGAATATTGGCAGAAATTATTAAAAGGGATCTCATGATGAATAATATAATTTAGAATTTAGGTTTTAGCCAAACACATTTACATTGCCTGGTCAATGTGACCAAACGTACTATTGCTGTTGAATTGATCTTGTCATCTTTGCTTGTTTTCGTATACTTTGTAGATTTCTTTCTATTGGGCTTACTAAATGGCATCTCATTTGTTGATAGTTTCTGCAAGTGGTTACATGCATGAAATTGTATACAAATCACATAAATAATATAATTACTTTTCTCTCTTCTTTCTTTGTGGTATTTCCATTTTATATCCAAAAAATTTAATGTTCCCTTGTTTCAGAAAGCCGTTCTCTATGTGAAGGTATGAGGGAAGGTCATTGTACGAAACTTATCTTTGCATATACGCAAAGAGGTTGTTTATGGTTGGTGCCTTTGTTTTAACCAAGGTTTAGTAAATTTTGTTGTGTAGATGATCAGCTTGAGGGAGTGGAAGCTGTTGCTGCCAAAGATCTCTGTCATGTAGACAATATGAATACTGATTTGTCGACTGACTCATCACAATTTGACTCTAAGATAACCATGTACCATGAGGAGGGAGAAAATCAAGACACCACAAAAGCCTCCATCAATGAATCTTCACAGCAAGCTGGTTTGCATACATCTTCAAGGTCTTCTACGAATGATAAACTCCACTCTATGCCAAAGAAGGTGGCATTTGTCTCCGTCAAGAATCTTACGTCAACTCGATCCACATCTTAGTGTCTGTTTGGTTGTTGTTGCACGTTACAGCACTTAGACCATGTTTCGGCTGAAGCAACAATTCATGGCTTCTGCATAATATTTTTTGCTGGATGGCGTGAAAATTTGGCCAAAAGTGAGTCATGAGCTATTGATGTTAAGATATTTTTCAACTTCATGGGAGATTGCGGTGGCCAAACAAGGGATGATGCATGGGAGATAGGGTCATGACTAATGATCTTTATTTACTGATGTAAATGCAAAGACTAATTTTAAACATAACAGGGTAGTTTTATTCTTTTGATTTCTTAGCTTTTGAACACTCCTTGGTAGGTAGGAATCATATTTTTTTGGGTCGAGAAGCATTAATCATATTTTAAAACGAATTGTCATTTGATGGATTAGGGAAAACTTGGGTTTGGTTTCACTTTTTACTTAAGTATATTTTATATTTAACTAAATTAGTTTACTAATTTATTATTTAACACACGATTTTCTTGAAGTACCTTTCTATTTAAAAGTACCTACACCTTACATTTTAAGAAGAAAACTAAGAATTGACTCTATTACTATGATATTGTTAAAGACTACGGGAAATGAAATAAAATTTCGAAAAAAGTGAATGTTAATTAAGGTCCCTGTATGTGTTAAAACACAATAAGAATTTTTTTTTTTTAAAATGTAAAATAGTACACCAGACCAGTTCATAAGACGGGTTGTATTTTTTTTAATTTTATATATTAAAATAATAAAGTAATGAAAATATTATGTAATGAAATATTATGAAAATTAGATTATATTGTTGTAAATGTTATTATTAAAGTAATGAAGTAGTAAATTATAGTGAATCGATAATAATTTTAGTTGTAAATATAATAAATAAAATTGATATTAGATAGAGATGTCAAAATAGGTTTCAACCCGTGAGCCAACTTGGCTCACCATAGGTTTGAGTCGGGTTGGGTTGAGAAAAATTTAGTTTTTTTTAAAAGTGGGCTGAATTTAACCCGGCTCACTTAATCCACAGGTTAAACTGGTTCGAGCCGGGTTGAGGGTGGGTTGACCCACTTAACCCACCAACATTTTTTTACAATTTTTATTAATAATTATTTACTACTACTAATTATATATGTTCACAATTTCGTATTTTTAAATACTAGAATGTTGCTCAATAATATTTGAATACTTTGAATGTTTAATTAATTTGACTGTTAAGTTATATACGTTGATACTTTAATCTTTAACTATAATCTTTATAGTAATTTACTCAAGCAACCGTTTTATAAACAATTTTTTCTAAATTAGCATGACAAACATGTGTAGTTTTTTTATTTATATTTTTGTTGAATAGCATGACGAAAAATGTGTAATATATGGACACTTTCTTGAAAATAATTCATCATATATTGGTGGTGAGCATGACGAAAACATTGGTTCTTGATTTTACTGTGATTGTCATCTCATGGGTTGCTTAAAAAATTATTTAAATATTTGAATACTAAAAAATATATACATAAATAATTTTTTTATGTAGGTTGGTGAGCCAACCCACTTAACCCGCCAACCCACTTAACCCTCCAACCCGTGATGGGTTGACCGGGTTGCAAAATTTCTGGCTCACAATAAAGTGAGTCAGGTTGGGTTCACTTATTTTCAACCCGGTTCGTAGTGAGTCAACCTGTGTAAGCCGAGTTGGCTCACTTTGACATGTCTATTATTAGAATATAGTGTAGTTAATTAATTTTACAAAAGTAAGCATGATTTTTTTTTGGTTTTGTTTTTATTTTAAATCTTTTTAAAACAATAATATAATTGTTATTATATTTATTTAACCTTTAAAAATACTAATAATAATAATAATATAAATTTTAAAAGATTAAAAATCTATTTAACAAAAATATTTAGTATAATAACATTTTTTATATTTTAAAAAAAAAACTTGAAATAATAAATCCACTATGAATAGTAATAATAACAATAAAAATAATAATGATACCAATAATAACAAACTAATGATAATAATAACAATAATATTTATGTTATAAATATTGATGTCAATGTTAATAATAAGACTAATGTTAACGATAATAATCTATAATTATATACAAAGATATACATCAACAACAAAACGAATAAAAATGACAAATACTTGAAATATGACCTGTAGTAAATAACATTAAAATGTGTATCTAACTATAATAGTAATAATATCATAATAATAATAATAATCGTAGTCATAAAAATAATAATAATAATAATAAAACAATTAACATTTAAAGAGATACACATTTTTTGTTTCATCTTTTTTTTTTTTAATTTTATAATCTTAATTATTATTTGTTAAATTAAAATAATTCTTCATAATAACAAATCATTTGCCAATTTTATCATTTTACTAATTTTAGTAACTATTTTTTTAATTCAAATAATTACACAGTTATATGGATAAAATGAACAACAAAACAAATAAAAGTATAAGGAATTAATATATGATCCCGTAGTAAATAAAAGTAAAATGTGTGTCAAACTATAATAATAATAACAATAATAATAATAATAATAATATCACTATAATATCGCGTAGTAATAAAAATACTAATAATAATAATAATACAACTACATATATAAAGATATAGACATCTTTTGTGTCCTTTTTTGTTTTTTCAATTTTATCCTCTTAATTATTATATTTTAAATTTAAATAATTATTTATAATAAAAAAATTATTTAGTTTTATTATATTACTAATTTTAATAACTATATTTTTGAATTAAAATAATTGTTCAAATGTAAAGACAAATGAACAACAAAATAAATAAGAAGGGCAAAATTGAAACATGATCGTACAAATTAAGATGTAACCATAATAATAAAATAATAATAATAGCTATTATAATATAGTTCTTAATAATAATAATAATAATAATAATATAATAATAGAAATAATTATACTTAATAATAACGATAATAATACTTATAGTTGATAGTAATAATGATCATAATAATTATAGTTGATAAAAATAATGATAATAATAATTATAGTTAATAATAATAATAATTTTACTTAGAGTTAGGGATGACAACGGACCGGATCGTGTATAAGTAGTACTTACTCACAATCTCACCCCGCAAAAGAAAATCTACTCGTTAGGTACTCACTTAAAAAGTATCCCAAAATTTCTTAAAACCCTAAGTACCTATGAATACCCACATACCCAAGAATATTTAAAAAATATATATATTTCATAAAAATTATAAAAAATAAAATAAAATAAAATATTAATTAAATTAAATTTTAATTTTAATTAAATTTAAGCTAATAAAATATAATTTCAATTTCAATTTTAATTAAATTTAACTTAATAAAATTTAAATTAAATTTTAATTTTAATTTTTTGTGGATAATGGATACCTAGTATGATACCCACACTCGACCTGTTTATATACTGACATCAAAATACCTGCTACCTTCTACACGTGGATATTTATTGGTAGTAACTACCGCAACGGATTTTATTCGTGGATACCCACGGATGTGAGTATTTTTGTCATCCCTAGTTAGATTTGAATAATAATAATAATATAAAAATAAAATAATGATATCATGAAAATTATGTTATATTGTTGTAAATGTTATCATTAAAGTAATGACTTAGTAAATCTAAGTGATATGATGATAATTACAGTTTTAGATATAATAAATAAAATTGATATCACAATATTATGCAATTAATTGATTTTCTAACATAATTATAATAATATGTGACCCATACGTGCACAATTTTTTTTCCAAATATTTTTAGAATAATAATATAATTATTATTATATTTATTTAACTATTAAAAATACTACTAATAATATTAATATAAATTATAAATTTTTAAAAGATTAAAATATATTTAACAAAAGTATTTAGTATAATAACGTTTTTTATAATTAAAAAAAATACTTCTAATAATAACACCACTTTGAATAGTAAAAATAATAATGATACTAATAATAAAAAAACTAATGATAATAATAATAGTAAAAATAATAGTGATACCAATAATAGAAAAACTAATGATAATAATAATAATGTTTATGCCATAAATATTAATGTCAATATTAATACTAAGACTAATGTTAACGATAATAATTTAGAATTATATATATAAAGATGTACATCAACAACAAAACAAATAAAGACAAGTAATTGAAATAAGATCCAGTAAATAAAATTATTTGTAACTTTTATCATTTTACTAATTTTAGTAACTATTTTTTTTTTCATTCAAATAATTTCATAGATATAGAGATAAAATGAACGATAAAGCAAATAAAAAGAGTAAGTAATCAAGCTCTTGTGAGCCAAGCTAGATATCTTAATACCATATTAATCACAACAAAATTGATTAGAAGTAATGTTAAACTCCGATAAAAGTATTATATTAATCAATTAGAGCTACTAATGTAATCAATTGTATAAGTCTGTTCAATGGACATTAAATTCAGTATTGAATTAATCAATTTTATTAAAATGGTGTAATCAATTAATTATGACAGAAAAGAGAGATCAGAGAGTTCTTGGAGCGTTCTTGAGTGAGCACTAATCAATTCCAACTACTTCATCAAGATTTGTTCAAAGATTGATTGGTGTGATGGTGTTCTTGCTTGGCTTAGGATGATCATGTAAATTCGGCTTGATTTACAAGTGTATTCATTCCTTAGATTCTGTTATTGATTTACATTTCTGTATCACTATGTAGGTGATGATGTTCTTGATGCAATTGTGTGTAGCATTGCATTAGGAAGTAATTATTGATAGGGTTATCAAGATCTTGATATCTTAGGGTTTAGAATTATTGAGGAGTACCTATAATTCTTGTAAAACTCTTTGATATAGTAGAAACGTTACTCGGATTGCTAGAAGAAGACTAGACGTACTTGAACCAAAAGAAGTAAATTTTTATCACAATTAATTCACCCCCTATTGTCTCTGAGTATTAGTCTCATCTATTTTGACACGGTGAGCCTCATTTAGAAATGAGGACGACATTGGTTTCTCAAATTTCTTTTATATATAGATTAATATATAACTTAATTTTTTAGTTTTAGTATATTTTATATATTTCACATTCTAAAAACTTTTATATTTTTATAGAGATTTATAACTCCTAAAATATTTATTGAATATTAATCGATGCCCAAAATAAATATCAAAATAGTCTTCTTCTTTTTTCATCATATATCCTATTTAAAAAAAATTGTTATAAATTTTTAAAAACATTTTACCACTATTTCGTAAAAAAAACACATTTATTAATTTACATCTAAATAATTACATTGTCCATATACAAAGAACTAATAAACATTTAAAGCATTTTCTCCCAAAAAAAAAAGGCTAACAAATAATAATTTATTAGATCTACCACTTGGATTTCTCCCCCATAATCTTTCCTAAATGAACTTTACAACTTCTTTTCAACCATTGTGTTGTTTCAGATAAGCAAAAAAAAAAAAAAAAAAAAAAAAAACGCATTCAAGTTTTAATAGTTATAGAGAAAAACGAATTTATCAAATGCATAGTTAATAAAATTCATATGTATACATATTTAATTTAATTAATTATATAGGTTACTTTTCTATATGCAATCATATACTCTGTGGCCAAGTTGGCTAATTCCAACCTCTATACATTTCATAACATTATTTGTATTAATTGATCACTATGACCTTATATATAAAAGAAATTGTTAAAACAATTATTAATATTATGCTTTACTTTTCACAAAATATATTAAAAGACTTGGTAAGATTTATTACAAAAATTCAGAGGGATATATATTGTTGTAATAAATACATTTAAATAATTTGTTAAAAATTAAATGGTTTAAATAATTAACCATATTTAATATGAGACCCTTTTTATAAATAAACTTTTCTGTATTTATAAATTGTTACGCATTTATCGTAATTGTTATACTTGTCGCATTTTTGAAAAATAAAATTATATTGAATTGTTTTTGATAAAGGTTAATATAATATAAATTATCATTTTATTATTTATATATTTATTTTTCACATAATCTTAAATTAATTTATATATATTATGAGGTTTAAATGAAAAGAGTAAAATAGAAAGTTTTACATATATTTTATTGAAGTTAAAAAACTAATTACATTGAATTATCAAAAAAATATTAAATAACACTTAGAAGTAACGGAATACCAATTAAATGCATATATTAAAGAAAATATTTAATGCATTAAAGAAAAAACAGAGAAGGTCATGACAACAGACAATATATGTGCTGTCAGTAATATCAGTTAAGGAAATGTTCTTCAATGTTAATGTCTAAATGTTTAATTATTATTATTATTATTATTATTATTATTATTATTATTATTATTATTATTATTATTATTTTATAAAGTATAGAGACATTAATTACTTTATTTGTATTGACAAAAGGTTTACCATGCATTTTTCTTAAATATGTTATTAGTTTCTACAGCCAACATAAAAGAATTTATTTGTTTTTCATCGTTTTATTATTGTAAAATTATGAATTATAAAATATGTTATTTTATTTTCATTTCTTCAAATTTGAATCCATTTTTTAGTTCACAATATTCATTTCGAGATAAATAAATAACATTTATTTTAAGATCTTAAAGGTAACATATTTTCACAATATATTACAATATAGTCACTTAAAATGGTTATTTAAATATTTAATCCTTTACAATGTATTTAAAAGTCAACACATTTATTACAATTAATACTTTATTTTTGAAACCATTTAATAAGATAATTATCCATATTAAATGTATATACAATAAACTATGTTATGTAATTAATATGTTTAATTTAAGAGAGTTACTTCAACCCTTGTTAAAAGGCACCAACCCACTCTGTGAAGTGTCTTGCTTTTACTCAAAAACCTCTCATTCATCATCGTTTCAACTTTGTGTAGCACCACAATTCCATGGATGCCACCAACAACAATTCAAATCTTCTCATTTCCCCAAAGGAGGTAACAACTTCAAATATTCCTTTTTTTTTCTCTTAAGTTATATGTTTTGGTAGGAGAAAAGATTATGAAATATTTTTTATACGTACTTTTTTTTTTTGTATATGTTTTAGATTCTTGTATATGTTGGTCGGAACACTTCAAATGTTTCGTGATTTATAATTTTTTTTTCTTGAAGGTACTCTAATTTCTGTGTTGTATGTGGATTTTTGTTATAACATTGTTTGCTTGGATGTGATTTATGTATGATTCAAATCTATTTGTATGAAAAACCCTAGAAATATGTTTGAATGATGAATGAAAGGATGATTGTTTTTAGTAGAAATTAAATATTTTACAATAAAATATATTATTTGGATATATAAAAGTTCTTTAAGAAAAATGAATACTTATCTCTCTTTTTCTCAGTGTTTCTGAACTCTCTTCACTCACCCTATCTTACCAAGAGAGTTATTTTGAAAAGGTTAAATGTTAAATTTAAATTTTTGAATAATTATCTAAAAGTGAATTTTCAATATGGACTAACTTAAATGGTTCAGTTTAAACTAGGAATGTGAATTGATTTATACATACGAAATATTTTTTAAAAAAATCAAATATAAAGAATTCCAGAATGACAATTTTTGCACGAAACAAGAGAGAGGCTATTAATAATATTTAGTTAAATTTTGGTGGCACTAACATTTTGGGATAAAATTATTACAGGGATTATATGATTGTGAAGTCAAATTTCATTTGTTTCAATTTGCCTAGTTTTTCATTTCTAGATTCAAAGACACAACAATAATAATGTGAATTGTAGTTCATGTATACAAAGAAATAGAGTGAGAGACACATTAATACATTTACCATTTATGTATACTTCAATTCTGATAAGTTTAGGTCTCAGAAATTTGGAATACATCCTTATCATTCTCAAGTACATTTTCTATACAATATGATTTAGGAATTTTAACCAGAGCAAGAATTTGTTCACTTAAACAAAAATCAAATTGAGAGCAAAGGTCATTTTTTGCTTTATTTTGGTTATAAAATTTCTCTTGAGTAAGGAAAATTTTGCTTGAATGAAAATATCATG
Source organism: Vigna unguiculata (assembly GCF_037176805.1). NCBI lineage: Eukaryota > Viridiplantae > Streptophyta > Magnoliopsida > Fabales > Fabaceae > Vigna > Vigna unguiculata. The sequence continues at coordinate 31,999,933 of NC_140797.1, forward strand.
CAGCAAATGAAAAACTAACATATGCACCATTTTAAAGAAACTTAAAATAGCCAAATACAACTATGAATTGTGCCATTATTATACTTCACTTATTCCAACTCAATTTGAATCATTATTGCTCAATACAACATTCATTGACATTGAGTTCTTAAATCAATACATATTTTACTTTGGAAAAAACTAGCTTTGCTTATGCAATTCAAAGTCAATTTAACGCATGCCTCAACTCCATATACTAACATGCATAATTTTTTACCATACCAACATTCCAAAAATATATAGTAGTAATCTATAACTTCATAACTCATAATTTCACAATTTTTAACTTAAAATAGCATTCTTACTCCAATTTGTAACATTATTTCTTACAAAATAATCAATAAATTTACTTTACTTTTAATATGCAAAAATTTAGTAACTACTTTCTAACCTAAGCAGGAGAATCAGTCAAATACACAGTTTTTTTTTTTTTGTCATTAAAAAACTAATCGGGTATAAATAATTCTTAGTTTTCAAGTCAGCAAGGTATAATAATATTTTAAAAGATACAAGCTTTAGAGAAATGGATGTAGAAGGAAAGTAGAGAGTGAGAACATTGAGAGAGAAAGATATATAACATGCAAGTAAGAAAGAAAGAGAAGAAAATAGAATTTTGAAAAAAAAAAGTAGGAGAATTTAAATATATCTTTCTTTAATTTTTTGATACAACAAAACTGTAATAGAATTTCAAGTTTCAAAATGACCAAAATCTTGTGTTGTAATTTTAAAATTTACAATACAAATACATGTTCTTTTGTTTTGTTGTTTAATGCTGTTGAATACATGTTAAATATTGACTAAGTATACTTTAACTATCTCCTTGAACTTAATATAGGAGGAATTCCAAACACCTCCATCAAAGGTTTCTGATTCAAGAATAAATGAAGAACCTATTGCTGCAAACCCAATATCATTTTACATTTCTGAGGACTCTCTTATCCATTGCCATGATATGGTTGGCATGCCAACAAATAAGGTATATATATTTAATCTTTGAGTTAAATGTGCATTTTACATATGTCAAATCATCTTACCTTTAATTTATTTTTACTAGCTTATGGACATATTTAGGTCAAAATTGTGAGCATTAGGATGCACTTTTGTTCGTTTTCCTTTCATACACATCATGTAGTTCATTAAAGAAAACTGTTAGTTATATAATCTCAAACATATGAGTGTTCTTTAAGTAATCACTGTTTGAATTTTTCATATTTTATGATATTTTTCTTATAAAAAAAATTAGAAAAGATTTTTTATATCATTTTATTAATAATTTTAATTGATAGATAATTTTTTTATAAATAATTATTTTCTACAAATTCCTAAATTTGTAACTATTTATTTCTTACAAGTGAAAAGTATTTTATATCAAATATTTTGTAAAAAAAATTGATAGTGATTTCTTATAAATTATTTTTCGTAATAAAATTTATAAGTATTTTTTATGAAAAAGATATCTAAAACAAAACTAACAGGAAATGCATATATATTATATGTATTCTCATAAGCTTAACCATGAATGAATCAGTTATATGTCAGGAATTTTTCTGCTCATTTCTTAGGAAGTACTAGTGTTTTGTTTGGACTGGACTGAGATACAGATTATTATCGAACAACAGTAATGTAAATTGTTTTATAGTCTATATTCATTGTATTTCTATTAGCTTTCTTTGTCCTTTTTATAATTTACAGATTTAATATTTGTCCGTAGTAAACAAATTGGAGTATTCTAAATACTTTTATATTTATAATTTATTTTTTTCTGATAAAAAGAAATTTGCCAGCATATATACCTAAGACTTATTATCAGCTACTGATAAATATACACACTTTTTGAATCAGGAAAAAGAAAATCTAAAAGTCCCCACTGATGAAACAATGATATGTTACTTGCAGAGTTGTAAAAGGACAGTGCATATTATTTTTATCTTTTTTTTTTCATCAATAACCTTATATATGCTGCGTATTATTAGCCTGAAACTCCATCTTCAACTCAAAATTCAAGTTCAAGGAGAGGAAGACGCCCTAAACAAGCACCTGAATGGATTGAAAACTGGGATGTTGAAAGCAAAAAGCGACCAAATGGTAACAGATTTGATAAGGTATATGTAATCTTCTTCGAGTAATTTTTTCTATGTTATAACATATCAACATTAAAGAAAATTTACACTGTTGATGGACATGGCAAAACATTAGAAGAAACCCCTTTAGTTATGTCTATCTCAAAGCTTTATTTTTAATATGAAAAATTAATTATATATAACTTACTTCCTTCATTGTCAGACTCAAAATAGGAAGGCTAATTCTAAATCCACATCTTTATATATTATAGAAAAATTCTAGAGAAAACATTAACATACATGTTTAAATTGTTTAAATGTATATTTGATATGATAGATTGGTACTATATATATTTAGTCATAGAGATTTATGTCTTGTTTCTGTACATGGTTTATTTCAAAGGCGTTATTTCATCTTTGCTTTGTGTTGTGATCACTCATTTTACTGCAAAATTTTGGTTTTGCAGACTTATCGTCATAAGGAGAAAGGGTTTCTGTGTCGATCTTTGCTAGAGTGTGAGAGATATGAGATGCATGGTATTCGTCCTCAGCCTCGCAGAGTGAAAAAACAAGAAAAAGAAAAAGAAGAAAGTAGCAACAAATCTAAAACTGAAACGGAAGTAAGTATATATATATGCTTATTTTCAAAATACTATGAGCTATAATAGCAACACACTCACAGACATGATGCATGACATGTTAGCAAATAAACTTTGAATAAACTTATTTACTTCCTTATATTGTTCATGTAAACAAAATATTACAATTTATAGAATTTATTTTGGCTTTTCGTCTCCGATCCTTAAACTTTGTCATCAAGACATAATTATTACCTATTAATCAATACAATAAATTCATGACCCTTCCACTCTAAAACACACCAAAAAAAAAAAACTCTTAAACAAATTAACTATTCATAAAACAACTCATTTAATCTTATTCCATTTAAGTTTATCTGACAAAACTTCTCCTTAAATTAAAAATCTTCTTTATGTTAGGTCTTCTATCCTTCATCCCAGTTTTGCCAGGTGTAGTCAGCACCATGCTTACTCATTTCATGAATTGTCGGATTCTTCACTATTTTTGTAGTTGACTTGCTATTCTCTTTGGCCTACTTATTCTTCTTTTTGACTGATGTGTAATTCACTCTCATTGTGGCTAACTTGTACTTCACATTCTCAACGACAATTTTGTTTTTAACCAGATTCTTTGTTATCTTATCATCTCACTTGTTCTTACCTGAGTTCATATCAATATACCAATCTCCTTTTGAGTTGTCCACTTGCTCCACCGAGTTATCCACATGCTCTATTGAGCTATACAAGTTGTTAAGGAAACTCTCTTGGCTATTTGAGCTTTCCATGCCCCTCATTGGACTATCTGAGCTTTCCTTGTCCCTCTCCGAGCTACTCAGTTGTCTAGTTGGCCTATCCACGTTTCTCAGTTGTTTTGCTGAGTTCACCACACTACTCGATTGTTTTGCCGAGTTCTCCAATTTCCTGTGCTCACCCCTGAGTTATGTTCCATCATCAACAACATAGCTTCTTCTGCAAGGTTGATCGTTTCTTTCTTTCCACTCTAAATCAACACTCTATTGCAAAATGTCTGACCTTACCACAACTAAATCATTGTTTGAGTAACAGTCCTTTGCACAGTGGCCAGACTTGCCACACTTGAAGCCCTCAATGTTTGAGTTGGTTGACCGACCTCCTCTCCATGGACCTTATCATCTTTCGTGCCAATTTTTGGATCGGTTGTTCTTTTTCTTCTTTTTGTCCTCAACTTCTACCACCATAATTGATTCCTATACCTCCTCGGTATCTCCTTGTGCCTTGAGTATTCTGAGCCTCTCTTATTTGGAGTAATTCTTTTTCAAGTGACTTCCATTTCTTCTTTTGTTGCCCGTGAGCCTCAAGGATCAGACAAACTCTTCGGCCGAGAGCGTTGACATGTCCTTAGATTCCTCAATCGCGCACACCACATTTCTTAAAATCATGATAATTATATAATTGTTATAGTGGAAATTCACATATATTAAATATTATCTAAATAAAAAGATTATAAATTATTATAATCATAAACATTATGGACATTTTAAATTATAAATTAGATATTTTACTTATAACTATTGATAAAATATCTTAAAACATTATATATGAATAAATGTTGAACAAGATACGTAATACTAATTGAATGATTGGTACAACGTAATCACAAACGCATTATTCTTTCTAACATATATGGAAGTATACCAAACACATGGGTAAGGAATAATGATATAGGGTGTTACATTTTCTATATGATATTTCTCATTGAGGTTTTTCATATGCCATAGTTTAGGGCATTTTGGAAATTGATATGTAACTGTAGTACTGAGTGTGCTTATTTGGGAGTTTGTTATCTTTTTTATTTATATTCAGTTAATGCTGTTTTAAAATATTGCTTAAATTTAAAAAAAAAAATTATGGATAACTATGAAGAAGAAAGTGGTGTTCCTTTACTGCTAAAAGTGTTTTTCAAAATAAGGAAGCACAATATGAGGTAAGTACATATATTTAATGGTTCCTATATTTGATAAAAGTGTCGTTTTAAAATATTGCTAAAATATGTAGGAAATGGTCCTGGGTAACGAGAACAACCAAGTAGCAGAAACTGAGGTGAGTGTGATCGTTTTGATTTTGGTTTTTCATATCTTTGCAAAATGTTTTTTTCCTCTTAAATATTGCAGATACAAGGAGAAATATTTGCTGTTGAAAAGAACAAAGAACCAGAATTTAAATTCTTTTTTCAAATTTAGTGTACTTCATCCATTCACCATGGAAATTTAACTTTTACTGTCAAAGTTTATTGCTCATGACAGAAACAGAAAAGAAAAAAGGTAGAAAATGGAATTAAACATATTTTCATGCTTTGCTTTGAATTTTCCAGGAAGCGATTATTGCTCGAAGAAGAGAAGAAGCAGAAAGTATGAAAGACATTGTTGAAGAGTTTCTTGCAGAAGCTCATTACAATCAGCTTCACATGTTCAACCCTTGATCCACATGTGGGAAAAAAAGGACTTTAATTTCAAACTAAATGATAACTTATTATCATCATTTCCATGATTCTGATACATTTTATCTTGACTTGCTATGTTGATAACTTTCATTCAAGTTAGGTCTTAACTTTCTTCTATTTGATATAACATGTGCATGAACTGTGAACAATTTTCTTTCAAATCCTCTTCCTTGTTATGTTATCAATGTTTCCAATTTTTTTTGGCATCTAACCCTTTTTCCTCTATATTCCTAATTTTGGTAATAACTGCTTTAAAATATTTATAGTAACTGTGTTTCATGCTAACAAAAGTTTTGCATAAGAAGACACAGAATAATCAGAAAAAAAAAAATGGTCTTAATCTTTATATGGAAAAAATTAGCTCTTGGATTTCAACCATAATTTTTCTAACTGGCCCTAAACTTAGCATTTTCTTGCTGTTTTTATCTGCAACAATATGAGTATATACTAGTTGTAATTACTGTCAAATCTAGAACTTTCAAATGAATTATTGTTTATAGAAATTATCAAATAAATTCAGAATGAAATATAAATTATTTTATTGTAATTTATGCCAAATCAAGCTAGTGTTTTAAATATAATATTTGTTTGGCAATATATATATTTTTGTCTTGGAGGTAAAGATCTTGTTTTATCCTTATTTGTAAACATTCTTGAAAATTAAATGCATTTATACATGAGTTATTTTTATTGTTATTTGTTTTCTTCTCATGAATATACTTCATCTATTTCTATATTGGTTTCTTTTAGTGTGATACTTGGACACATCTTGATCATTATTATAAAAATATGGTTTCTTTTAGAGTGATACTTCATTTATATCTTAACTTCGGTTTTTATATATTTATCATGTAAGAGAAACTTATTTAGAAACATTAATTCTAATTTTTATATTTTTTTTTCATTTTTAACCCTCACTTTTTACTTTTACTTCTTTTCTCAAAAATATATCTAATTAAGATAATTTTCTAATAGATTTAAAAATATAACTATCATTACAAGAAGGGATGACTTTTGTCTATGGTTAAGTACAAAAATAGGACATTCAGATTTTGTATAAGGATTGAAACATTGTTAGCATCTCTATAAATATATAGACATATCTTGTTGAAAAAAAAAACAATTATTTCTCAATGAAAATTAGGTTAACTAATTTTATACTATTACAATAAATTAAATTCAAAACTAAATTGTACTAAATTTATAAATTTAAATGTATGTCAAATAATTGTTTTTGGAATGGGATACGCCACTGCGATAGGTAGGAAAGTTTTTAGACAGTAATTATGTATGTATAGTTCATTTAGGGTTCATTAAGGAAATAAAGATTGTATATAAGTGTAATAGGATTTTAACATCCAAAATGTTTTATAAAAGATTAAAATATTGTTTACTGATAAAAAAAAGTATATCAAATAAACTTTTAAATGAAATGTTGTCAAATACAATTATGTTTAAACTTTAAGTGAAATATTGGATTCATTTTGTATTATGTTATTGGTCTAATTAGTCTTTCTTCAAACATAAAAATCATTTCAATATTCTCCTAATTTATATTCTCATAATATGTTTTTCTTCACCTGTTTGTCACGCTTAATTCTTTATCACCTCTTCGGAGGACATTGCAAAGTATTAATCATATATTTTTCATGCTATTTTCTCTCTTTTTTATTCTCATCTACAAGCAATGAGTCTTTTTTATCTCGCGACAATTGACAACACTTTTTTAATGAGAAATATTCAATAACAATTTTAGAGACATGATTATGGATTAAAATGTGAAAAGAAAAATATCCTAAAATTCAAAATACTTACATGAACGTTATACCAATAAATTGAATACAAAATGTATGCCTAGTTAAAGGTATCTTTTATGCAATATCTCTTGTCATTCATGGATCTTGGGTAGTAATATTATCTTAGGCGACTTTTTCATCAAGTAGACAAAAGTTTAAAGTGAATAAATAAAAAAAAATTTAATGATAATATATTAAAATTATAATTAACTTTATCTGAATGATTAAAACCACACAATGAAAAAAAAAAAATACTTCATTAAACATGAAAAGGTAGTAGAGTGTTATCGTTTTTATTTCTAGACCAGTAGAGTGTTATTGTGATTATTTTTATGCCAGTAATGTTATATAACAGTGAATTTTATTGTTTACAATACACTTTTATTATGATTTGGAAAATTGGCTTTCCAATTCACTATTAGTATCCTAATTCTACTAATTATTTAAAATTTATTTTTGTTGAGAAATTATATGTATTGTTAAGTCTCTTTAGAAGATATATTCTAACTCTTGGGAGAGTGATCTCATTCTCAAAAGATTAGGTTACGGTTGTATTTTATTGTCTTTTTCATTCCATTTTCACATACTCCAACACTTATTGAAAAATATTCCACAACGTATGTTAGGAATCTAAAACCTCATCTTCTTAGAGAATTTCTAAAAGATATTAGATTCTCAACCCAGTGCACCATTTTGTAGTTTAAACACACAACTTAAAATGTTGCCTAAAGTAAAAAAAAAAAAAAAAACGTGGTTCTAATACCAATTGTTAGATTGAGCACTCACCATTAAGTCAAAAGTTATAACTAATAGTTAAAGTGCAACTCTTTCTTCTTAAGATTGTAACAACCAAAGTGTCATGATTTGATTATGACATAGCCTAGTTACCCTCCACCACAAGACAATTGAGCCATCTTACAATAATTTAATTAGGTCACATGATGGTAATTTAAATATATTTAATGTTAAATTATGACAATTTTAAAAATGTGGTCTAAACTATCCACATTTTAACAATTGTTGTCTATAACTATCAACATTTTCTACTATATTGCTTAAAATAAATATACATTTTTGTGTATACTCTCTAGGTTTAAGGCAAGTAAAACTCACTATATAAGTAACAGTAAAAAATATTGTGGCTTATTCCTATTTTACGCAATGGTCTTCTAGTTGTTGTCATGCTAGCGTTTCCTAATCTACAAGTATGAAAACGATTCATAATGTATAGTATAAGGAAAAACACAAGAGGCCACAATTTTATTGTTTTGCCCACATTTTCTATGGGCAACTTTTAAAAAAATGTTGTATAAATAATCAACGATTTATAAAATATGGCCTTTAGTAGTTTTAAGCCACACTTATATATTTGTGATCATTTCTATATTTAGGCAACACTTTTATATGTAAGACCCAGAAAAAATTAAATAAATAAATAAATATTTATTTAATAAATGTGATTGAAGAAATTTATAAATTAGTTAATGAGGAAAGTTATAACAAGAAGCAACGGTAGCCTAAGTAGTTAAGCATGCTAAGTGTCTTGGTTCAAGTCCTGTGTATGCCATTAGTGTGACATTTAATTATTATGTTTTTTTAGGTATGCATGAACATATGATATGTACTTTGTATTTATTTATGTACATCAAATGTCATGAAATATGTAGTGGCATGATGGTTGTGCATATGCTTCGTGATTGAAGGGATGAGAGTTTGAACCTTGGCTAGTGCTAAGTAGTTCCTTTTACGTTGGAATTATTTTGCTACGTGGTAGAGAATTCAGAAACCCTAGTCGTCTCAGAGTAGCTAGAAGGGTAGCTTATGGCAGTTATGGTGCAGGAACTCATGTAAATACAAGTTAATGACCATTAAAGTAGTTCTTTTTTATTTTATTTATTTTATTTGGGTTGAAAAAAAGGAGTGAAGAAAGAGTTTAGTGAAAGGAAAAAGGAGGGGCATAGTTGTGGCAAGCAGAGAGGGTTTTAAGAGACCAAAAATTTTGTAACCCAAAGAGTGTAAAGAGTGTTAGTGAGGGTTCTTAGTGATAGGCAAGGGTGAGATCGATTTTGGATCAAGAAGGAGCTTATGAGCACAATTAGAGCAGGAAATCCAGGTAAGGGGAGTTGCTTTATGTGCTTATATCATTGATTATGTTTTTGTGGTATGTTGAATGCATGTGGTGCCTCTTCTCTGTCATTTTTTTCCTGTTTTTGCATTTTTTTGGTTTCTGCTCAGGAACCGCTTAGCGGTGTTCATGGCCTGCCAGGCAACTCATACAATGCAGGTTTAATTTCTGGGTTTTGCCAAAAACCACCTGGCGGCAATTATGGTCCGCTAGGCGACACATACTGAGTTGTTCATTTTCTGTGTTTCTGTTGAATTTTGTGCACTTGTGAGTTTTTGTGTGAATATATATATATATATATATATATATATATATATATATATATATATATATATATATATAAGTTTGAATGTGGGATGATGTTATAACTAGATGATAATTGTTATGTATAACATGACCTTGATGAATTGATGATTGCACTACCATACGGGGGAAATTTGGGGTTTGGGCATGAATGGAAAGCATGAAGGCCATGTTATAATTTTTGTGTTCTTCTGCTGCCTGATCTAACGAACCATGTATGAATGTTGGAGATAAGAATTAATGTAATTCTCGTGCAATTGAATGTATGGTTTGATTTGGGGTTTTGGGGTTCGCCTAAAGGAGAAATCTGGATTCTGCCATGAATCCTGAAGCATCGCCTGGCAGTAGTTATGCACCGACAGTCGATGCCCAGTGTCCAGTAGGGCATAATTTCTATGATATGTTGGTGCAAATTGGGTTGTGGTTGAAATTTTCCTTTGAATGCATAATTTTTTTGATGTAAAAGCAATCTATGGTTTCTGTTGCGAGTCTAATGTGTGGGATATGGATATACGATGATGTTAACTTGATTTGGTAAGTGATAATTGAACTAAAAAGGGACTATTGCAAGGGTTGGTGAGGTAAGTTATGATTGTGCAAGGGTTGTTGTAAGACCCATGAAATTAATTAATTAAATAATTAATTAATTAATGCGAGTAGAAAGAGCCTTTATGGCATTAATTATTGTTTGATGTGATGTGGAGGAGTACTAGCTCAAATGGTTGAGAGTACTTTATTTGTATGAGAGGATTTGGGTTCGAGTCCTATGTATGCCAATTATGTGTTGTTTGGTTTATTATTATTTTGTTTTGGTAATGTAATTGTGAATGGTGAGTGATAGTATAATCATAAGATTATAATGGTTATCACAAAATGTGATTTGGCATAGTGGTTATGCTTTGTTCTTATGAGTGGAAGGTCACGGGTTCACACCTTGATGGACATAGAGTAAGCTTTATTTTTGCTAAATATTAGTTGTGGTTTGAATGTGAAGAGGGGAATAGGGTTTCTGTAGTTTGGTTAGTTCACCTATAGAGAGGAGCACAAAATTGAGGCTGGTTAAGAATTGGCTGAGAATGAGGAATACTGTAATTCTCGCCCAAGCAAAGCAGATCGTTCTCGCCTAAGCGAGAGAGAGTTTCACTACTGGTTTAGGGGTCGAGCATCTCGCCCAAGCGACTGACTTGGTTTTTGAGCGACTTGGTCTCTCGCTCAGGCAAGAGCCACTCGCCTAAGCGAGGTCGCGACGTGACCTGAGTGTTTTAAGCTCGCTCAGGCGAGGTGAACTAGCCTAAGCGAGGCTGAGGGCTTAGCTTGGGCGAAAGTCCCTAACTTAAGCGAGTTTATGCGAATTTCCAGGTTTGTGTGTGCTTGTGTGTGTGATTTGGCTACTTTTTCCTAAGTATAGGAAGTATATGCATGTAGTGTGGTGTTTGCTTGATGGTTGGACACATGATGGGCATGGAACTGGTTGAGTTCCCGTCGGCTACTAATGGGCGAGGATTCCTTGGTATGGTGATTACATGTGTCGGGCGCACGATGGGCAAGGAACTGTTATGTTCCCGTTGGCTACTATTGGGCAAGGAGTCCATAGTATGGTGATTGCGTGCGTGCCAGGGTCCAAGTTGAGAAGGCTTGGATGTTTTACTACAGACGAGGAGTCTGTAGGGCAGGACTATGAGCGGGATAGACTCATAGGGTTGGACCACGAATGGGTTAGTTTCGTGGAAGCACAGTGAAGTCCTAAGACCTAGTTCATGTATATAACTCATGAAGGACTATGAGATCATGGATGGGTAATTTGAAAACAATGAGATATTTAATTATGCTATTTTGGGATGGGTGACATATTTATTTCATGTGTGTTTTTATCTATTGTGCATAGCTCACCCTTTTTGTGTATTTATGGCGATGATCGGATAACTCGTTATCCGGGAGCAAATGATGTGACAGGCGGGTCAGGAGATGCATAGACTCAGAGCGAGAGATAACATGGAATTTTGTATATATATTTATTATTTTGTTTTTTAGATAACTTTGTAACCCTTTTGGGAGCCATTTGAATATTACTTTTGTTTTATAATTATGGACTCCTGTTTTTATTACATTGTATTAAAGTTTTAAATTTTCTATGTTTTTGGGAAATGATATTATATGAAATGAGGCATTTATTTTTATTTCTTATTTTTATATATTAAATATTAGTAATATTCATTAGAGATGTTACAGTTGTATGTAGTATTTGGGTTGTTGATTTTGGAGTCCCTCTTTGGAACGCGTGATTAATATGAGAGGAGGTTCATATTAATGATACTCTCGTGTAAGGTGTAAGACCCGTGGAATTTAATTAATTAAATAATTAATTAATTAATAAATGCGGGTGGGAAAAATCATTTATGACATTAAATTATGATGGGTATGACGTGGAATAGTACTAGCTTAAATAGTTGAGATCACTTTGATTGTGTGAGAGGACTTAGGTTCAAGTCCTATGTATGTCAATTTTGAGTTATTATTTGTTATTATTTTAATATATGTTAATCATGCTGTGAGATAATATGATAATGGGATTATAATTGTTAGCATGAAACATGAATTGGTATGATGGTTTGACATTGATTTGGCAATTGCATAGTTGGGGGTTCAAGTCTTGGAAAACACCAAATTAAACTTTATTTTTCTTTTGGTAATGTTAACTTTGGATGGAATTGGAAGGGTAAAGGAAACCCTAACTTGAATCAACAGAGGGGCTGTAACCACAATTCATAATGAGAAATGAATGGCCATTAACACATAATTAGGTGCATTTTCGTTTTTATCTTTGGACTAGCTTAAAGCACTAGTTTAAAAGGCAAAAGTGAGGGTTTAGGAAAGGTTTTGCAAGGCTGAAAATATACCTAGAAAACAGAGACGAAAATTAAGAGTGAGGGGAGTGTAGTGAGTGAATTATTGAGGCTGGGTTGAGGAGAATCAATGGTGGCCATTGGTGATCAAAGGAAGAGCTTGAAATTTCCAAGTTTAGCAAAGGAAACCAGGTTATGGGACCTGGACTCCGTTTTCTTTGTCATTTTATTAATTACGTGAAAAATATGATAACTTGAATGCATGATTCCCATTTTATCTGCGAAATTTTGATTTCTGAAAATTTTCCAGAAACCGCCTGGCGTGCTATATATAGTCGCCAGGTGGCTCATGCCAATTTTACGTATTTGTGGTGTTTCTGGAGGTAGCGCCTGGCGATGAAGCCCTGTACCGCCAGGCGACGCAAGTTGATAATCTAATTCTGGGTTTCTTTAATGAACTGCTTGGCGGTGATGAATTTCCGCCAGGCGACACGAGTCTATTGACTCGATTTCATGTTTCATGATTCTGTGCATCCTGGGGGAAATCCAATCGGGGGGAATTCGAGGGTTAGTGGTTACGAGATAATTGAGGTGGTATTTTGTTGAATTCCAATATGAATGACCAATATAATTGATGGAACAGTGTTAAGGTTGGAAAGAATTGAGACCTTGCTATTAGACCAAATGATGTTGAACTTTTGAGTGGGAAAATGGTAAGGGTTGAGTAGAGAATTACATATTGGGCTATATACGAGTGAGTGAGAGTATGAACTAAGGGAAAATTGGGTAGGAAACGTAGCAAGAGAATGAGGGAAGTTGTTAAAGGATGTGACAGAACCTGGGAATTTCCATAACTGATGCACCGCCTAGCGGTGCGGAGCTTGCCGCCAGGCGACAGTGCAGAGGTGGCATTTTCTGGTTTGAGAGGGAGTTGAGGGTCTGAGGAAGTTTTGTGAGAATGGATTCACTAAGATGGAGCCTGGAGTCATGGGATGGTGAGTCTATGAAACGAAACTACCAAAAATGGTAGATAGGTTATGTGTAAATGAATACATGAGAATAATAGGGAATAAAGGTAATTGAGATTCTGGTATGAGTCATAAAATAGTGTGAGGGTAATACGTGATTTTGAGTGGTCTATGAGGAATACAGTAATGAATACTTGAGATTGGTGGATAAAGGAATATAAGATAGCGGGATAAACTTTTATAGTTAGGTAAGTTAAATAAACCAGAGTTCTGTTTTGTGTGAGAAAGGTTGAATTGTGAAACCTTAAGGTTAATTGGTACTGTCAAATTGGAGTTTAAGAGCAAAGGTGGTAAGTTGTAATGGTGAGATATATTAACCTTGGTAGCATTTTAATTTAATTATTGGGAGTGTGTGGAAGAGGATTGGGGAGAAATTATATGGAGAGGTTTGGTGAATTGAATCATAGTGTAATTTGGTCGGACCATTTGGAAGCCAATTCTGTGCAGGTTACTGATATGGCGCCTGGCGGCAGAGTTGAGACCGCCAGGCGATAGCCAATATACAGAGGGCCTCTGGAGCGAGTGGCGCCTGGCGGAGAGGAAGATCCCGTCAGGCGAACGGAGCAGAAACAGTGGGGTTCTGGAATGTGGCGTCGGGCGGTGGTGACTGAACCGCCAGGCGGTGGTGACTGTGGTTACGTGTTTTGAGGCGCTTGGCGCCTGGCGGTACACGACACCCGCCAGGCGGTATGGGAGCTGGCAGCGCCTGGCGGCACGTGTCCCCTGCCAAGCGATTTGTACTGCTGCAACTTGGAAACTTTGATTTCATATGTGTGATCTACAAGGCTTCTAGTGATGCTTTAAAGGTGGGATTGTTGGTGTTCCTTGAGTTGTGGCTCGGAACGTTATCCCTTGAGTTGTGGCTCGGGATAAGGGTTAAGCACGTGGAATTCCTTAAGTTGTGGCTCGTAATAGCATCTCTTGAGTTGTGGCTCGGGATGGCGGATGAACATGAGGAACCCTTGAGTTGTGGCTCGGGTTGGCGAGTGTTGCCGGTGTGAGTGTGCTGGTTGTTGTCAGTACGAATGGGTCCAGATAGATTGCCCTCCTCAGTAGTTAGCTGACGAGTTTGGTAGTCTTGGGACGATGCGAACTATGTTCATATTTAGGAACTCCACCTGGCGTTATGGTGTATGATCCGTAACATGGTTTCCCGCACGTGCTCCATCGGTTGTGGCCGATAGGTATGGCAGCAAGTCATCTTGAAGTATTCACTAGAAGATGTAGAACACAAATAATCTGTTTGGGGTCAGGTGGCATGAATTAAAAGATGGAACAATGTGGGATGTTTGTGTTATTCCTAGTGATGTGTGTGTGTGTGTGTGTGTGTATATATATATATATATATATATATATATATATATATATGTAAAATTATATATGTTTTATCTGTTAAGCTCACCTTATCTGCTTGTGTTTGGCGATGATCGTGTACGCGGTACACGGGAGCAAATGTTGTTGATGTAGGTGGTTCAGGTGAAGCTTAGCTGCAGAGAGGGGATAGACTACGGAAAAACTTTTGTTTATTTTCCTTTAGCTTTGAAATAAAATGTAAACCCTCACGGGATTATTATAAACATGTATTTAGTGATTTTGGACTTAAACTTTTGCTGATTAATTAATAAATTTCGAATTTTCCCGCGTTTTGGGAAAATGAGGTATTATTAAATGTTGCGTATCTTAAATTATTGCTTTTATTTATTTATAAATCCATAATATCCTGACGGGATGTTACATAAGGATACGATCGGAGAGGTTCGTATGTTTCGTGCTCACACTTGAGAGTTGTTACGAGTAGGGAGGTTCATAGATGGTTGGATCACGCGTGTTGGACTACGGGCGGGAAGGTCCATAGAGTTGGACTATGAGCGGGGAGGTTTGTAGAGTTGGACCACAAGAGGGCAGGTTCGTGGAAACATTGGAATCCCTAAGAGCAGGTTGAGTGGGTATTGATCTTGTATAGGTCCGGTTTATGAGAATGGGAGTTTTACCTGACTTGGAATGATGACTTTGAGTATGAGACTTGTTGAGGCATTCCTTTAGTTGTGGCTCGAAATGACATTCCTTGAGTTGTGACTCAGAATGGAGGGTAAACACGTGGCGATCTCGGGTTGTGGCCTAGTGATATTGGTAACTAGGGTGAGTATGCAAGTTGTGGCTCGTATGAATTTTCTCCACTTGATTAGGCAATCACAGGTTGTAGCTAGTGACGTAGTTAATCTTGTGTCGAGAGTACGAATTGTAAATCGTATTGAGAACTCCACCTGGTGTTAAGGATGGTGGTTCGTAAAAGGATAGTCTCACACGTGTATCTACGGGTTGTGGCTTGTAGAGGTGGAACCACGAGTTGTGGCTCGTGTCAGCAAGTGTTGTCTCAAGGTCATTGTCAAAGTGTGTAGAAGCTGGTTGAACAAGGTGGAAGGCCATGATTTCTAGTGCATAATGAAAGCTTCTCAGAAAAGGGTTTGGGATAAATTATTATGCATTGGGTGAGGGTTTTATATTGTTTATGCATGTTTAATTATCTTCAGCTCACTCTTTCTGTGTGTGCTTGACGATGATCGTGTAACTTGTTGTATGGGAGCATATGATGTTTCAGATGGAGCTAATGATACATAGAGCCGAAGTGAGAGTTAGCATGGGGTGATTTTAATCAAGCATGGTTTTCTTGTATTTCCTTTATGAAGGATGTTTACCTTTGGAACTTGTAATATTTCAGTTTAAATTTAGAATTTTGGAACTATGCACATTAATGAAGTTTTAAATTTTCTGCATATTTGGAAAAGTGATTTTTATTAATTGCATATTTATTTTATTTATTTTATTATTTATTTCATTTAAATTAGTAATATCTGACCATGATGTTACATTATACATGGGGCTAGTTCGGTATGGTCTAAAGTAAAAAATGTAGTGACCATTGTGAAGTGCCCAATGAGATATTCATCTTTTCAAGTCTTATGGATTTTAACTTGTTAACAACATAGATAGCTCTATTGATAATGGACATAGGAGAACTTGTTTGGCCTCAAAAGATTGTATAGTAAACACAACACTTAGCCTCCTCTCACTCACTTTTGTTTCTTTCAATTTAAATATTTGGAAATGAGGTGTAAACAATCAATTTCATGTGATTAATTATTTGTGTTGTGGTTTAGTGGTATGGTTAAGTTCACAAATTAGATTGCATATTTGGTTGTTTCTTAGCTCTAACTAAAAGCCAAGGTACTTTGGTGTAATTGAAGATATTTGGATGATGGATTACACATGTTTCAAAGTACGTACTTAAATAGATTAAGAACAATAATCTAGATTTTACCTTGATTGACCTAGAAAAGGAAGGCTATGCTGAAGAGCCACTCATCATGATATCTCAAGTAGGGATGTCCGGTCGGGCACGAATAATGCCTATCCGCAACCCAACCCGTAACAAAAAATTCACCCTTACAAGTATCCATGGATACCTGTGAATATTTTAAAATGAAAATATTTTATAAATTTTTAAAATAAAATTACAAAAATTATAAATTAAATTAAATATAAATTAAATTTTAGTTTTAATTAAATTTAATCTAATAAAATATAAATGAAATTTTAATTTTGATTAAATTTAACTTAAAAAACATAAATTAAATTTTAATTTTAATTTTTTGCGGGTAACTGGTACTTGCAAGTATAGATAGTGATAGTGTCCATTTTTACTTTTTTTTTGTTTATTATCATGAATAAATCAACTCTTTCCTAGCTTTTATTTTGTTATATCTTCAAGTTTAGTGTGTTTTGTATTGTTTTGTGTTTTAGTTGTTTTATGCTTGTTTTCCTCTAATATATCTTTTAAGTGTGTTAAATAAGTTAATATGAAGCATTTGTGGTGGAGGAAAACAAGAAAGAACTCAATGGAGCATGATTGAACAAGAAAAGATTAATTTTGAAGTAAATACTCGCGTTAGGCGCCTTTGAAATCATGCTCAGTGCTTCAAATACAAAATGTTGTCAAACTACCCAAGGCTGAACGGTGGAAAACTAGGGTTGAGTGTAAGGATGTCAACGGGTCGGGTAAGGTACAAGTAGTAGCTCCCCTGTACCCTACCCGTTGGATAAATATTTGCCCCGTACCCGTACCTATATCCGTCGGGTATCCGTTATGTGGGTACTCGTCTATTTTTTTCATATCCGCGGATATCCACGAGTACCCGCGGGTATTTACAAAATTATTTAAAAAATAAATATTTAATCATAAAATAAAATAAAATGCATCACTGTCATAAATTTTAAATAAATTTCAAACTAACTCAAGTCTATACAAGTCCAAATAATTATAAAAATAAATATAAAATGACGTTCAACACAATGGAAATTCTTTAATTAGTGTTTTGATCAACAAGCCTACTTTCTCCGACTGATTCCTGAAAAATAATCAAATAATAAACCTCAACTGTCACGTGCCAAGTATTCTTATTTTTGATTCCATCATTTGACAAGCATACCATAAACTTCATTGTCTATATAGGGTTTGATGTACATGCCCAATTTCAAAGAAGGAAAAGAGAAGAATGTCAAGGGATGTACTTGGAAAAAGACAACATACCAATACTTGAAATTGGAATAATGAAGACAGAAGACAAGATGTGCAGCTTATAAAAAATTAGGATAAAATGTTTTTTACTAATATATATATATATATATATATATATATATATATATATATAAGGGTATTTTTGTGAATTAAAGTTTAGAAGGTACGAGTATCCACAGGTACGAATACTATGATACAAGTACCCGCCCCATTAACATGCGGGTATAAAAATACCCGTACCCACGGGTAGCGGGTATCCATTTTTAATACTCATTTCCTACCCATTGCGGGTTTTATCCGCGGATACCCACGGATACGGATATTTTTGATATCCCTAGTTGAGTGCCACAAGGCTGAGCGGTGGCGAACTAGAGTTGAGCGCCACAAGGCATTGAAGAAAAGTATGGTTTGAAATTATTGGTTCCAACAAGTTTGAGAGTTCAAATTCTCAATCTTCGACAAGGTGATGGAAATGGGTTGAGTCGTTGAAACCTTAGGTTTGAGCTTGTTTTCCACAATGTTGTTGAACTAATTCTCCTCAAGGTGGATCATATATGCTACCTTGTGTAAAGAATTCCACATTGTAGTTAGGTCTCTTAAATAAGATGAGCTAGGAAAGGTGTTTGGCCATGAAAACATGTGGCTTCATTCTATGATGATAATGGGATTACTTTCTTATGAATAACCACAATTGCTCTTTAGAATGGTTACCTGAAGGTTATGTTTGTTAATCTATGAAGGTTGACAGTGTTCATGAAGATGGTATAATGGTTTTTAAAGATGGAAATACAATAGGTGTTGACTTCATCATACATTGTAGCGCCTTCTAGAAATCGAGCTTGTGTTAAGTGAAAACTTGTTCATCAGCCTTAGCAAGCTTGTCTTCTAATTCCTTGCACCTTGTGGCACATCCCTCTAAGGCCTTCTGGTCCGCAAGTCGAGCGAGAGACATATCATCGAATCGACGCTGTAACTTTCGTGCCTCGTTGGTAGTTGCTTTCTCTTTCACTTCTACCTCTTTCCTCTGGTTGGTCTCCTTCTTTAGCCGATCAATCGCCTCCTCCAGTTTGCCGGCACACTCAATTGAGTTTACTAGCCACCCATAACCCACAACACACACGCGTGCACACGCGTACACAAATATTAATTAATATAAAGGATCAATGCATAATTAGAAATAAATAAGATAAATAGTACAATAGTTTAAAATAATTTAAATAGAAATAAATAAAATAATTTATAATTCAGCCCACGTAAATATTATATAATTCAGCCCACACAAATATTAATTAATATAAAGGATCAATACATAATTGAAAATATATAAATAAGATAAATAATATAACAATTGAAAATATTTTAAATAGAAATAAATAAAATAATATATAATTCGGCCCAATAAAACTAGAGATGGCAATGCGGGCCAACCTGACTCGTTTAGGCCCGACCCACATAAGGCTCGCACATTGCGGGCTGGCCCGTCCTGCCCTGCACAATTTATGCGGGTTGCAATCATTGGTCCGCCCCACACATCACTTGGATCGCGAGCTCGCGGGCTGGCCCGCTTTTTATTATTATTATTTTTAATTCTTATGATGAAACTTTCAATATTTAAAAATTGGAAAACTTTAAGAAACTCATAAAATTAAGTAAAGACTTTGGGGAGTTGAATGATAAATTGATAATTCAACATTTTCATGTTCATATTTTGACATACACAATGTATTCTTTAAATTTTAGTACATTAAAAAATACATTATACTTGTCTTTTCCAATTATAGAAGAATTTGAAACGTTAATGCAAGAGTCTATAAAAAAAGTAATTAATAATATACACAAGTGCAAGCTTTTCTTTTATACGGGCTTGCGGCCGACCCATGCGAGCCGCAGACTTATGCGGGTCGGGCCACTGCGGACTCACTATCCTGGCTTGCCTCGTGTTTTTTTTGGCCCGATGGGCTAGACCCATATTATCATCCTTAAATAAAACACACATAATAAGCATCATAAGCATCATATATATATATATATATATATATATATATATATATATATATATATATATATATATATATATAACTTGTTGTCATCAATTTATCCGTAGTTACTTAAAATTCTAAATTTCGAGTATTTACATATTTATTTATTTATATATACATATAACTTGTTCTCTAATAAATATCAGTAGTTATTTAAAATTCTAAATTTAGAGTATTCACATTGCTTTTCATAGAGATGATATTGCTTAAATAACTTTAACTATAGATTAAATATCTTGTGCAAGAAAATTATCACAACATTGTCCATGTTAAGTTATAATAACATAATAAACTAAAAATACCAACTTAACATAAGTTAACTTTGTAAGACCCACTTTAATTTTGTCCTAAAATTTAAGGGCCTCTCTTAGTCAGTTGGGCCTAAGGCTGGCCCATAAGGCATCCCAAAACCCTTAAAACAGCCTAACCCTCTCATGTTCTGCCCACTTTGCAAAATCAGCCATCTTACTCCTCTTTTCCCCTCAAACAGTGCTCTGCTAGGACTCGAAGCTCATTCAGATTCAAGTCAGCTCAACCTCATTCTATGCTCCTGAAGTTGTTGGGTTCGTTGTCGTAGGTGCTTGTGCTTTCCACTAGCATCTGTCCAAGTGAGGGAAACTAGGATTTTTCATGCTTTTATAAATAATGTGTCTTTTTGTTTCTGTTGGGTGCTATTTGATGTGCTTTTGATGGTGTGAAAATAATCGGTGCATTGTTTCTGGATGGGTTTTTGGCTTTGCATGCGTGAGAGCAGGTGAGATCTGCTATGCTCGCCTAAGCGAGCTGTTTCTCGCCCAAACGGGAAGCTCTCGCCTAAGCGAGGAGCTCTCGCCTAAGCGAGAATGGCAGTAACTCGCCCCTTTTAGTTTCGAGTGCTCGCCTGAGCGAAGGCCTCTCGCTTGAGCGAAATGGGCTAGCTTGAGCGAGAACTCGAAGTACTCTTTGTTTTCAATCTCGCTTAAGCGAAAGTTTTTCGCTTGAGCGAGAGACACTGTTGCCTGAGCGAGAGCTCCTTAGCTTGAGCGAGATTGACAGTTGTTAAATGCTTGTATGCTCCCATGATTGATTTGTTTACCCTTTTAAAGCATGAAATATGATGCCAACATTTTATACAATGTGCTTGTGTTTTCTTAAATTTTTGTTGTTTGGGATTTCGTGTTTTTACATGTTGAAACCATTAAAAAGCTGTCAGTTTAGCTTAAGCGAGGGATTTTAGCTTAAGCGAGATCAGTCTCGCTTAAGCGAGAATTTCTAGCTTAAGCGAGATCAGTCTCGCTTAAGCGAGAATTTCTAGCTTAAGCGAGATCAGTCTAGCTTAAGCGAGAATTTCTAGCTTAAGCGAGACCAGTCTAGCTTAAGCGAGATCAGTCTAGTTTAAGCGAGAATTGTTGTAGAATTTTAATTCCTTACTTTAACTTGAACTTGTGGATTGATTCAATTACTTTTAAAAACATGAATTGGGCGAATGGGTATGAGTAGAATGGTTTATGGTCTGTGATTGATAAGTTTAACATGACCTTGGCATGTGACTTGTATGAGATGGTTGGTAATCAAAGTGGCATGGTGTCGGTATGAATTACACTTCTATATTCATGAATTGGGAAGGATGATTTGGAATGGATTCAACATGGAACATGTATGAGGATGGATTATAAAGGTTGGCATGAGATTTATAAGCATGATAAATATTACTGTTTGTTTGAATATGTATAGTATGTGGTCAGTACGTAATTCCTTGGAATCTCTAGGTGAGATTTCAGGGTCGTGCTTCAGTGGTCGGGACGTAATTCCATGGCCCCTGTTAGTGGGTGTCCAGTGCCCCATCTATATAATTTGGTAAGGATTCAAGATAAGGATTGCATCCTGAGACTCTAAGGAGTCAGTTAGTCTCACTTAGAGCGGACTGACTCTTGTGGTGAGAGTAGCAGGAGGCCTGAAACTCATTAAGGACTAACCTTGTGTGTGGGGGATTGATTCATGGTAACACTTGTAACACATAGCTCGGGGGTGAGCAGCTAGGGGGTGAGCAGAGGTATCCACCACAAGTGCAAGCATCCGCTGAATCCGACCAAATTATATGTATCCGGATGAGTCGAATCGAGTCTTAGTGTATTGATTGGAAGGTCATAACATGCTTGGATGATATATGTATATTGGACTGTGAAAGTATATCTGATTGCATGATAAAACTAATTTTGGCTCTAGCTTACCCTTGCTTGTTTGATTGCCTTGTATGTTGTCCTTCTACCTTTGCGATGATCATCAATTTATTGATGGGAGCAGATGCGAGAGGTACTCGAGATCAACAGGGAAGAGATGATTCCGCTGCATAGTCTACCTGGGCTGGACTTCATATTTTATTTGGGCTTTTCTTTAGGGTCAAGGCTCGTGTGTTGTATTATCCCTAAGGCTTTATTTCGAATACAGGCTATCTCTTACTCCTTTTGGGTTGTAGGCTTTGTAGTGAGCTTTAGTATTTCTTTTTAAGTACCTTGGATAACTGTAAGGAATGACTTTATACTCCGCAACTTGACTCTTTATAGTACCCTGTGTAAGATTTCCTTTTATTATCTTATTATTTAAATGGGATGTTACAAACTTTAATTACCAATTGAGCTAAACATAAGATTTTTGTTCAATAATCTTTGAAGAAAACATAAAACTTAACATGTTTTATCTATACTATGGAAGAGGATTCTAATCTTTTGTGTGTTTATATATATATATTATTTAATAAATAATTGTTTACTTATTTTACTCTTTAAATTATTGTTTTTTAATTTAACTATTTTTTTAATTTAATTTTTTTAACTTAAATACTTTTAATAAAATATTAATCATAAAATAAATAAAATTATTACAATAAAATTTAATTTATATTTTCTTTTATAATTATAATTTTATTATATAAAAAAATAAAACACATGCGCACCAGTAAAATATAATGCGAGTGTTCAAAGATAATTATTGATTATACATTTTAAATTCAAAATAGACAAGTACACTTAAATATAAACTATATTTTAAATTTGTAATTGAGAAAATGTGTGTTATAGTTTATTTATTTATAATATAAAAGGAATTATATTGTAATATGCAATTTATTATCTATTAGAACTTATTTATCCGATAAATATTAATTCTACGTAAAAATGTTAGTTTGTACCGGCAAAATGAAAATATGAGGATTGAGAAAAGAAAATTCACCGAGATCAAATTGTTCTCTCACTGAAATGAAATTTGATAAACCCTAAACTAGGGAACCCTGAACTCACCACACAACAGAGAATCTGAATCGCCATCGCAGAAATAACTAACAAACAATGCAACAATTCTTAGCATTGTTGTAGAACTTTGGATTTTGTGTCACTCACGGCAACAGAAATAACCATGGGCCGTCACTCTTCTGGCAACCACTCTCCCTCATCCCGCCGTCACCGTAGTCACCGCAGCATCTCTCCGCCGCTGCGAGAACAGCATGAGCGTTCAGGCCGCGGCGTGACTAGGCCGGTTCGGTCCGATTCCGGTTCGCCGGATTCTCCCGCTCGCTCGCGCTCTCCGTCACCGCGAACGAAGCGGTTGAAGAGAGCTCAGACGGAGCGTGAGCCTCGTGAGAGTGAGAGGAGCCGTGGTAGTAGCAGAGGGAGAGGTTCGGAGAGGGAAGCGGCTGAGCGGAGGGAGAAGAGGAGGACGGAGAACGACGGAGGCGGCGGCGGTAGTGGAAGGAGTAGCAAATCGGAGAAGAGGACGGAGAACGAAGACACTGGCGGAAGAAGTAACAAATCGTCGCGGTCGAGGCACGAGAGGTCGCCGGAGCGCGAGCGCAATGGAAGGAGCCGACATAGGTCTCAGTCTCCGCCGCATCGTCACGCCTCCTCCGGGAATGCAAAGCCTCGTGATGAGGTGTCCGGTGATATCCAACCCTTGTTCATATCAATTCTTCGAGTTCTTTTTTACTTTTGTAATTTAAGTTGTTTTTTCTCATGGTACGTGTGTTGTTTTGCTGAATGGTAGAATCTGAAGTATTTTTTTAATTCCGATGTTGGAATGAAAGGTTGAGGGTGTGGTTTGGGAGAATGTTGTATGGTTGGAACCCTGTTGAACATTTGTTGTGACTTTTTGCTGGACTGTGGTATTCTTGCATGAGTAGGGTGTGAGAATTTAGGCATTTCTGGATGTCCATTGAATTTGTGGAATGTAGATTTCTGGAGGTAATTTTAGAAAATGTGAAGCTTCTTCGTGTATACGAGTGGATCAGAGAGTTTGGCAAAAGAAATGTTTGTGTGATTGGGAGATTTTAAGAATGAGGTTAGGCTTAGGTTGGATTTTTCCTTAGGTTGGCTTTGAGGATCTCTCTGATGATTTTCTTAAGGTGGATTTAAGTTGAATGTTAGTAAGTACTATGGAAATATGTGAAACAAAAAAGGACAAACATGCGATTGTTATTGGAATTATGGTTTATACTCTAGTTATGTGATTAAGATAGAGGCTCCAACTGTAGAAGTTTTGAGAGCTCTGATTCTGTTGGCTTGTGGGTTGACAACCTATTATAAGTTAGTTTCCAGTTGAAGGGTATTTTTTCTATTTACAATTTACATCAAGAAAAAGGAAGCGTTGACAGAAATTATACTGGTACTTTGTATTTGACATTGATATTTTTCTTTAATTAAAGAAAATTGCCTCATCCTGTATTGGTTTTTCTTTTTGAGTACATGTTTATTTCATGTCGCTTACTGATGTTGTCTCATAAGCTCTTTTAGATATTGTGGTTTTGAAGAATAAGTTAGGGAAAGAGTGAGATCACCTTTGGAACTTGTGGAGGTTTTTATAGACTAAAATGGTGCCTTTGTCATGGCACGCTTTTAGTTTTAGTACTAATTAGCAGTTTCATTTGACAAGTCATAAGTGAGTGTGAGGATGATAAGCATTATAAGCATGATGCATGACTGATTAGTGATTTGTGGACTGGTAATGGTAATCTCTTGATTCCAAAATGTTGATTTGTTTATTATTCTTTATTCTTTATTTTTGGCATTTAATTTCCATTTTCCTTTGTTTTCTCCCATCTCTGTGTTCTCTTTATTCCTGTTTTGAACTTCTTTCTATTTTAAGGTTTAACTATTTTCTAGAATTAATGCTTATCTGGATTGCTGTTTAACTTTTGAAGATGATAAACTCAAGCGGAGCTGAAGAAATGTAAGTTTCTGTTTGAACTCTGAATTTTATTTACCATATTGTTTGTTTGTTGGTTTTTGTTTGATTTAAGCCATATCTATTAATAGGAATGCTGCATCTTTTTGTTCTTATACAGTTCAATTTATAACATTCTTTGACTCTCTCCCCCCATCTTTGTTCATCTTGATTGGATGAATAATGGCATGATCTCATGCATGTAATATTACTAGGCCTTGGTGTGATCTCAGTTGTGGTTAGATTTGTGATCATCAAAATGATAAATTATTTTTTTGTAAAATAATGTTTTTAGGCAGCCTTGAGCTTGAACATATTATGGAATTTTTGTGGTGAACATCAGGTTGAATATGAACATTTGGAATATTGTATAGAGCTACATATTATTTTCTATGAATTGAATGTAGTAGGTTACAATTTTACGCCTATACATGAAAAGAGATGATGTCTCTATTTTAAGAGGACATTAATGGTCTAACCTCAGTTATGGAATATAAGGGTCCCAGCATCCTCATTTTAATAAAGTTGCATTGTCAAAATAGTGGTAATGTAACTGGATTATTAGCTCGTTTCTTGTATTTCCTTCTCCTTTATCCTTAAAAATGTTTGAACTTTTGGATTATATGTTTATGAATAATTAGAAGTAGTTGGTATTGCTGTTGGTGATGACAGTCTGATTGCTGCTTTGGCAGGGATGAGGAGAATGATTCCATCAGGAAAATGAAGGCTGCTGAGGAGGCTTTGGAAGAAAAACAGAAGGTATAATAATGGGTTTTTTCGTTAGAATCTTGTGTCAGAATATTATGTAGTTGTCCGTGTTCTTTTTATACTGGTAGGGTAGGAGTTGATTCCCCTTTCAAGTAATTAACTTGTTTACTCCTTATACTTTATTGCTAAGCTTCATTTTGTTCCATCTTGCTTTAATCTTTTGGAGGCTTCTATTGGTAATTGGTTGGGTTGGATACTGTACATGCAACGGCAATGTTTAATTGCCCACTTGTGTTGTTCAGTAGATGTTTGTGAAAGAATCATATCTAACCCAGGTTACTGCTGCTCTATGGCATACAGAATAAATATTTAAGTATTGTTTATATCTGCGACAGCATTTATGTTTATGTTAATTGAATTTGAAGTTAGTTGTGTATCCAGTGCTTCATTTATATCTATTAACTCAAATTTAGTTGCAATCCATGGAAAATTAGTGAAAATAATATGGTTTAAAAATTAAAAGCTGATATTTTGTGTATAAATAAGGATATTTCTGAGTGATTTACTCCTCGTGGCTTTTCTGAAATCCTGTTATTTGCACTTTTGCAGCAAAAACCTTCATTTGAGCTATCTGGAAATCTCGCAGCTGAAACAAATCGAGTCAGAGGTGGAACTAACTATTGTTAAGCATATTGTTTTTATATCATTCACTTTTAATTGTATGCTGAACAGTGTTTCTTTTCAGGTGTTACTTTGTTATTCAATGAACCACCAGAGGCTCGAAAACCAGATATTAAATGGCGGCTTTATGTTTTCAAGGGTGGTGAAGTGCTAAATGGTTAGTCTTTATGGCTTCTGCATATATAATATGTTATAATAACAAACTGCAAACGTGTATGCCCCATGCCAATATTTTATGAAAGCTTTTCTCACACATGATAGACCTTAGGTCTTTTTCTGTACTTTCTGGTGTTTTCAATTACAAATTGTTTTGTCCTTTTCCATGCATTATGCCTGTGAATTTTTCTGGCTTATATTGTTCACTTCTCTTTTTTGCTACTTGTGTTAAAATCATCCCCCTGAGCCCTGGACACTTCTGTCTGTTGGGTACATAAGAAGTGTTCTTAACCGATAAATGAAAGCTCCGGTTGCTCGGTGCTCTCATTTTGTTTTACTCTATTCATCATGAATGCCGTTGATTTTTTCCTTGCAATTTATTTGATAAGTTTCCGAGACCTTATGCATTTGGGTGAGCCTCCCACAGTTAGATGAGCTCTATGACTGAATTCCTTTCTATTTCCACATTTGGTTATATTCCTGTTTAATGTTATGCTCGTGTCTGCAATTTCCTTCCTTTTCTCATAAATTTTCATCAGTTAATTTTAAAAAAAATCAATTTTGCAGTTTAGTTGTTTAATTATAAATCTTCTGTAATGTAATTTTCTGGACTTCCAGAGATCACTTTTTTTTTTTTGCTTTCTACCTATCTGTGCTTAAAAAGCTGTATATGATTGATTGACAGAGCCCCTTTATATACATCGCCAAAGTTGTTATCTTTTTGGAAGGGAAAGAAGGGTTGCTGACATCCCTACAGATCATCCCTCTTGCAGCAAGCAACATGCTGTTATTCAATTCCGGTATTTCATCAATTTAAGCAACTCCGCAGGGGTTCCTTTGGTTATGAGTATTTTAATTATGGTGATTGGATTTTATGAACTCTCTAAAATTCCTTATCTTATTAGGCAAGTTGAAAAAGAGCAACCTGATGGTACATTATTGAAACAAATAAGGTAATGTCTGATTCTTACTATGCACTCATGTATAGCTAAAAGTTTCTGCATATGTTAACCTAATATGCTATTTTCTGCACACTAGGCCTTACATTATGGACCTGGGAAGCACAAACAAAACTTTAATAAATGTGAGTGTTGAATGCCTTTGATAGTTTCTTTATGTTTATTTGTTCCGGTAAATGAATGGGCTGAAGTTAGATGTATAATGAGTACGTGTGATACTTTCTGCTTTTGCAGGATAGTCCCATTGAACCTCAACGATATTACGAACTTAGAGAAAAGGACACCATTAAATTTGGTAATAGTAGGTAAGTGAGATGTGGATATTCATTGTTTGTCATGATCAAAATACATGTTTCTTTTGTCCGAGTGGAGAAATTTTGGGCAAAAGTTGTATCTCTGCTTTCATCTGTGAATATATGTATAGTGTTTTGGGTGACTGCAGTTAAAGGTTACGGATGTTTTTCCCAATCCATTACAGCTTTTGCTTCTCCATTTTTTGCATTGGAATGTGCAGACTGACGTTTTAAGTCCCTAAAGCGGGAATCCAACATACACTTAGTAACTTTCCCACCTTCCGATGACATATATTTTATATTTTGTAGCTTATTTAATATGTAATATTTATCATTAATTTCTTTGAACCTAAATTGTTTTTTGTAACAAGGTTTTTAATTGAAGAAAGAATCTGTAATGAAAAAAGATTTCATGTATGTATTAGAGGGAAATTGAGACCTTTGACTGGAAAGGGAGGGACAAATATTTGAATATATGGAGTTAAGTCTTGTGTATTGTGACCTCCAGTTGAGCTACGAGGTAGTGTTAAATTGTTGTTAGTAGTGCCAAGTTCAGCCATTTCTGTTCTGACACAAGTCTGACGCCAGTTTACAAGAGGCTGAAAAACAATTTGTTTACTTTTCATGAAGGGGGAATTTTTTTTAGGATATTGGGACATATTTTCCAGGATGATTTAAAGTATTTGACTGGAAATTGTACTGGTTGAGGGGTTGAGGACTAGTTTTTCGGAGGCATGTTAATGCAGTGAATATTTTTGTGTTTTCTTTTTTGTTGGTCTAAATCCAAGTCTATGACCACCACTCAAAGTATGTCTATGTAGTTCTCATGCCTCTTCACCTCTTTAATTTCTTAGTAATGGATTTTGTACCTATTCTATATAATGATTATTATTGACACTTTTTCTTCTACTGCAGTCGAGAATATGTATTATTACATGAAAATTCCATGGGGTAATGAACTTCAAACTTTCTAGCTTGGTTCCAGTCTGCCCATCAGAACTGATCAAAGCGTTCCATCAGAAGTTCTTGTAATCAGAGTTCAACTTTTGTGTATCTCTCCTTTCAGAAGTTTCTAGTTCAGGTTATGTACAAGTTTCTTGTTAATACTGCAAGACACATTGGCTAAATTCAATCTTCAGTTCCCTACTTGAGCAAAATTGACCTTTATAAGCTGATAAATTTGCCCTGTCAACTCTGCTTGATTGAAACATTTGCTTGTCAGTTTAGGATAGGTTCAAATATTTGTCTTCCTCCCTCATTCCTTCCTAGGTCATAAGAAAATCTAATTTTTATTCGAGTGTCTCAACAAAATTGATTAATTTCTATGCTTAAAATTGTAAAAAAAAATTATATTATGTGATAAATTTACTATCTCATCAAGTACTGTAGTTTTAGGATCCAGTACAATTGTCATCCATGTTTGCTCTTCTGAGTTTTACCTGACAAGAAATAAATGAGTTTTACATTAATTTTGAAAGGTCGAATATATTTCATACTTGGGAAGAGAAAGATATTAGAATTGCATGACCCAGTTTAAAAGAATCCTAATCTACTTCGTTTTATTAAGAGATGTATATCATTTATTGTTTATCCGATTCTGGTATAAATGTAATTTTAGGTGCCTTAATAACACGAAAATCATAGATAAAATGAAGGAACCTTTATTGAAGGAATAGAAAGATTCCAATTCTTTATTGAAGGAATAATGGAAGAGAATAGACGGAAGTTACAAACTGATTATGATAGTAGTTCCTATTTGTTCGAATTGATAGTTGGTCTCACGAACTCCTATCCACACATAATTCTAACCTTGCAAAAAAAGAAAGAGGTAGTGGTAGTGCCCACGGAAAATGATATGGAATTTATAATCCAGAATACAGGAGTAAAAATGAAATTTTAAAATGTATAGGGGTCGAGGATGAAGTTATGGAGGGGCAAGAAGAAGATCTTCACCGGCCACTCCATGAAACTGAGGCAGTGATCAGCTCAAAATTGGTAACTCCTTGAGGAATCTTCACACACATATTTTGATATCCAATATCACGATTCAATTCCTTCGGTGTTCTCTTTACAAAATAAGTTCTACCTAGCTTAAATATACATTTGATTTTTATTTTCGTTGTTTTTATTTAATTTGATTTTATTTAATTTTTGTTTTGTTTTTAATTAAGTTTACATTTTTGTCGAATTTTAATCAATTTGGTCTTTTTAACTAATAGTGTTTAAATAGTTAGCATTTTTTAGAGTATATGTCATGTGTCAACTTCTGGTTTTTTTATTTATTTATTATTTTTTTAATTTCCTTTTAAGTTTTTAAAAAAATTAAAATTTTTAAATTTTTTTTTAATTTCAAAAAAATTGTTCACGTGTCAATTCATAATTGTGTAAATGCTAGTATTACGTATCAGTTTATGGTTGTATTATTATTTTTTTGTTCAATTTAGTCTCAATATTCGTTATTTTTGTTCAATTCAGTCTTATATTCATTATTTTTGTTCAATTCAGTCTTATATTCGTTATTTTTGTTTGATTTAATCTAATTTTTTGTTAAAATAGAACAATTTAATTTTTAAAATTGATATTATTATTTAGTTATTTTTGAAATTCAATTATAAATTATTATATTTAATTATAAATTGAATATAATTCTTAGATTTAATTGTCAAATAGAATATAATTATTTAAAATATTATTGAAATATAATTATTACAAATTTAAAAATATATATTAACAAAATTGACATTTAAATCTAAAATATTTAATATTTTTATTGAATTTTAGATATTAAAATCTAAAATATTTTATATTTAAATGTTAATTTTATAAATATTAGTTTACTTTTCTAAAATTTTTTGTATATTTAAAATAGTTTTAAACATCAATTTTAAAAGCATTTTAGAATATAAATATTATAAAAAGAAATTAATAATTATATTCTTGTAATATTTTAAATAATTATATTCTATTTAGCAATTAAATATAAAATCTTTATTCAATTTATAATTAAATTTAATAATTTATAATTTAATTTAAAAAATAATTAATAAAAATGTCAATTTTAGAAAAAAATATTAATATAATTTTTATAAAAGATATTAAATTTTATGTCAATTTGAAAGGGACAAAATTGATTTATTTTAACAAAATTTGGGATTAAAT
This sequence comes from Vigna unguiculata, assembly GCF_037176805.1. Lineage (NCBI taxonomy): Eukaryota > Viridiplantae > Streptophyta > Magnoliopsida > Fabales > Fabaceae > Vigna > Vigna unguiculata. The sequence continues at coordinate 32,030,945 of NC_140797.1, forward strand.
TGAACAAAATTAATGAATCCAAAGACTAAATTAAACAAAAAAAATAACAACCACAAAGTGACACGTCGTACTAGCATTGACACGTGGAACAATTATGACTTAACACGTGGACAATTTTTTTAAAATTAAAAAATTATAAAAAAAATAATTTTTTTTAAAAAAATTATAAAAAAAATAATTTTTTTTTTAAATCAAAAAATCCAGGAGCTGACATGTAGTATATATTGTTCAAAAACGTTAACTATTAAAACATCTTTTGTAAAAAGGACCAAATTAAACAAAATTTGACAAAAATGAGGACATAATTGAATACAACACAAAAATGAGGATCAAATTTAATAAAAATAACAAACATAGGAACCAAATATATATTTAAATCTTAATAATTTGTATCTCGATTTAACTAGCATGATTCTATATTAATAAAGAAATTATTTTTAATAAAGTTTTGTTGATATTTTTTTAGAATATATGTAACAACATTTCAATAGATTAATGAAAGGTTTGATGTGATTTAGAAAGAGAAGAGAAATGTTTGTTGAAAAATAAACTTTGTAAAAAAAAGTTTCTCAAAATATAATAATCCTCATAAAATATACCATTATAAAAAAATTGATTTTTTCAATTAATCAATCCAAGGTTAATTATGACCTATTTTAAATCTAATATTACTTAGATTCAAAACATAGATTAAACAAATTAAATTTAATATTACTCTGTTAATGAGTAAGTATTTGAAAACGTAACCAGCTGAGAAAACCCACTGTAAAACGAGAGTTTTGAACGTAAAATAAGCATAGCGGCATTTATTGACTATGGAGATAACATGGTAAGTTTCAATTTTATATGAAATGTGAATACAATGCCATTGCCATGCCTCACTAATTATTAACCTTTTTCTCACTTACACGTCAAATTCAACACCACATGGTTGGTTTGGAATAATTTATTTACCAATAAAATAAAATAAATGGTGAAAAATTAAACAATTTACATCTTACCAACATAGAAAATTATGTCATATCAGAAAAAACCTTCATCCATTGAACAAATATTTCAAATTTAGATAAAGATTTTGAAACATGAATTAAATAAAATGTTGATTTTTTTTCTTTCTCAAATAAATTGAGGAGATTGATTGTCTCTTAGGTATAAATTGCTAATATAGGAGACTTAACATTATTTTCAACATAAAATTTTAAGACTTTATGTTTATAGGTCTTGGTTTTTTATATATCACTCAACTTTTTTATTTCTCCCAAATACTTTAAAGTCACGCTTAAAATTCTCAAATAAAAATATGTTTTTATGGTAACCTCTTTCAAAAACTTAATCTTCCATTCTATAACCTCTTACAAAAAACTAGTTTTCAAATTCAACATTTAGGAAAATAATTCTTGCATTTTTCATAGAACCAACTGATCCATTGGATCCAAAATCTTAAAAAAATTATAAAGATGTTTATATTTAAAACTTCAAAAAAAATTAAGAAAGTTTTCATTAAAAAATATTATTTTTATAAATTTTACTAAAATCCACTTCGAGTAGTCTTGAGACAATTAAAATTCCCCTTAAACAAATTAATCAATTTAAATTCACATAAATCTAAATTTAAGCCATTCAACTTGAACAACCTATATAGATTTTAGAGTAGACATTCAATTTAAATTAAATTTTTGAACAAAACATTTGAAAAGTTACCTAAAGAGTTGTTACATTCTCTTGAACTATAACTATAGGTGTGATGGTGTGTTTTTCAAAAGGACAATGATACCATGACTTCATCATTTACTTCTTTACGTAGTTTAGTGTGGATCATTGATTAATGTATCATTATCTTTTCCTTTTTCTTTTGAAAAAATCATTTACTCACATTAAGCCACGCTAGAAGTAAAGGATGAGAGTAAAAAAATGGGAGTCAAAGTATAATTTTCCTTCTCAAGAATAGATTAGTAAGTATAATCAATTATAACAAATTGAAATTAATTTTTTTTAATAAAAATATTGAAAAGTATTTATCAAATAGTTAGTTTCACTTAAATGCAGTAAATGGAATATGTGAAAACCTAGAAAATGATTATGAGTAGGAAGATGTTTTATAAAATGAACTATTCAATATTTTTATTATGTTTAATTACTCGGAACATGTCCAGTTTGATTCCAAAATTTTAAAATGGTACCCACTTTTAAGTTTGTCTCAATTTAGTACCCAAATTCGTAATGTGCATCAATGTAGTACCCTCATTTAAGTTTTCGCAAACGTCATTAAGTACCTTGCCATGTGTCAGCCTCTGGTTTTGTTACATTGATATTTTTTATACTCATGAATAACAAAGTTTTGGTAAATTTGTTATTCATGACTTTTACCATTAACTTTAATATAAATTTCAATACTTAATTTTACAAGTCATTTTTAGTAATAAATATCAATATAACATTTATATAAATAATAAATTTTGTCTTAAAAGAGATACAATATTTCTCTATTTTTAAAAAAAAAATATTTGAACAAAATTCAAACAAATAGAGCGTGTACTAAATTAAAACAAATAGACATATATGGGGACTAAGTTGAAATCAAGACAATGACAATTGGCAGCTATCTTGCCACGTGTCACTGTCAATGCCACGTGTCACATCAAGGATCTGACACGTGGTATTTTTTAAAAAAAAATTAAAAAAAAATTAAAAATTAAAAAAATAAATAAAAAAAAAACCAGAGGCTGACACGTGGCAATGTACTTAATTGCGTTTGCGAAAACTTAACGGAGGGTACTACATTGATGCACATTACGAATTTGGGTACTAAATTGAGACAAACTTAAAAGTAGGTACCATTTTGAAATTTTGGAACCAAACTGGGTATTTTTCGAGTAATTAAGCCATTTTTATTATTAAATAGTTAGGTATAAATAGAATTCTATTAGAAACATCTATCTATCTATCTAGAAATTCTCTTTAGAAATTTTCTTGTCCTCTCTAAAAATCTAACTCCATCTTTCCTTTTTTTTCAAGATTCAAGCATACCTTTGTATTCCTAGCATCAAGAGTAATATTCTTGACCTATCAATTTCTCAAATAAAATAAGTTCATTTTTTTCCTATTTTTGACTCAAATTTGATCTTGATTGATTTAGAAAGTTTCATCGTTTTTCTTATTCTGTTGTAATTCTACAAATATGCTTAGATAATTCATCTAAGCTCTGTTTGTATTTTAGCACATCTTGTGAGACGTAGAAAGTAAAAATAGTTTAAACATAACATTTCAAAAGAGGCAAGGAAAGTTAGTTTTAGTTTCTTGCTTGTGATAATTGTTGAGAATCGTAACTTTGAATTATTTGATTAGAAGATGCTTGGCGGATCTTGACGAATAATGTTGGGGAGCCAAAAAATACGTTCAAAATTTATATATTTAATTACTCTCACAAATACAACAAAAATGAATACAAAATTTAGCATAACTAAAACTATAAAATAAATCACATATATTTGAAGGATTGTCCTTCACTCTCGCTCTTTCATATTTTTTAACTCATAAATAATTAAATCATAACTAACATTTTAACTATTTATTTTTCAATGTAAATAACAACAAAAAAATTAACCTTACCAAAGATTGACATAATTCAAACATGTTAATAAATCTTCAAATATGGACGGTTAGGAGCATCAACAACAATTTTTTTTTTTAACGTTGTATTTCATATAGCCCCAATTTTAAATAAGTTTTTATACTTTCATTTCTTTTACTCATTACATATTCTCATATTTGAAAACATTTTCTTGAATCATGTTTCAATGAATTAATATGAACTTCTCATATGTAATTCTTTTAACATTAAGAAAGGCTCCTCTAATTGCACAACTAAATCATTAGCAATATGTTTTAAAATATGTTAAGAAATTGAACTTGTTGTCTCATCCTCATTCATAACTTTCCTTTTATTACTTCTAAGAAAATAATCTATTATTTTATTATTTATCTATATACTTTTTATCTTTTAAAAAGAAAAGTTTAAGACTATAAAATAACTTATCATAATTTAATACAAAAATTGAGAGACGTCATTACTAAAAAAAATCTATAATTATAAAACACAAATAAAAATCGGTTATGAAAAGATACATTATACATAATTTTTCTTTTATATTCATAAAAAAATAAATATACATAAACTAAAAAAAAATATTAAAGTAATATTTTACGATCAAGTAAGACAAAAAAAATGTATTTTTTTTCAAGAATGAAACAAAAATAATAAAAAATGAATGAAAATAATAAATTTGTGTCTAACTTGATTTTTTTTTTCTTAAAAACAAAAAAAAAATGACTAAAAAAATGCCTAATTTATATATTACATTTAATTTTTAGTATATATTACATTAGTTTAAAAAGTTTCAAAAACTTTGGGGGGCCATGGTGAACCCTGCTCCTTCCTAAATCCACCGATGCTTGATTGAGTTGTTGGACTGATTAGATGTGTGAAATTTGGTGCTTAGATGTGGGTATGAATGATTATTGTTTTCTCAATTTCGGAAACTGGATGTGAGAATTGGGGTTTCAACATCTATATGAAGTATACCATTTTTACAAAGAAAATAGAGAAAAAAGTAAAATGTAATAGAAATAAACAAATACAAAAACTATATTATACTATTTATTATATGAATTGAAAGAAAAAAAAAAAAATATATATATATATATATATATATATATATATAAAATTTGAAATACAAGGTTTCTCAGGACTTTGTTGAAAAATACTTGTTTTTTTTAAAGAAATATTTGTATTGATTCATTACAAACTATGTCTACTTCTTTTTCACCAATTTATAAAAAAGTTCACTAATTTATATCATTACACACTGTTTTTTATATTACTCCATAATACAATTTAATTATAGTTTATTTTGTGGATACTATTTAACCTGGTTTCAATTTTAATTAAAACATATGGATATTTGTATGAGTGTGTAATACTTGATATTTTAATTTCAACCTAACAAATATGAATCTTTTACTAAGTAATTTGCAAAACTTGTTTTAACTTTTATTTGGTCGTTAGTTTTGTGTTGTTGTTTACTCATTTGTACTCTTTTCTATATAGTTATTTGATCTTTATCTAATTATTGCCAGATATGTATAGTTATAGTTTCTTTATTAATAATTAACATTGAAGGAAAAAATAATAATATTGAATCATTGATAATATATAAACCCCAAGTGAAAACAAAAACATAAAACTTTCATCAACAACTCAACCATATAATACAAATTGGTCTCTAGATGATGATTAAATTAGTAAAAAAAAGTTTACATGGAAATAAGATGGAATAAGTTAAATCACATAAGGTAAACAAACATGTATCCATAGTAACCAAGTGCAGAACAAAAACATAAAAATTTTATCAACAATTGAACCACGTAATACAAATTGATCTCGTAAGAGATGATCATAAAAAGTAAAAGAAAATTAGATAAGATTAAGAAAAAAAATAAAAATATCATAACAAATATAAAGTAAGATTAAGAAAAAGAAAACAATAACATTACAAATCCAAAAGAACCCAACAAATATACTCTTCAATATGCTTAACTCCGCAAAAAAAAAAAAAAAAAAACACAACCCAAAAGTTAAGAATGGCAAGGATATATTAGAACGAATATACGAGAAAAAAAATAGGTTCAAGAAAACCAAACATTTAGGACTATAGTTACCGGACAAATAGCCATGGTCCCCATTTCTTTTTTTTATATATATTTATGTAAATTGATATATAATTAATATACTTAATATATTTTGTTGTATAAATATTCTTGCTTTCATCTATTTAGGATCAATTTTTCAAGTGCAAAGTATTTTTTTTTTCATTGTTGTCTCTTTACAAAGTCGGTTTAAGGATAAAGTAAATAAAACACTGGTTTAGACTTTCAGAAAAAAGAAGGCCTCAACATTTTTTTTATTACTAATATTTCTTTATTAAATTAATTATAAATTGTGTTTAAGAAAAAAACACTTCATATTTTTTTCTGTAATAATATACCTCTATTAAATTAATTATAAAATTATGTTTAAGAAATAAAAAAAGGTCTAAACAAAATATTTTATTACTAATATATCTCTATTAAATTAACTATAAGTTTATATTTGTGAATAAAATTCAATTAACTTATTATTAGTATATGTTAATTTGTCTTGGTATTAATAACGATAATTAATGCGTTAAAATTTTTAGTTAGTAAATTATAATTTTGTTTAGGAAAGAAAAAATAATTAGTTATCTTTATTATCTTATAATGAATCAGGATTTTATTTTCTTCTTCTTCTTTTTTTCCTTTTTATCTCTTTGTGACTATCTTGCCTCTAGTTACTTTATTCTCTTTTAAAAGTCATTTTTTTTAGGGTTTTGACATATTACATTTCTTGAATCTTATATTGTCCGTGTGTACCAATTTTTTCATCCTCATTTATAGTTAGTATGTTTTTTTATTTCGATTTGTGTTGTTATTGTTTTTATTCTGTTTTGGATTTGTATAGAATTATAAATGCATTTCTTTTGCCCAATTTTGTTTTTCGCTACTTTTCAACTTACGAGTTTCGAGAGTTTTTTGTATATATCTTGACGAAAAACTGATTTTTTTCTACAAAATATTAATTAGATTCGAGTTTAGTCATCTCAATTTATTGAGTAATGATTTACAATCAAAAGATATGTGTTTTAATGAAACTATTGAACAATTAAAAGGTCTTCTTTCATTTCTTATAATTGTCCGGAGAAATTGGAATTGTAAATGCATTGATTTCTGCAAAGGAAATTGCTTTTGAAATGAATATAAAATCTAAGCTTCGTAAAAAATGTATTAGAGGTAGAAAGAAACAATTTGACAAAAACGTTGAGAATGAAATTGTAAAATCTTTTCAATAATCAATTAGAGTTGATTACTTTTTGTATGCAATTACCACACTTCAAAGTATATTTCAACAATTTAAAATATGTGAAGATATTTTTGGTTTTTTTTATTTAGTGTTAAAAAATTAAAGTTACTAGATTGTACATTTTTGAAAGAAAAATGCTTAAATCTTGAAAAATCTTTAAAATGTGATAATTTGTTGGATATTGATGAATTTGATTTATTTTCAAAATTAAATATACAAGAGAAATTATGTTTGGAAAATGATAGACCAATTGACATTCTTAGTTATATAAAGAGAATATGTTTTTTTTTTCAAATGCATATATAACTTATAGAATAATGTTAACATTTTGATGTTAGTTACTTTTGAGAGGAGTTTCTTAAAACTAAAAGATAATACAAATTTATTTAAGATCAACTATGTTTGAAGAAAAATGATATGAATTAGTCTTATTATTTATTGAAAAGAAATGTTAAATAGAATTAATTGTCACAATTTAATAATTATTTTGCATAAAAAAATTCAAAAAATAAATTTTTAAGTTTTCATCGGCTCTTTCAAACTCTTGAACCGGCCCTTAAGAGGTGAACTTGGATTACTAAAAAAGTGCATTAATTTAACTTTGTTGTTTCTTTTATTAGTGAAGTAACTTGATTTCTTTCAGAGAATGATCAGACATTAATTTCACAAGACACAAATAAATAAGATGACTCAGAACTCAAACTTTTATTGATAATTATATATATATATATATATATATATATATATATATATAGACACTACAAAAAAAAGAATATATAGCATGAGTCATTTTATGGAGGTTAAAAAGACCTCCACAAATAAAAATCATATAAACTGATTATGATAAATTTTCTAAAAGCTAATAATAGTGGAGGTTTTCTATTTTTTTTAGGAGGTTTATGATTTCCGCAAATTACGACACATTCTTCTCTGAAGTAAAACACATTCTTCTCTGAAGTAAATGAAATTTTCCAAGTGAAAGCTAAGTTAACACTGCCATAAGTTCACAGTGCGGAAACCTCATCCAATTGAAAACCTAAGTCGACCAATTGAAACCATGTCGTAGCTCCGTCGCGCTACACCGTCTCCGTCGCGTCGTCGCGCCCATCTCCGTCGCGTTGCGCCGTCTTCGCCCATCTCCGTCGCGCTACGCCTTTGCCCATCTTCGTCGCGCTGCGCCGTCTTCGACCATCTCTGTCGCGCTGCGCCGTCTTCGCCCATCTCCGTCGCGCTGCACCGTCTTCGCCCATCTCCGTCGCGCTGCGCCGTCTTCGCCCATCTCCGTCGCGCTGCGCCGTCTTCGTCGCGCAGTCTTCGTCGCGCAGTCTCCGTCGCGGCGTCTCCGTCGCGCACTCTCCCTTACGCCGTCTCTGTCGCGCAATCTCTGTCGCGCCGTCTTCGTCGCGCCATCTCTATCGGCCTTCTCTTCTTCGCTTCATCTCGGTCGCACTTTCTCCGTTTCCCGTCTCCGTCGCGTCATCATCCCGGTTAGCCTCTGTGGTAGCCTCTTTCGTTACGCCCTCTCTTTCACTCTGGCCCTCCATCACATTCAGTGGCTTCTTTACAGGTACACCTGGAAATTTGGATTGTGATAAACCTTTGAATTGCCTGTGTGAAGAGTTCAATTTCTTTTACTGTGACGTAGGAATCATAAGTATCATCTAGAAGAGAGATACAACCAATCAATTTGCTCTCTATCTTTCTTGCAATACTATATTAAGCTTTGTAAGTCATGGTCACTGACCACAAATAACACTCAACTACCATATCTCTTGCGTAAGACACCTTTGTCGCACTATCTCTTGTCCAATGCTTTCTGAGAGTATCACTTATGGTCAATTAATGTGTTTCTTCACTTTTGTTTTTACTTGCAGCTGTCAATGGACTCATTAATTAATCTCAACTAGCATCCTGGTTTTATTCTCTATCTCTTTATTCATTTGTCATGTTTATGTTGCCTATATTATTAAAACTAGCATTATTTGTGTAGCCTACATTGAAGAACAACTACCATCTGTGTTTTTAGTCTTGTCTTTATTCTGCAGAAAATTTAAAAACTGTTCTAAAGTATATCCTAATACTAAAACTTACAAAACATTATTATAACAATGCTAACAAACCTAAATTTTCCTTTAGAAACTATTCTTAAAATTATCTACTCTCTAGAATTATAACAGCAAAATAAAAAAGTGCACTTATGAAAAAAAAATACCAAAACTAAAACTGCAGCAAAACTCCAATCATAAAAAAAGTGTGCCGTACATTTCCTATAGAATATAATTTACTTTTTTAATAGTCTTTTTATAATACATTATGTGTATCTTTATTAGTATCTCCTTTCAATTTTAGAGCACATTATCATTTTGATCATTATTCTTCCTACATGCATAATGGGCTTTAACTTAATAATTGGTTCTCAAATTTTATTTTCTTTGTACCGGTTTAAATTGGTTATATGTAACATTTCAAATGAGAAATTCTTTATTAGTGAGAAAATGAAATAAAATTTGTAAATAAAGATTAAAATGAAAGGGTTACATATTTATTTATTGGTGAACCATATTTCTTATATTCTTCTATACTTTATAAGTGTTTGTGTATTTTATAAAATACTCATTGCCATTTTGTTTAGGTATCTATTCCAATGGATAAATCTTGGATTGTTAAGCCTCGGAATACAATTGAATACTCAATTGGTTTAAAAAAATTCTTAGATTTTGCTTTTGAAAATGGGGCTGTTGGAGATACAATTAAATGCCCATGTCCTAAATGTGGGTTTATGAAATGGCAAACTAGAGGCGTAGTTGAGGAGCACTTGATTTTAAAAGCATTTCCCAAAAATTATGTTATATGGAATCTTCATGGTGAGAAACAAATAGAAGATATTTCTAGTAATGAAGATGATATACAAGAGGCATTTCATTATGAAAATCCAATGGAAACAATGATCAATGAAGCATTTGGGCACTATAGGCAAGAAGGTACTAATCTAGGCAAAACACAACCATTGGGTGTAGATGATGTTTTGAATGAAAGGCCAAAGGAGTATCATAATGAGTTTATTGATTTTCTCAATGATGGAAATCAAACATTGTGTGACGGGAACAAGTACACAAAATTAGAGTTTGTAATCAAATTATATCACATCAAGGTTTTGTGTGGATTAAGTGACAAGGAAATGACTATGATCCTAGATTTGTTAAAAGATGCATTTAATGAAGCAAACTTGCCTCTTTCTTTTTATGAGGCTAAGAAAACCATCAACAAACTTGGTCTTAGTTATACCAAAATAGATGCATGTCCGAATGATTGTATGTTATATTTAAGAGATGATGAAAAAGATTTGCAAACATGCAAACATTGCGGTACATCTAGATGGAACCCAAAGAAGAAAAAAAAACAACCTGCAAAAGTTTTGCGTTACTTTCCATTGAAACCAAGATTGCAAAGATTGTTTATGTGTTCTAAGACTGCAGAGCATATGAGATGGCATTCTTTAGAGAACAAAGATGGGTTCATAAGGCATCCAAGGGACGGTGAGGCATGGAAAACATTTAGTTTATTGCATCCTGAGTTTGCTTCTGATCCTCGAAATGTTCGTTTAGGCCTTGCTAGTGATGGTTTTAATCCTTTTGGTACTATGAGTTCTACTTATAGTATTTGGCCAGTGTTTTTAATTCCATACAATCTTCCACCATGGATATGTATGAAGCACACTTCATTGATCCTATCCATGATCATTCCAGGCAAGCAAATGCCAGGAAATAATATTGATGTGTACTTACAACCCCTTGTGGATGAGTTACGTGAGCTATGGAATGATGGTGTGGAGACCTTTGATTCTTCATTGAATGAAACTTTTAGGATGCGAGTAGCTCTTATGTGGACAATTAGTGACTTTCCTGGTCTAGGCATTTTATCTGGTTGGAACACACACACAGGTTTAGCTTGCCCTACTTGTAACTTTGATGCAATACCTTGTCGTCTTCCTTATAGTAAGAAGTGGTGTTTTATGGGGCATCGTCGCTTTTTGAGTAGAAACCATAAATTCAGATTGAATCGTGTTCGCTTTGATGGAAACACTAAAACAAGGAATCCACCACTAAAATTATCAGGATCTGACATTTTTAGGCAAGTTGAAAATATTAATGTTACATTTGGGAGAGGAGTAATTTTGGATGGTAGAGGAAAAAGATCTAGAGAAGAAGTTAAACAATGGAAAAAAAGAAGCATTTTCTTTGAACTTCCGTATTGGGAGTCTAATTTGTTACGCCATAATTTAGATTTCATGCATATTGAAAAAAATGTATTTGACAATTTGGTATATACTTTGTTAAATGAAAAGCCTAAATCCAAAGACAATGTAAATGCTAGGAAAGATTTAAAGGAAATGGGCATAAGAGAGGATCTTTGGCCAGATGATAATGGAAGATATCACCTTGCTTTGTTTTCACTAACTCGTGATACCAAAAAGTTGTTTCTCAAAACTTTGAAAAATGTTATAGTACCGGATGGTTACTCAAGTAACATTTCTAGATGTGTTGATGAGGTGCAACAAAAAATATTTGGGCTAAAAAGTCACGATTGCCATATTATTATGGAGCAATTACTACCGCTGGCAATACGTAATTTGTTACCAAACCATGTCACTGCAACCTTGGTGGAGTTTTGCTCATTTTTTAAAGTCCTTTGTAGTAAAAGTTTAAATCCACAAGAACTTGAAATGCTTCAAGATCGCATTGTGCTAACACTTTGCCACTTAGAGATGTTATTCCCACCATCATTCTTCACAGTTATGGTTCATTTAACTGTCCATCTGGTAGAGGAAGCAAAACTTGGAGGTCCAGTTCATTATCGATATATGTATCCTATAGAAAGGTAATGCTTAGTACTTTTAGATTAAGGTATCATTATCATAAATATCCAAGTTGTTTACTATAATTATTTCTCATTATTATAGGGAATTAGGTCATTTAAAGACCTTTGTACGAAACAAGGCAAAACCAGAAGGTTCTATAGCTGAGGGATACTTAGCTGAAGAGTCTCTTACCTTTTGTTCTAGATACATTGAAGATATAGAGACAAGGTTCAATAGACCAAGACGTGTTTGTGATAAAACAGGTGATAATGTGCCTTTTCTGTCATCTATCTTCCCACAAGGTGGGAAGCCAGTAGGAGGTTCCTCGAATTTTACTTTAACTCAGATGCAAAAACTACAAGCCCATCGATATGTGCTTTTAAATTGTCCAATAGTCACACCATTTGTTGAGTGAGTAATCTACATTAAGTGTGTGATTTGTATTTAAACTAATTAAATTATATTAGTCATGTTGTTTGATTATATATGTAGTGAATTTAGACAACTAATAAAAAGAAGTTCAAGGGGAAGGCGACCTTCAACCACTGAGATCGAAACTAGAGTGTTTAAAGAGTTTGTTGATTGGTTTCAAAGGCGGGTAGGTTATCAAATAGTACACTTTCTGTTATTTACTATGTTTTCTTTCAATTATGGCTAACATAACTTCTTTATTTAGATTATGAATCCAGAAACAACAAATACAATGTCTAATGACTTAAAGTTTCTAGCACGAGGTCCATTGGAAAATGCTAACAGATTTACTGCGTACAACATCAATGGGTTTAAATTTCGAACATTGACTCGAGATGAGGGATTGAGAACACAAAATAGTGGTGTGTTTTTAACATCTAATACAGCTTGTGTATCAAGCAGTGTTGACAGGAACTTAAGGCAAGTGGACTTATCCTATTATGGAAAGTTGGAGGATATCATTGAGCTTAATTATTATGGTCAATTCAAAGTTGTTCTTTTCAAGTGTAAGTGGGCAGATACTACACGAGAAAGAGGATATAAAAAGGATCAATGGAATTTTAATTGTGTTAACTTTGATAGACTAATTCATATTGGAGATCGTGAAGAACATGAACCTTATATTTTGGCATCTCAAGCACAAATGGTATATTATGTAGATGATGTGGTCAATAAAGGATGGAGTGTTGTTGTGCATTTAAAGCCAAGAGATTTGTATGAAATGGGAGAAATAGTAGAAGAGGTATATGAAAATGAGCCATACCAAGATCAAGAGCTAGAGAAATTTTATAGTAATGACAATGAATATGTGCAATTGGCTACAAACCATTTAGATGGTGATATCCCTGACTCAAATGTATGAGTTGAAAAAATAATTAGTAATAAATTTTATCTTAAAGGTAATATTTTTTATATTCAAAGTTATTTTCAATGCATGTATACTTGACTCATGTTTGATTTCTTAATGTTATTTTCTTAAGGTGATTATATGTTACTTCCTCTTATCAATTTCAGGTTAGGAAGGACATATATATAAAGAACCTATAATAAAAAGTGTACTCTTTATTCTCTGGTTCTCTTTCTTCTCTAGTTCTCTTTCTTCTCTGGTTCTCTTCACAGGTTATAACTTATATATAGTTTCTTGCACTTCATTAAATGCATTCTGGTTGTGAATTTTAACTATCTAAAGCATTTTTTTTCATCTGTTAGGTCTGACCTTGTTGTGAACTTACCAATTGTTTTGATCTAAGTGCACCGTAAGTGAAATGGTTCACTCCTAAAGAAGTATTTATTAATTTCCTATAAATTGCAATGCTTTTATGTTATCCATCATGATTTTTTCTGTAAATGATGTTGAAACTGAAACTGAAACTGAAAATAGACATGCTGTAAATGATTTTTTCTGTTACAGTCACTTGGTACTTTCATCAAGTGAATCATCAAATTCTATAAGCTGTGGCAGTGTTCCCTTCAAGTGAGGTAGGTCTACACCATGCAGCAGAGTGATGAGATCAAATTATATATATTGTGAACTTTGCCACACAAACATTACCAAAATAATTGAATATCAAATTAGGATAGTGGTTCCACACAAGAATGCATAGCAGATAGTGACCGAAATTTGGCTTAGAAAAATCATAGGTACTGTATGATTTGTGTTGACTGCCACACCTTTTTCAAATTTGTCTCAAGGGAAATTATTGTTAGAGATATTAATAGATTCCACCATTTTAAAGATGGCTCATGTTCCTGTGGTGATTACTGGTAATATCATCATCATCCATTCCCAGTTTCATAAGATACGTAGATTCTTTATCTTTACTACTGCAATTGTTTCATGACTATAGTCACTATTGAAACACTGTTTCAATAGGTGCTAGCCAAGCAAGCAAGCCATAACACAGCAGTGGTGAATATTTCTTAGCCCTTGGTTCTGATAATAGTGATTGTGCCTCTTCCCTGTGTGTGAATTCTAGTAAGGGCCACCACTGCTTTCCCTGCTAGCCATAACACATCTAAAAAGAAAGAAAAGAAAATTGAAGAGGAAAAGAGTAGTTAGAGAAAAAAAAAGCATTACAGAGTGAACAAAAAAACTGTTTCATTATTTTAGTGTTACTGTTAGCATTGTTAGAACAAGACATCAAAAGTTAAAATCTGTAAATTGATTTTAACTGAGAGAAACTTAATGTTTGTTACCTTTTTATTTTCTTCTATTAAAAGTATTTATAGGAGAGTTTATGCAAACAAGACCATAGTTTTCTATTACTGTACCATTTGTTTGATTATTAGTAATATGCTATGAATGCTATGAATCTTGGTAATATGCTATAACCAAAAAAACTTATCAGTCTGGTTTACCAAGTTATGATTAATTGGAGCACAAAAATTTGATTACTTTTCTGTGGTAGACCTATGCATGGATGCTATTGTAATACTGCAGCTACAAACTTCCACTGGTAATTTCTCTTGATTGTGCTTGTTTTTGTCTTTGTTATTGTCAATTTTAGTTAAGTAGAATCCTTGTTCTCGACCTATAGAAAGTAGTTAATTGCTTCATGTTGAACACAAGTGTTGGTCTCACACAGAGATAAACTAGATCAATATAAAAAAGTTGTTCTTTCAGATTGTTGTTCTCACACAAAGTTGTTCTCACACAAAGTTGTTCTTTCAGATCAATATAAAAACTAGATCACCCACACCACTGACTCTTCCAAATGTTGATGTTTCTTTTGGTATATCTTTCAGATTGTTTTCTCCTAGAGTGCTCATCTTAATATAAATGGAGCATAAATCTATCTCATCTACATTTTTTTATCATGTGTTACCTATATGATCTAGAATTGGATAGATTAGTCCAATTGGATAGATAAGTTTTCTTTATTGTTGTGGCATGAGAATAGTACTCTAGAGGAATATCTGGAGGAGATCCCGCACTGCCATATGCATATTCTGGCTTGCAAGTTATTTTTGCAACTTCTCCGACCTAGCAAGATTAGCAGATAAATATCAGGATCAAATCCATTATCTAAATACAGTTTCATCAAAAGTATGCTTTCTTAGACCTTCATGGTTTTGAATGCAATCTCCCAAGCCTTGATAACACTGCCCTTCCCAATCTCAAAAGAAAATATAGTGTTATCTTCATGTGTTGTGTCAAAAACTTCACTGGTATCAGCAAGTGTGCCTTCATAGTGAACTGATCAGCACAAAAAAACATTTAGATGAGAATCAGTAAAATCAAGCATTTCATGCAAACAAACTTCAAACACATCCAATTTAGAGAATTAAAACTTATGGTCAGATTAGATATACTTCATAGGCCAAAAAAGCTATCATATAAAAGGTCCACTTTTGAATATTGTCATTAGATACTCAACTAATATGTGACAGTGAAGCTACCATTCACATTCCATGAGCAGATTAAACACAATGACCAAATTGCATACATGCTCACTAAATAGAGATATTCTACATTGTTAGCCGTTATTAGGTTTCCCTATATTATACTTTGAATGATTATAAATAAAGGGTTTACAAGTGTGATTATACACTCAATTCACAATAACAGAATAACTCTATATCTAAATGGAAAACTCACCCTGAGCTAGAGACTAATCCAACCCACTGTATAATAGTCCAACATGATATCTCTATAACACTCTCAAATAGATGGGCCTTGACACAGAGATACTCGTGAAGATAATTACATTTTCACATATAAGGGGAAATTTTAACATTCAATTAAAATTTGAAACAGCTCCCCAAGTGAAGTCCTGTGTTCTTTCTTTGCTGCAGCAGTTGTTTCAGACAATTCAATAGCTGTTCCAAAGAGATATCTCTGGAGTGGACAAATTGCAGCACCATTTCCATTTGGTTCTGCACCTTCTATTGGCTTTCCACTGAGTGTTATTATCTGGAATTTGTAAGTCAGTGTAGCCTAAACCTCTCTGGCATAATGATATTCTGTTTCTATTCTATCCAAAGCAGCATTCTGTTTATATTATACCTTGTAACATGCAGACTAATTATTCGCACTCAAGAATTATAGTAGGGTGATAACCTTAGATTTTCTTGTTTTTTCTATTTCCATCTCTGTTATTATGTTAATGTATTTTCACTATGAACAACAAGTTGGTTCTATTATATGTGTACTTTTGTAATGACAAATTCATTGCATGTAAATAGGTTTGAGTTGAGGGTACTCACCCTTGGATTTCACTTGGATTTCTCATAAATATATGTAGCCATGCCAAAGGTGAAGCGTTTCCGAAATCCACAAAAATCATCACTTCAGCCTCCAACTAATTCTTTACCATCAACAAATCCTGCACCAACAAATGAAACCTCATCACACACTTCAATGAGTACAACACCACCAATAGATTCCTCATTACCCAATGAGAACTCACAGCAACCTGAAACATCTACAAAACATGCTCGACGTGAATCTTCATCATATTGGACTGTTCATGCAATAGGTATATGTCATATTTATTTTTACATGACCATAATTTTTAAAATTTTACTTATGGTTAAGTAAGTTGTTTTATGGTTAAAGACTTAGAAGGAGTTATCAAGAAAATTAAGGTGAAGGTCAGAGAAGTAAATAACTTACCTCGTGGGGAACGCATCATTGTGGACTTTGATGAGTTAGGCATGGCAATTGGTGAAGGACAAGGCGTGCTTGCAGGATATTGTGGTACATTGGCAATTGATTGTAATTTGTTTCCGATTAATTTTGAAAGATGGTCTGGGAAAACAGGCATGCCTGACACTTACTTTTTGGAATGCTTTAAGGAAATATTACAGGTATATCTTTATGCATGTATGACCTTATATCTTTTGTAAATGTTACATTTACTCAAATGTTTACACACTAACTATGTCTTCTTTTTTCAAAAGCCTCGGTTTTGTTTTAAGACTGGTGAAGCTAGTGCACAACGGTATTGCAAGCTAACTCTTGGTAGGAAGTGGGCTGCACATAGGCAGAATTTATGGAATGAGTTCTATGATCCAACAAAAAGCAAAAATGAAATCATAAGTAATGTGCCAAATGGTATAGACAGAACTCAGTGGGCTCATTTTGTTACTTATCGTCTAAAACCGGAAACATTGGTACAAGTTACATTATTTTGAATGGTGTGAATTGTTTGTGTAGATATTTTTTTATTGTTGTGTGAACTTACAATTTTTTTGTTCATAGGAGATTTGTAAAAAGAATAGAGAAAATCGCAAAAAGCAAGTAATTCCTCATACCGGTGGTTCTAAACCTATGTCAAGAAGAAGACATGAGATGGTAATGATATTAGTTAACATGACACTATACTATTTTTTAATTTTTACTATTTAACTTAACTTCTCTTTTTATTTAGTTTTTGGAAACTGGACAGCTGCCTAGTCGGGGAAAGTTATACATTGATACTCATAAAAGAAAGGATGGGTCATTTGTAAATGATGCGGCAAAGGCTATATCGGTTAGTTGTACCATAATATGATATTTTCGTGCATTTTCCTTCAATGTTTAGCGTTTTCACTACATATTGTTGTATGTCTATAGGAATAAATTGAAGTGGGTTTGACTCAAAGCACTAATGATGAATCAGAGGTTTCCCCTAATGATGTTGTTGGTAAAGTGTTAGGCCCAGAGCATTCTGGGAGGGTGCGATGCATGGGTTTAGGAGCAGCTCCTACTAACTCATTTAGAAATACAAGATTTCGACTTTCAGATTTAAGCATTGCTTCATCTAGTGCTGCCACATCATCAACATCTTCTGATCAGTGGCAACAGAAGTACACTAATTTAGAATCCCAAATTCAAACCACCTTGGGTGCACTAAAAGCCTACATGATAATGAAGGAAGGAAAGATCCCTGATGAATTAACTGCCTTCTTTGATCCTCAACCACAAGTAAGTTATGTCCAGCCTTTGGAAACTAATTATCTTGGTACTTATTTGTGATGTGATTTTTGATACAAGAATTATACTGTCTCTGTGTGAGTTAATCATCGATACCAAATAATCATGATTTTTGTGCAGGTTAATGATTTAGTAATAAACTATTTTAGTATATGCATGTTGATTTCATGTTGGTTTCATGATTTGAGGTTGACTTCCTTCTTGCAGCTAATATTTATCTTTTATAATTTCAGCAAACAGGTGATGCAAATGAGCCTGAGTCTTCTATGGGTACAAGAGGATCATCTGGTGGTAGCAACATTTAGGATGTTGATGATGTTTTTTAGGATGAAACCATTTTAATGTATTATGAACTTTGAGTAAGTATGGATTAAGTTGTCATTGTTTCAATTTAAATTGCTTTTATGTTAATATGTTGATTTTGAGAATCAAAAGTTCTAATGATATATATTTGAGCACTTTGGTTGAAGTATTTGATTGAAGTTTACAAAAAATATTGTTGATGTAAAAATATAAGTACCTCAAATGATGACATACATTGTCAAGTATAATAGGAAATTCTAATTACAAACAAAATATTTTTTTTTATGAGATTTGAATAATGCTAGAAAAATACAGTATTAAATCTACAAATTAAATAATACAAACGAAACAGGTTAAAATTTTTACAGTATAATCCTCAAATTGAGGAGGGTATTAACCCCCACAAAAAAAATGAAAAATAGGAATTTTGGAATTAAATAGGTTTATGGAAATAAAGGAGGTTTTAAACCTCTACAAAATAATAGTCATGAATAGGAGAGGTTATAACCCTCCATTAAAAAACTTCCACAATATAAACATGATACCAGGGGTTATAGAAAATCTCCACAAATAACTTGTGGGGAACCTAACTGTGGAGGTTTGAAAAACCCCTGCAAATTATTTTGTGGAGGGTAAAAACCTCCACTAAACGAAATTAAAACCTCCACAATTTAGCTTTTTTTTGTAGTGAGATAAACAAGATCCCAAATTTTATATTTATATAAATTAGTATATAATTTAAATTATTTTTTAATTTAATATTTTTAATATATTTCGCACTCTTAAAATTTTTATACATTTATATAAAAATTTTAACGCTCCTAAAATATTTATAAAAAAAACCTCAAACAGAGACGAAGAAGAAGAGAAAGAGAAAGAAATCAATCTTATACATCAACCCATTCAATGTGTGTATTTCGTAGCATAACAAGATAAATATAAAATTACTATTTTGCAAAAGAAGATTTCAGAGGATAAAATAACCTTATTTTTAGACGAGTATCAAAACAATAGACAGAGTTAGTTATGTAATTTTTGTAATGGTAGTTTTTCTTAAAAGTATAAGAAATTATTTAACTAATATTTAGAATGATAAGAAAACCCTTTTAAGCATACCATCATGAAAATGAGATAAAAATTAACTAAACATTTTAAAATAACAAGATATTGTATTAAAACATATTAATACTTATTTCACTTTAACGTATATATATATACTATTGACAATTTAATACTTTTTATCATAAAATCATTAGATCTAATAGAGTCACATAATTCCATCCAATAACTTAAAACTCAATTATCCAATCCAAGTCTAAAAGAACCACATATTCACTATGTAGTATACTATAATTAATATGTTAATTATATCTTATTATCTTAAAGTGTAAATGTTTATTAATTATATCTTTTTATCCTTAAAGTGTAAATGTTTATTAGTTATATCTTTTTATAATAAGCTACCAATTTCTTCCGTGTATACGTTTTTTATTCCATATGTTTTTCTTTTTCAATTTAATAATAATAAAAATTATCTTTTCCATTTTTGGTGTCTATCCTGTAACAAACAGAGCATAATTTCACCGTATCCATGTCAAATTTGGCAAGCAAAAAAGTAAATAGTTAATAAATAAATAATCCAATAATAGTCCAAAACCATTTAGGGTATGAAATGTTGATATCTTTTCTGTTGTCAGCAAATCATAGCTATGAATTCTGTCTCTGGATATAGACAAAAACACCAAAGCAAAGACTCAAACAAAATCTCTGTGACTCCACAACAATCTTTTGCCCTATAAATTAAAACCCCACCAACAAGAAGTATCCAGATCAATTTCTTTCAGAACAAAAGAAAAGTCAGTTGAAAATGGCTGCTTCCATGATATTCACAGGCCTCAACTCCTCAAGGGTGCTTCCCATTACCAGCCAACCGCACCCATCTTCCCATTTCCCCTCAAACATGCTAAAGTTTGCACCTTTGAGGACCCCTTCTGCTTATTCTTCTTCTGTGTCATGTTCTGCCACCAGGGACCCTTCCTCTGTTCTGCCACTGGAGGAACACCGCAATTTGGATAATGGGTCGGTTTTGCCCAGTAGGCCCGATTCGTTTGGGAGGTTTGGCAAGTTTGGGGGGAAGTATGTCCCTGAGACTTTGATGCATGCACTCACTGAGCTTGAGGCTGCTTTTCATTCCCTCACTGCAGATGAGCAGTTTCAGGTTTTGTGACTCAGGCTCAGCTTTTTCAGCTTTTGCGTTAATGGGGATTTTTTTTTTTTTTTTTTTTGGATTTGGATGTGTGTTGAGTGGTTTAGTGGGTTTTGGCGGAAGTGGGTATCCCAGGCAATGTGCGGTTAGGCTGAAGGTTTTTTATGGCTATGTGGGTTGGTCTTTTAGTCCTTTTGCATAATGCTTGCTGGTATTGCTCACAAATTGGTTGTTGAAATGTGGCACTGATGATGATTGTAACTGTTTTTGAAAGCTTAGGGTGTTTGGGATTGTTGCTTTGTTTGTTGAATTGAATCCTCTATCCATGGCATGACGGAAATGGGGCATAGCCAGAAACTGAACCGAGACTTAGTTTTTGCAAGGTTTCTAAAAATGATATGCTACTGCAACTGCGATTGCAACGAGGAGGTTTTTGGGGTATTTGCAACCGCAGTTGTGGCCATATCAGCCGTATTTATCTAGCAAATTTCTGCAAGATCAGGGATAGCCACTAAACTGTGATAGCAATTTAAAACCCTTGAGCTTTTTTTCTCTAGAACGGCCGAGAGTTACATACAATCAATATTGTTATTTTGTAACCTTGATGTTTTATTTTTTTTCCTTTGTGCTGTTCCTTTTATTTTGATGCTTGTGAACTATGAAGTTTGTACAAGCCTCACAAATGGTGTATCCGGTACAAGTTGAAAGACATTTTTTTTCTCTTTGAAATAATTTTGACATGGTTCTGACATATGTCAATAAGGACAAATACAATTATTTTCCGAAAACCCATAAATTTTCAAATTTATGGTATAAGTTTCTATTATGATTATAGAAATAAGGAACAAATCTCATATGGTCACTACTTTTCACTTTTTGGATATTAGATAGATAGATCAAATTCATTTTTGTATTAGGTGACAATATGTGACAATATGTTTAGATTATTATATTTGACTATTTGGAACTCCATATTGATCTTCACTTAATAATTCAAAGAATAAGTTTCTTTAGCTCTTTTACACACTGCTCCGTCTCTTATTCTCTTGTATGCTTACGACATTCAGCAGAGGCCATGCAATGTAGTTTCTTGGGGAAAAATAATGTAAATTTTCTGAGGTAGATGTTTTAAATTGCAGACAGTGCTGGCTGGGATCCTGAAAGATTATGTGGGTCGAGAGAGTCCTCTTTATTTTGCAGAAAGGTTGACAGAGCATTATAAGAGGCCTAATGGTGAAGGGCCTCACATTTATCTTAAGAGGGAAGATCTCAATCATACCGGTGCTCACAAAATTAACAATGCTGTTGCTCAAGCATTGCTTGCAAAGAGTTTGGGAAAAAAACGTATAATTGCTGAAACTGGAGCTGGTCAGCATGGAGTTGCCACTGCTACTGTATGTGCTCGATTTGGTTTGGAATGCATCATTTATATGGGAGCACAGGATATGGAAAGACAAGCTCTCAATGTTTTCAGAATGCGTCTCCTTGGTGCTGAGGTATGTCATTTTTTATTGTTGTGATAGATGTAAATATTATCTTACTGTGGATTTGCAGTGATATTTTGAATATAAATGTCTTTTAGTCTGTTGTTTGTTTCCTTTTCCTTGTAATATACATATAGGGGACATGATCCCTCCATGAACAAGCTTTTCATTGTTTCTCTTTTGTTAGACCTACGCCACAGTCTTTCATGCACATTATTTTTGTATGTTGACTTATGCATAAAATAAATTGAATATTCTGCTTTGTTCTATTTTGCAATCATTACCTGTATTATGTTATTCTCAGATTCATTTATGAATATTCTGTAAGTGTATGGTTTGTAGTGAAAATCAAGGTTTTGTTTCTACACACCAATGTTTAAAATTCTTTTCGTTAACATTTTTTCTGATCCGATGGCTTACACTTCATAGTTGGTACATGCCATTTTCTGAAGAATTATGGTGTACTATACATGCATGAATGCATCATGATAAAAGCGCAGGACTGTAAAATTGGGGACAAGATAATGACACTTGCAAGAGAATGTCAAAAGCAAATGGAAAAAAAAATCAGTATTGTATTATTATAATTGGTTGTATGTGGCTAACTGTAGATCCAAAAAGATCAATTGTTGATTGTTTTACATGAAAAAAAACACTAGGATTGATTTATTACATTTTTGATGAAGGAAATTATATGCTCTTTGTCTGATAGGAAAAAGTGTTGCTATATATTGAATTCAAAAGATCTGTTTCTGTTTATTGATCTGTCTGATAGGATATATTTTTGTGATATAGGTGAGAGCAGTTCATTCTGGGACTGCTACCCTCAAGGATGCTACATCAGAGGCTATAAGGGACTGGGTGACTAATGTAGAGACAACTCATTATATTTTGGGTTCTGTTGCAGGGCCACATCCATATCCAATGATGGTCAGAGAGTTTCATGCTGTGATTGGCAAGGAGACCAGAAAACAAGCTTTGGAAAAATGGGGAGGGAAGCCAGATGTTCTGATTGCATGTATTGGTGGGGGTTCAAATGCCATCGGCCTTTTCCACGAATTTGTTGATGACAAAGATGTTAGGCTAATTGGTGTGGAGGCTGCTGGATTTGGCCTAGACAGTGGCAAGCATGCTGCAACTTTAACAAAAGGAGAAGTTGGGGTTTTGCATGGAGCTATGAGCTATCTTTTGCAGGATGATGATGGACAAATAGTTGAGCCTCACTCTATTAGCGCAGGGTAATTCATCTTACTGATAGTTTGTTATATCAGTGTTTTGTGTTTCTTGCAATTCTGCTAGTTCTGATTGTGTAATTATGTTTTTAACAACAAAAATTGTGTGCAGCTTGGACTATCCTGGTGTGGGTCCGGAACATAGCTTTTTGAAAGATTTAGGACGAGCTGAATATTATAGCATCACTGACGAAGAAGCATTGGAAGGTTAGGATTACCTTGAGCACACAGATACAAATTTTTGCATAAAAATTTAGTATAAAGTAGAAATTGCATAGATTTTGAATTTCATTTATCATTTGTTTCTCTCCCTCCTTTGTATTGGCAAACACTATGGTAAGGTAACTAATCTCAATCACTTGTTCAAAATATACAATTATATCATTCTGCTAATCTTGATCTGATCTTAATTTTCTTTTGGCACTTATTCTGCACAAGTTTTCCATAGAATGGTGTGTTCTACGATCTAAGAAAATGTTTTCCACTGTTCTGTTAAATGTCATATATTCTTAATTTCTTTGTTCATACAATTGTTCTACAGCTTCAAATCTAAATGCCTGTGATCTTTGAAAATATCATGATATTTTGTTGTAATTCCTAATTTCTTACAGAATAAAAAAATAGTTCATACATTTAACAAATTATCTTTTATAGGGATCAAAACCATGATTTTGGTAATTGTAGGAACTAAATGAATAAAAATTGTGTTGACTAGAACTGTAATTTCTTGGAGTTTCAAATTTCTAGAACGAGTTGCTGTTTGTACTAGTTAATACGGCTGGAAGTCTCACATTGACTAGAGATGAGATAAGATTAATTCATAATGTATAAGTGGGTGTAAGTCTAACCATACAAGCCTGTTTTGTAGGATTAATTTAGACTTAAAGTTCATTTTTTAACATAGTATCAAAGTTATGGATTAGAGTCTATCCTAACAAAATTTGTTGTTTTAAAGTCCACTTCTTAATTCATACCAATAGATATCACAAACTTACAGTTAGTGTCCTTTATGTAATGTCACTGCTGATCTCTTACATCTCCTGCATGCATCTATGGTTACTGATATGAATTCTGCTATCATATAAAACATAGGCACTAATGGGAGTATTGTAACTGTGGAAGTAGCAACAAGATGCATATAAGTTTATACTTCTTACCATTTTCCCACACCAGCATTTAACAAGATGCATATAAGTTTATACTTCTTCGGGTTGATGTAAAACAATGTTTCCCTTGTATTATCACTTCCTGTTTCTCTCTGAAACTTTGATTTTTTGTTATGTGTAGCTTTCAAGAGAGTTTCAAGACTTGAAGGCATAATTCCAGCTTTGGAAACATCTCATGCATTGGCATATCTAGAGAAGGTGTGTCCAAACCTTCCCAATGGAGCCAAGGTTGTGGTTAACTTCAGTGGCAGGGGTGATAAGGATGTTCAAACTGCCATCAAGTACTTGAAGATTTGAAAGGTTCATCTTGTCATGTGGAATGGGTGCTGAACTGAGTTTACTCATAGAGACATGATTAATACAATTTATTTTCAGACCAAGTTAAATAACAATGCACATTTGCATCAGAAAACTGTTGCTGTTCAATCCTCAATGATAATCTTGGTTTATGTTATTATAATAAATGTTGTGACTAAATGCAATAAAAATCCTATATGCAAGAAGCTCATAGACTTGTAAAGGTAAACAAGTTTGCATAATGGAAAAACTGTGTGACAATTTTAGTACGTTTTTCAAATTGAGATTCAGAAAGAAACGATGATTTTAACATGAAAAATGCTTGGTATAAATGTTTGTGGATTCATGTTCTATCAATTTGACTGAGGTGAAAGTAGTTGGAATATAAATAAGATAATGTTGATTGAGAGATTAAAATTTGGTTCACATGTGTGGATAATATTATTTTTACCAAACAGATTGTTAGAATAAAAACATAGATGAATGTGAAGTGGTGTTTATATGTGTAGCATTACTTTTATTATTTTCATTATTGTTAAAAAAGCTTATTACACTTGTTTTTGCCTAAAAAGATGTGATATTGTAAATTTTATTTTTTAATCTATATACTATCGTGAACTTTGTTCTGACGTAATTAAATTGTCACGATGAAAAAAAAATTCCATGTAGACAATGTGAGTTTTTAAAATTTGGTGATACAGTTTTAAAAGTAAATTTTATAAAAAAAAATTCACAAAATTATTTAATTTTGGAGGAAAAAGAAGGAAGACAAACTTTTTTTTTGTAAATATTTCATATTTTTATTTTACTCTTAATTATGTTTTCAAATTAAAAAGAAGAAAAATATTTATATCATGACAAATAAATAGAATATGGCATTTAATATACACATTTCATGTTTCTATTTTAGTTTTGGTCAGATTCGTAGATGTCTAGAAAGAAATTACTCTATAGAAACTTATTTTGATTCTAGAGGGAGGGGAGAGAATCTGAAATTCCTCGTTTATTTATGGTTGAAAGTATACAAGAGAGGAAAGGTGAGGAGAGACAAGCGGGAGACAAGTAGAGAGAAGGCAGAGGTAGAGAGAGAGAAGGGTTAAGAGAAAGAGGGGGTTCAGAGTTCTTGCCCAGCATAAGGGACTTAAAGACTCTTTTATAGAAAAACTTTGAAACCTGTAACTTGTTGAACCGGTTTTCAAGTGACCGGTTACCTAGAGTCTAAGTCATCTGGTGACGTGGTCTGTATTTGAACGTTGTGTGTTTTTACCCTTCAGTCTATTACCCAGTTATGAGTAAAATTACTGTGTCACAGGTAAGAACACTTTACTGTCCTCTTTTGGAGACTACCGTAGAAATCATGTCTTCGGGATCTTCCTCAAGTATTTGGTCTGAGTCTTCATTGTCAGAAGGAAAGAAGATCCAGGAGTTCCTTGTCTGTGGCTTCCTGTTTCTTCATAAATTTCTCTATATATCCTTTCTTTTTCAAATCTTTTAATCAGTATTGGACTGACTTCTATAGGGAAAGGATGAAATTTGTTTCCCATAAACTTTTTCCAATATATTTTGGTGTTTATGGTTTCTTTTAAAAGGATATATTCGGTATTATCCTTTCTGGAGAAATTCCAATTTGACCCTTCAACGTAAGCTTTCCAAAGTTGGTACTGGATTTGATTCTGTGAATAGTTTTATGACATGTGTTGCCACACTATCAGGGGTTGTGGCGCTTTTTGGGGAAGAGGTGATTTGTAAACAGATATTGGTCATATATTTTGCCTGTATTTCATTTACTACCGAGTTTATCTCCTGGGTTAGAGAGTTGAATTTTTCGGTAGGTGGGATAAGCAGTGTTTGGAGACATCCTGCCTCTAATAATAGTGAAGGACATATGACTATGTCTCTATATAATTGATTTTTAAAGGTTTTTAAATCAATTTGAGCCTTTCTAAAAATGAATTTTATTTGGCATGTGCATTTTGTGGTTACTGTTTTGCAATAGTCCAAAGACTCTTGGCATGGTGTTTTTGTGTCAAAATAAGTCTGGGGTTTTACAAATAATCCATTGTAATTTTGTGTTTCTGCATGAACTTCAAACAAGAACTCTTGTATGACTTCGAATTTTGCAAGGAAAATGTTTGGGTTCATTTGTGGTGAGAAGCTACAAGAGGCAGCATAGGTATGTGTTTGGGTTCTTGGTTCAAATGTCAACCCTGTTTTTATTTTTTCTTCGTCAATAGTTCCCAGCTTTAAAGCCATTTGGGCTTCTTCTAAAGAATTAAAGCCTTTGTAAGTAGACCAAAATTGGTCTTGTTTTGCCTCAGAAAGGTCTTTGGAGGTCATATCCAAACAACGGGGATAGTTACAAGATAATCTCTCTGGAAGAAATGAATGGGAAGCTTTCTAATGGAAGTTTATCTAATGGGGTCATAATGTCTCCTGATCATGGATCAGGTAAAGGTGGATTGAGCCCCCAAGACCTTCTATACCAGTTGAGTCCTGAGTCGGGAAGTCCACATGCACATAAGGGTGGTATGAAAGGATGCATTCCTCGCGGTGCACAGAAGAATAGTTTGAAAGCACGACTTTTGGAAGCTAGAATGGAAAGCCAGAAGGTTCAGTTGCGCCATGTTCTTAAACAGAAGATTTAGTTAAGGGCATAGGCATATTGCACAGATTGGTAACCAAATGATTGACGAAAAGCAGTTCATTTTGGATTGTGAATGTACAAATATATGCTGCTCATGGAAAATTTGCTCAAAAGTGCTGAGGGGTCATGAATTGTTGCACATTTTCTGCCTCGTATTAGTTCTTATTTCAGTTCTTCATCATTCATATTAAGCTTTAAGCATATACCCTTTTCACTCTTGTGCCAAATGCTTCATACCTTGAGATATCTGGGCAAAACGCTCATTCTGTATTACTAGCCTTAGGTAGGGTCTTGAGAAAAATGATGAGGTAACTCCCATGTTAAATAACCTTTCAATAAGAATACAACATATTATGAAAGTAATGGAAGACACTTGTACACATATTGCAATACAAAAATAATTAAAAAATTCTGATTATGGAATTTGTAAACAAATATACAATCCACAACAATACAATCAAAATAAAAAATATATGCTCAGAAGAAAACCTAGACATAGCCAACTTTATAGTCATAAGTCTCAATCGACTGTACAAAGACCAACTAATTCTAGAAAGACTTATACTATTAGATCCTCAAATTCTAGGAAACTCACTCTAAACCCTGACAGGCACGTTAGAAAATTTAGAGAAAATAAAAATTACAAACAAACATTAAAATGTTATGCTTGTAGCCAAACTGGACATTTCTCAAGAGATTGTCCAAACATAGCAAATCTTTATACAAAAGAAGCAGAGCTCATCAAATCTTGCCACATGAATCTTCTTCCAATTGACGAAGATGTATCTACTGATTCTGAAATATTATCAGTAGTTAGTATAACAAAATACAATGATGAAATTAATTTAGAAAAACAACCCAAAAATTATGACTTAATAAATGATTTCACAAATAATGAATTTATCCAAATTTACCCTAAAGAATATGATTTCGAATTAAATGACAAATATAATGAATTGGGCGAAATATTAGATGATTCTGGATATTATCTAATGAATATAACTGAAACAAATATATGTTCTCATACATTACAATACTTTTCAGGACCAACATCTATTCCCTGCCAGTATTGTGATAGATATTTTCATAAATCACAAAGGGCTCATTGTCCTTTATGCTACAAAAATTTTTGTATAAAATGTATTGCAACACATCTAAAAATACAAGAAATACCAATTTTTTTAGAAGAAAAAGAAAACATAAAAGATAAAAACATAATTGATACTAGGACTTCAATTTTAGAAACCAAAATAAATAACCTTCAAGAAAAAATTCTTCGTCTAGAACAAATAATCCAAGATTCTGGAACAAGTATCATCTCAAAAAACATATGAAATAACATGATGGGAACCACAGAATGTATCCCATTAGTTTGCAATGAAAAACAACTAATATCTGTTAAAGTATTAGTAAAATTAAATTTTCCAAAACAAAACAAAAACCCTGCTAAAGAAGAAATCATACAGGCCCTCTTAGACACAGGATGTTCTAAGACAGTCGTCTGCAAAACAAAAGTACCTTCATATATGATTACTAAAAGTAAACATATACAAAAAACAAGAACTATGTCTGGAGTAGTAATGATAAACGACGAAGAAATAAACAATATTTCTCTTCAATTTAGTACAAATTGTGAACTATTTGGCCAAAAAATACACCTTAAAACCATGCGTGTAGAAAATTTAGTCCCTTCAAAACAAAGCATGATTATTGGTTTAGATTTTATTTTAGGCCATAATAGAACTATCACTATAAACAAAGATTATGTCATTATTAGTGATAAAACACAAATGTCACCCATAATTAGTGGAGACAGCTATACAAAACAATCTTCTGATGAATGTTCATCTACAAGCACCAAATCCTCAGAAAAATGTGATTGTATGAAAAAAGATTTGGAATTCATAGATTACTGTCCAGATGACACTATGGACTCTTTTTCATCCATAAAAATACCCAAAACAATCACTTTTGATAATATCCAACAGATGTTGGATAGGTTAAATAAAACTAGTATAATAGGAGAAGATCCTACAAAATTTTGGGATCGTGATCCTATTACTTGTAAATTAAACATAATCAACCCTAATTTAATTATAAAGACTAAAGATATACAGTTCAATAATTGGGAACATGAAGAATGTCGAATGCATATTGACCACCTTCTGAAACTAAAAGTAATAGCTCCAAGTGAAAGTCCTCACAGGAGCTCTGCTTTCATAGTAAATAAATCTTCCGAACAAAAAAGAGGTAAATCTAGAATGGTTTATGTAACACCCTCTATTTTATATTAATTATATTTAACTTTCTTGTTTAAATATATAGAGTGAAGTACTTTTATGATTTCATAAGTAAATTGACAAAGGGTTTTATACAATGTAAAAGATGATTTATTTTTTTGTGCTAACTACTTATTTTGAGTTGTGTAAGTAAAAGTGTGATTAAGGCTTCATTAACCATTGGATTAAGCTGAAATTTTTATAGAGCATTCTTAAAACATAGTTCTTCAATATGAACGGTGAGATTTTGAATTGGAGGTGTATGCAAGGATCAGTTACTTCCGCACTTTAGAGTAAAAGTAAGGTCTCCAGCTGCTGTCCAGTTCTGAGTTACCTTGGTAAATATTTTATTCCCGCTTCGTTAGCCGTTGGATCAAGATGAAATTTTTATACAGAGTTATTAAGACATAGAACTAAAGTTTGACCGTTTGGATTTGTATTTAGATCTCTGTGGTGAGAGAAATAAGTTTTACAGTTTGAACTAGCGTCAGTTACGTCCTGTTTTGGGTTATTTTAGTAAATATTTGATTCCCGTTTTATTAACCGTTGGATCGAGCTCCAATTTTTTCGACCAGTTCTAGAGACATAGGTCTTTAGTTTCACCGTTGGGATTTACAAATAGAGTTGTGTGTTAAGAGATATGAATTTTACACTTTGGAGTGAAAACAAGTCTTCTAAAAAGTCAACAAGTCTTCTTGCAACTACCATGAAGTCTCCTACAATGGGAATTTCGACCAAGCTTCTCTCTATGGTCAAAATAAACTTATCCTCACTAAGGAATCTCATAAATTTACCATCAATACATCCTTATCCCTTTGTCCAAGATTTTTCCTATAAATAGGACTTCACTTTACACATCTTCTTCACAAAATCCAAAACAATAGAGAAGGAAAGGTATAAACTCTTGTGAAAAAAATTGAAGTTGGAGAGGGAAATCCAGAATCTTGAGGTCTTCATTTTCATCTTAGAGTATATTTAGCATCTTCAAGGTATGGGGGGTCTATCTCAAATCTCTAAGTCTTTATCTTAGCAAGTTTTCTTTAAGTATACAATCTATCTTCTTGATTCTGAAATTTTTATACATTATCTTGAAATTTTGAGTTGAAAAATGGATTCCTTGGGTATGAAAACCTAGGGTTAGGTTCAAGAATCATCTTATTTGGAGTTTTACACAAAAAGTTATAAATAAAACAAGTTTGCTATTTTACTTATAAAATTTTATACGAAAATTATGTTTTAATTATGATTACTGTTTTGATTAATTTTCTGTAAAGTTATTATGAAAGAATGATTTATGCTTGGTTGTTTATTTTAAATTCTTTTTAACTTGTTTGTTTTTACTATTTTGAAAATTGTGACAAATTAAAAATACAGTTGTTATGGTGCTAAAATTTTGTGAAAGTCTCAAGAATTATAAAGATAATGCGAAAGGATGATTGTAAATTAAAGTACAGAAATAAAGAATAAAAAGGACTGTATGGATAGTACAGAGATACACTGGGTATAGAGTCCAGAGAAAGGTCTGATAGACCTAGGAGAATCGAGGGTGGTGATATAGATACCCTGGATTGACGTATACAATTAGCCGGGTATTCGAAAATTCACAGGCCTCACACTCTATTCTCGACCGTCCTCTTGACTATACTTTAAGACCAGGAAGGTGGAATAACGTTCACGTTGTATCCGTGAGAACGTTTAGCCTGCTGGCACTATCCATATTGGCGTAAGACCATTATGATTCGGAAAAAAATCTAATGGCAGTGTTTGGGACCCAAAGTATATAAAGAAATAATATGAGATGAATATACTGATGAGTTGAAACTCGGAATTATACAAATATGATTATTAAAAGATTGATAATGAGGATTTTGATATCCTAAATTTAAAACATACGGAAATGATTATTTTATTGATTAATTTGATTTTGATATTTTTGGCATGGTTAGTTATGACATTATGGAGATTTTAACTTTTGTGAAAATGTTTCATTCAATTGAAAGTTTATTCAAATGACCATACTTTGAAATGTTATGATGAAGTTTTGGAGTTAAGGGAAAGACTCACCCTTACTTTCTTTATTTTTCAGAGGAAGAAATTGCAGACCTAGAATGTAACAATGAGATTGTCTAGTTTAACTTTTCATGCAAATTTGGATTATGTTAAAGCTACAACTGATATGGTGTAACTTGTTTGTGATGTATTCCAAACTAAAAGTACCTTTAGTTGGTTGTAAAAGTATAAACAAACTTCTGTTACAAACAGTTATATATGTTAACATTTTATTCGCATAAATATCATGCATGTTTAACAGATGAAACATTCGAGTGATGTATTATTATATTTTTTTGTTTGGTATTTGTTAAATGAATACAAATAAATTTTTTTTTTTACATAAGTAAATGATACATTAGACAAGTAAAGAACATCTAGTAGCACCAAATTTTAGTTGGGGTGTTACAGTTTACAATTATAAACGTTTAAACGATAATACAGTTGAAGATGGATATATAATTCCGTCTAAAGAAATTCTTATAAATCGTATTCAAAATGCAAAATGGTTTTCAAAATTTGATCTCCAAAGTGGATTCTATCAAGTAAAAATGGAACCAGAATCTATAAAATGGACAGCCTTCTCCTGTTCTGAAGGGTTATACAAATGGCATGTAATGCCTTTTGGTCTTAAAAATGCTCCTGCAATTTTTCAAAGAAAAATGGATAACATTTTCAATGACTGCAAAACTTTTACATGTGTCTATATAGACGATATACTAGTTTTTTCCAAAACAAAAGAAGATCATTATCTCCATCTGAAACAAGTATTATACAAACTTGAAAAATATGGCTTAATTATATCAAAAGGAAAAATGGAAATTTGTAAAAATTTCATAGAATTCCTTGGAACAGAAATAGGTAATGGAACTATAAAACTCCAACCTCACATTTCTAAGAAAATTCAAGACTTTCCTGATAAAATGGAAGACATAAAAACCCTAAGATCTTTTTTAGGACTCTTAAATTATGCCAGGAGTTTTATCCCAGATTTAGGAAAATACACTGCCCCTTTATACAATAAAACTTCTCTAAAAGGAGAAAGAAAGTTTAATTCTGAAGATATAAAATTGGTTCAAGATATAAAACAAAAGGAAAATAAATTACCTACCTTACAATTACCATTAGATTCAGATTACTTAGTACTTGAATGTGATGGATGTGAATCAGGATGGGGAGCTATCCTAAAAAGGAAGAAAAATAAATATCTGTCAAAAGATAATGAACAAATATGCAGATATGCTTCTGAAAAATATACTGTGAAACCACAAGTTTATCAGACCAGCACTGATTATGAGGTCAATGCAATTATACACGCCTTAGAAGCATTTAAATTATTTTTGATAAATAAACCAGAAATAACCATTAGAACTGATTGTGAAGCAATCGTTTCATACGGAAAAAACCAAATAAATAATGACAAAAAACCTCATAGACGATGGTTACTTTTTAGAGACTACATAAATTATGGAAAAATGATAAATTTTGAACATATCAAAGGATCTGACAATATGTTTGCTGATATCCTTTCCAGGTACATCATACAAAAGTGAGACTATACAGTCATAATATATGAATATCTTGCGTATTCAAATTCAAGATCCTGAAATCCCTCCTGGATTTCGGATCAGAATACAAATACAACCACTAGGGATTAGTCCTGTCTTTAGCCCTAATCCTGCCATTAAAATCACTAAACAAATAAAAAAGTTTAAAAGAAGGATATTTTGCCAAAGGCTACGAAAAACAGAATTATGCCAACAAAATCCCTTCCAATATTATTCTACACTTACCTCCTACAAAGCTAACATCAGAGTTTTGGAGTATCAGCTACAAATGCTCAGACATTTTATTGCTTAACCCATTTGCTTCTATATTGCAGGTACAAATATTCCAAAATGGAATTTATACAAAACACAAAAAAAGGATTTTCAGGTCCTAAACCAGTCAAGTCCCCCTTTGTGGTGGAACAATACACAAAGTATGGCAAACAAGAATTGCCAATACTCACAAATACCTACCATTTTCCTGGTAGAGACAACACAAATGTCAAATTAAATGTTTTAATTGACAACATATGGAATATTTCAAAATACACAGTTCAAAATGAACACCAAGTCACTAAGGTCAAACAAAGCATCATTAGCGCACTATACAATTTCTGCAATGCAGATAACAAAGGAGTTCTGTTAACTTCACCAGCCTCTCCCTCTGGGAAAGGATTTACACATTATGCCCTAATTACAGGGCCAAATAAAGGAGTTTATACTTCCTTCAAAGACCTTTCTGAGGCAAAACAAGACCAATTTTGGTCTACTTACAAAGCTTTAAAGCTGGGAACTATTGATGAATATCGGTAGTAAATGAAATACAGGCAGAATATATGACCAATATCTGTTTACAAATCACCTCTTCCCCAAAAAGCGCCACAACCCCTGATAGTGTGGCAACACATGTCATAAAACTATTCACAGAATCAAATCCAGAGGCCCATGTCCATCTAGAACACGGTCTCTTAAAAGGTTTATCACTCAACAAAGAAAAGCTATACCAGTACCAACTTTGGAAAGCTTACGTTGAAGGGTCAAATTGGAATTTCTCCAGAAAGGATAATACCGAATATATCCTTTTAAAAGAAACCATAAACACCAAAATATACTGGAAAAAGTTTATGGGAAACAAATTTCATCCTTTCCCTATAGAAGTTAGTCCAATACTGGTTAAAAGATTTGAAAAAGAAAGGATATATAGAGAAATTTATGAAGAAACAGGAAGCCACAGACAAGGAACTCCTGGATCTTCTTTCCTTCTGACAATGAAGACTCAGACCAAATACTTGAGGAAGATCCCGAAGACATGATTTCTACGGTAGTCTCCAAAAGAGGACAGTAAAGTGTTCTTACCTGTGACACAGTAATTTTACTCATAACTGGGTAATAGACTGAAGGGTAAAAACACACAGCATTCAAATACAGACCACATCACCAGATGACTTAGACTCTAGGTAACCGGTCACTTGAAAATCGGTTCAACAAGTTACAGGTTTCAAAGTTTTTCTATAAAAGAGTCTTTAAGTCCCTTATGATGGGCAAGAACTCTGAACCCCTCTCTCTCTCTCTCTTAACCCTTCTCTCTCTCTACCTCTGCCTTCTCTCTACTTGTCTCCCGCTTGTCTCTCCTCACCTTTCCTCTCTTGTATACTTTCAACCATAAATAAACGAGGAATTTCAGATCTCTCTCCCCTCCCTCTGGAATTAAAGTAAGTTTTTATGGAGTAGTTTCTTTCTAGGCATCTACGGATGCCTTGAGTAATATTTATTAAAAGATGCGGTAATCATTTAAAGGCTTAAAAACATTTTATGTACACAATTTTATCTTTCTGTTTTTATTTTTGTTAACCTGAGATGTAAATTTATGAGAGAATATCTAATCGGCTCTGCCAGATTTATATTCTCATAATCTTACATTTCTCTCACTTTTACTTTTCTCTCTCTTTCATGCACAGAAAAACAAGAAAGCAGTGTAGTGGCAGGAAAACAATAATAAGTAGGCAAAGCGGAAAAGCAGTAGTAGGAGATAAAAGGCAGGAATCTACGGAATACACTGTAGAGAATTATACTATAAGATCCTCAAATTCTAGGAAACCCACTCTAAACCCTGACAGGCACGTTAGAAAATTTAGAGAAAATAAAAATTACAAACAAACATTAAAATGTTATGCTTGTAGCCAAACTGGACATTTCTCAAGAGATTGTCCAAACATAGCAAATCTTTATACAAAAGAAGCAGAGCTCATCAAATCTTGCCACATGAATCTTCTTCCAATCGACGAAGATGTATCTACTGATTCTGAAATATTATCAGTAGTTAGTATAACAGAATACAATGATGAAATTAATTTAGAAAAACGACCCAAAAATTATGACTTAATAAATGATTTCACAAATAATGAATTTATCCAAATTTACCCTAAAGAATATGATTTCGAATTAAATGACAAATATAATGAATTGGGCGAAATATTAGATGATTCTGGATATTATCTAATGAATATAACTGAAACAAATATATGTTCTCATACATTACAATACTTTTCAGGACCAACATCTATTCCCTGCCAGTATTGTGATAGATATTTTCATAAATCACAAAGGGCTCATTGTCCTTTATGCTACAAAAATTTTTGTATAAAATGTATTGCAACACATCTAAAAATACAAGAAATATCAATTTTTTTGAACAAAAAGAAAACATAAAAGATAAAAACATAATTGATACTAGGACTTCAATTTTAGAAATCAGAATAAATAACCTTGAAGAAAAAAATTAAAAATATATTTAAAGTCGTATATATTTGTATTCTTATTTTATCTTTCATTATATTTTAGAATTAAAATATAAAAAAATTAAATAAATAAAAATAGAATCGGTTCATGTGTTTGTGTTAGTAAGAAAACCGGTTAACGTGATTTGGGTGGGTTGTGCCAATGATGTTGGGCATGTAGTGTCAACGATTTATTTGATTTGGTTTGCAAAAGTAAATTGCGGACGTTGACAAAAAATTTAGGTGAAAGAGTAAATAGTGTGAGCTATAAATAACATGCATGTGTGATGTGGATGACTTTGTTTGCACTGCTTATATTACTGACTTAAAAATGATTTCGTATTAGTTTCACCATAAAGGATAATTTAATACATTTCATATTCTTATCAATTTTAAATTTTATTATTTATCACATTTCAGTTATATTATTTATAATTTTCACAAAATTTATTTCTAAATTCACTTATTTTAACCTCTCAATCATTTAAAAAAATACAAAAATTCTTCTTCTCGTTCCTCTTTCACCTATCCCTAAGAACACATCCTTATCAAATACTTTTTGTTTAAAAAGACACAATTTCTTTCCACTTTTATAATATAAAACTAATTTATTTTGTTACACCACTAGAAAAAGTAAAAATAAATTAAAATAGAAAAAATAAATTAATTATTAATTATAGTAATTAATTTGACTTATTTAGGTAACAAATACCTAATCTCACCCCAAAATTATCAAGTGGAACAAAGTAAACTTTTTAAATGAGGATAGATGTAAGGTTTTTCTTTTTCTTTTTTTTTTTCTTTTTAGCTGAGGGACTTTAATGTTATATACCAAAAAACAATTATTCAACTACAAACTCTGATTTCATCTGTAATATGTTATCCTTGTTTAACAAATAAATATAAACAATATATATACACACACGTGTTTACCTTTTTTTCTTATAATAATACAAAATTGATTATTATAATAATACTTAAAATAAATTTGTTTATTAATTTTATTTTGAAACAATAGAAAAGTTATAAATAAAATAATTATATTTTATTAATTTTGTAATATATATATATATATATATATATAATTTTATATTATGATGAGTAATTTTTTTTAAAAATTATCAAAGTAATAAAAATAATTACTTATATTTACAAAGACAAAAATAACAAATAAATATGTGTACAAAATAGTATTTAAAAAATAAATTTATAATACTAAAAACGATGAAAGAATGTATACACTAAGAAAATTACAAAACACAATTTCTAAAATCTACATATTATATATTTTAAATTAATTTGAGAAAATTAAACATTATCAAATTAATTTTAATTTCTACATATACTGATTCGATATATAAAATTTAATACCTGTATATGTTTTAATGAAATTTATAGTTATTATTTTAAAAATGTTTAGCTCATAAATTTATTTTTTGGCCCGACCCGTATCCATATGCCCGTGAACAAATTGAGCACTAAAACCCTTTCTTCCTCGTACCTTGGTTCCTTCCGCCAATCTTATTAGGGTTTTTCCGCTCTCTAATTTGGAGGTTGAAGAACCAAAACACAGTGACTCATTGTTCTCACTTCCTCCGCTGCTTCAACGCGCAATGAAGGTCAAAGTTATATCACGCTCCGTCGATGAGTTCACCCGAGAACGAAGTCAAGACCTTCAGGTGATTCAATGCACACGACCCTTTACCAATAGCTTTATTCTAATTGCTTAGTTCAATCGAATTTTCAATCTTTTTTCTTTTTCTGAAACCTCCCCTTTGATTTTGTACAGAGGGTGTTCCGGAATTACGATCCCGGCCTTCGTCCTCAAGAGAAGGCGGTGGAGTATGTGCGGGCTCTTAATGCAGTGAAGTTGGACAAGGTCCGCTTATATGTTTTTTTTTTTTTTTGCTTTCAGTTTCGTAATCAGTGTGTTTCTATTGCATGTGAAGTTTATCTGTTTCTTATTGTGTGTTTTTTAATCTATGAGGGTTTAGATTTTTGCAAGACCATTTATTGGCGCATTAGATGGACATATAGATGCTATTTCGTGTATGGCGAAGAACCCTAGCCAGTTGAAAGGGATATTCTCTGGTTCAATGGATGGAGGTAGTTCATTTTACCTTTTTTAGTTATGTCCTTGCAGCTATGTGTAGTTGTAGTCGTAGGAAGTAATGGCTGAATCATACTCTTGGTTTGGAGATAGAGAAGAGGAAGAAATTTGTTTTTGTTATATGATGGATAAAAAAATTTGAATTCCGGAAGTGGTTAAATTTTGTTATGAAACATAGCTCTTTAAAGAAGTAGCGTGATTCTTTTTGCATAATAGATTGTATAAATAATCAACATAAATAAGAAATAATTGTGTGGGCATGTTAGGAATCCAGAATTGAAAAGAGAAAGAAGAGTAATATTTTTATTGAATAGACGGAAAAGAACACAAAATAGGAGAGCACTCTCTCCTCCAAGGGTTTCCCTCCACAAAGAGTTAAAGCTCAATCTACAAAATTTTCATTCTCCCCCTCTCCTCTCCCATACATGACAATATATAGACTTTTACAAAAAGTCTTCATCTCATTTCACATAACAACTAACAGTTAACCAATTAACTGTTTCTATTTTTATTTTTCTGCCTATAGTATACTTTCAAGACCCCCTCCTTTTTCCCTTGCCTATCATTACTCGTACTTCTGAAACAACCTTGTCCTCAAGGATGAATTCAGGAAACTGTATCTTCCCACATGGCTGATTTGGACTTGCTCCTTTACCATTGCACCAACACTTGTTGTGGTAGCTCTTGTGCTTTTGCTTCCATGACCTTGTCCCACAGTGCACATCTTCTAAAACAAATTGTTGAGCAAGATGAAGCTCATCCAACAAAAGCCAACAGCCCTCCTCCAATGCTTCTTTGAGCCCAAAATCTTTTCCCCAAGCAATCATTAAATTGGTTTTCCTTACACCTAGACTAGCGTCTAGTGGAACATACTTTGGAAGTTGCATAGTTCGCAAAACTCTCAGTGCATTACTGCAAGCAGTTGGCACCAAGAAATCAAATCCACCATCCTCAAGAATGCCAATATCTTTATGGATATAGAGAAGATCAATGTCTAATAAACCATCATGTTGTGTATTATTACTAGGCGGCACATCAATAGCATAACCAAATTCACCCCAATTATTGTTTCTCACTTCAAATTCTTGAATGTAATCTTCCACCCTTTATTGTTGTCTAATCGCTGCCATTTTTTCAACAATGGCTCTGCATTCTATGCCCCCAAACTTTTCAAAAATGGTGCTGCCTTCTCTGCTCCTGAAATCCTACAGAGGGCTTTAGAAAGATCTTCCCAAGAAGGATTCTTGAATTTTTGTTGCCAGATTTTTAATCCCTCGACTGCATTTTCTTCCACGCAGATGAGGGCTAGGTGTGCTTTTGTTGATCCTTTGATGTTTCGAATTTCCAAAACATTTGTTGATCTGACCTTGGGGGTCATTCCCTTCCAGTGTGGGCAACTCCACCCTTTTAACCCCAGGGCAAAGTGGTTATTCCTCACCCTTATTAATTCCGTTATTGTCAATGGCATCCTCTTCGCTTTGCTTTTCCTGTTCGATTGAATTTTCTCCTCTTTCTTTCCTTTGTTGATGTCTTGAGGCAGATCTTTGATCTCTTTTATGTCCTGCAAGCCATCTTTCACAATACCCAAACCAGTCTTTACCTCTTTCTTTCCTCTGTTGAGATCTTGAAGAAGTTCTTTAATCTCCCGTAGGGTATCTATGATAATAGATAGATCTGTCTTCATGTCCACAATCACTCTTCCTTGGTTGCTGGCAAATCTTTCCAAAGAACTTACTCTACTTTCCAAAATTCTCCCTTCTTCAGATCCAGCAAGTCGGACCAATTTGTTAGAACCCAGAATTGAAAAGAGAAAGAAGAGTAATATTTTTTATTGAATAGATTGAAAAGAACACAAAACAGGAGAGCACTTTCTCCTCCTAGGGTTTCCCCTCCACAAAGAGCTAAAGCTCAATCTACAAAATTTTCATTCTCCCCCTCTCCTCTCCTATACATGACAATAAATACACTTTTTCAAAAACTCGTCATCTCATTTCACATAACAACTATCTGTTAACCAATTAACTGTTTCTAATTTATTTTTCTTCCTATAGTATACTTTCAAGACTTCCTTCTTTTTCCCTTGCCTATCAGGGCATGTCTTACATATCCATTCACTTTTACTATTCATCTCTATCTTGTAATTTTATCATTTCTTTCTTGGTTCTTTTTCGTTGGTTCTTCTACATGGTATTAGGTTTTATGCGTTACTTACACTACCATCCTTTTAAAGATTTGGCTCAATCCACTGTACATTGTTATCTTT
Organism: Vigna unguiculata; assembly: GCF_037176805.1. Classification (NCBI taxonomy): domain Eukaryota; kingdom Viridiplantae; phylum Streptophyta; class Magnoliopsida; order Fabales; family Fabaceae; genus Vigna; species Vigna unguiculata. Next base: position 32,071,485 of record NC_140797.1, read on the forward strand.
GTAAAATGGTGGATGAGTTGAGTTGCATACATATAAAAGAAACCTATAACATTTGTCTTTGTTGTTTTTACAGATATTCGTCTCTGGGATTTAGCATCAAGGTAATTGTTTCTTCATTAATTTGTTTTTTTTACAGAAAGAAAATATTTGTATTGGGAATTTGAATCAAGTTTATGGTATTTAGTAATCTTTTTGAAATGAAAAGCATTTCTTTGTATACTGTACATTTCTTTCCATCTGTCCGCTTAGAGGATAGCACAAATATTAAGGAGTATAATTACTATTCTCTTCTATATTAAAATTGCTGTTAACGCCCTAGTGATCTTTACAGTTATTTCTGTCATGTATGATTATTTTTTTATGTATTTAAGATTTAGTTAGATCCTTAGAGGGCATATATGAAAAGAAATGGGTGCTGTAGTAATTAACAATACAGAGCCACTTCTTTATATCCTTTCTGTTTGCATTGTATGGACTATCAATAGATAATAAGTTTATCTCAGAGGAAAGTAATAATTTCTGTCTTGTTAGTTATGAATGAACTGTAGTTTACTGTATCAAATATGACTTGAGATTTTCTTATTATTTCTCTGTTAAGGGGGTATGTTGGCTTACTGAAGACTGGTAGTTCTTGTATGATAAATTTATTTGCAATATGCATGATAGTTAATGCTACAACATTTTAGACTACTATATGTATCTAATTTGGTGCCCATTGTATTTGATATAAAAGACAGACAGTTTGCCAGTTTCCTGGTCATCAAGGTGCTGTACGGGGTTTGGCAGCATCTACTGATGGACGCATTCTTGTGTCCTGTGGAACTGATGCCTGGTAATAATCAATCTTTTTCCCTATTATATCTATTTATCAATCATATTTAGCCTTCAATAGCTATTTTTCTGATGTAACCTGGAATTTGAATTCAGTATCAGACTCTGGAATGTTCCTATTACTTCTCTTATGGAGTCAGATGACTCAACCAAGAGCACTGTTGAGGTGAAATTTTGTGCTGGCATATTTTACTTTTACCTTTTTTTAAGTATAAGTGTGAATTTTATGAACCTTTTTTTGTTTTTGTGCAGCCAGCAAGTGTTTATGTTTGGAAGAATGCATTTTGGTAAGTTTTGGAGTGAATTATCCCGGAGGAAGATATTGAAGTTTGTTATTTTACTATACTTTTATGCTTACTGAACCTTGTTTTACTTTCTTAATTTTTAGGGGCGTTGATCACCAGTGGGATGGTGAGCTTTTTGCCACAGTTGGTGCTCAAGTAGATATATGGAATCACAACAGGTGCTCAATTTCTGTTTGGTTTACTTGTTTTGCTAGAATCACAGTAGTTGACCATTCTAAACTTCATGTTTATTTCATGTTGTTGTTACCAACTTTCTGCAGGTCTCAGCCAATTAATAGTTTTGAATGGGGGACAGATACAGTAATTTCTGTCCGGTTTAATCCTGGAGAACCAAATCTTTTGGCCACCTCAGCTAGGTACGTGAGATTGCCTATAGGTCAAGGACTACAATGTTAATCACAATACAATCCGGTTTTTTCACCCAATAGATATACTGATCTTTTATTTTGTGTTGCTTGTTTGCTCTTTGGTTGTCTCATTGAATTTGTGTTTTTCCTCCATTATTTAATGAGTATTTATACTGTTTTAATGAGTTAATTTTCCTGCTTGTTTACTATCACATTTTAATGTTCCATTTCCAAGATTAAAGCCCTGGTACTATCAACTTGATTGAAGTTGTAATTGAAATAGGTTCCTGAGTATGAGAAAAATCCATTTTATGTTTTGTTGTGGATGGAAGAGATTGGTACTAATCTAATAGGTTGTTGTTTTTTGTTGAAATTATTTGGAAGAAGGAAATTTGAAAAATAAATATTCAAAATAATATAATGTGTATAATGATGTGGTAAATAGAATCTAAAAGACAAAGTACTTAGTGTAATTACATGTCTTGTGCCCCTAATTATATCCAGATACAAATCATCAATGATGAAATATAAAGAATATGGAAGCTAGTTCCTAGAGATTATAGATGCTCTAAACTATTTTAAAAGATAATCATAATGTTATAAGGTATCCTGTTATATTTCAAGAGACAAAGATGAACAGAGAGAGGGGGAAATTCTTTATTCTGAATTGTGTTAATAGGTGAGTTTTGAAGGTGAGGTACTGTTATTTATATGATACAAAGGAAAGCTTCTCTAAGAAGCTTTCCAGCTAGCGAGCTAGTTAACTGAATACAGTTGCCAAGGACAGAAAACGCAGTAGGGGTTGAATACTCCTCCAGCCACAGTAAGGCTTAGCATGCTAAATTAGATGTACAGAAAACGGACTGATGCAAAGTCATTCTACATAAATAAGCTGGGGTGATCTAAATAACGCATACCAGAATATGATAGCCAAAACCTCATTACAACTATAGCAAAAAGAGAGACATTGAGTGGAAACCGTTTCTGAGACAACATGGATGCTTTATTTATGTTGAGAAAACGGAATCAATATAATACAGAGAGACACATTGAGCTGAAACCATGTTTTTTTGAGACTGAATGAAAGTTATTTATATTGAGAAAACGGAATTAATTAATACAATAAACAAAGGAAATTTGATATTCTCTCGTCATAAGGATATGACTTAGGATTTACCCCTTATAATTATAACAAAACTTGAAAACGAGAGTAGGAGCAAACAATGAACAAAAAACTATAGTGCGGTCATCAATTTCCTTGAACACAACTCAATGGAAAGGGAAAGCATTCTCAAGGTGCATTACAGGACCCGGATACGATGTTGGCGTTACAGGGATTTAAGTATTGAAGGAGAGGAAATGAGGATATCATTCGAAAGACAATGCTAAGCTCTATATATACTAATAGTACACTATAGTCTAAACTAAGTGCGGAAAGAAATTGAGAAATATAAAGATATATGAAAATTTTCCTGAGGGTGTATTTAGACATCTGCTGTATATTCCAACAGTGTCATTTATCTGGTGAAAAGTGCATTTCATTCATTGAATGGAAAGGAATATCTAATAAGGGGACTTTGTTTTGTTTCTTTTGGTATGCTTTTTTTTTTCAGGTTTTACTTAGATTTTGAATGGTTTTACTTTAATCTACTTTATAAGTCCTGACAATGTTGGTGGCTTAACCTACTTTACTCTTGTATGTAAATTACCTGCCTTTTTAACCCGTTTTCTTATTTCAGTGACAGGAGCATAAATTTGTATGATTTACGTATGGCTTCCCCTGTGAGGAAAATGATAATGATGGTAATTACTTTTTTTTTCATTGCTTTTAAATTATAACATATGGTTGCTGTTTTTTATTATGTTATTTCTAAACATCATATTTTGTTAACGGAAGTCCCTAATATTTTGTGGTTCTTAAATTGCACATAGTATTATATCATTGCAACATTTCTCAACATCATTTCTGCTGAGTTGTCCCATCCTCATTTGGCTTCTATTCCAAATATATTCATGACTGCACTAACTATTGCTTCATTGTGACAGACCAAAACCAATTCTATATGTTGGAATCCAATGGAACCCATAAATTTTACAGCTGTAAGTTGATCATATGAATTCATTCAATGGTTCTCAAGCTATAATTTGGGGTTTTCGTTAAGGCTAACATTAGATATTACTGGGTTGAGACATCTTCAATAGAGATATGTTATATTCTTGTCAACAAATTTTATGCAGGCAAATGAAGACGGCAACTGCTATAGCTATGATACTAGGAAGTTGGATGAAGCTAAATGTGTTCATAAAGATCATGTTTCTGCAGTGTAAGATGATTTTTCTTTGAATGTTGTGTTCTCGTAATCCTAGAATTTTATCATGCATGCTTTATCATATTTTATTCTACAGGATGGATATTGACTACTCACCAACTGGGCGAGAATTTGTCACTGGATCTTATGATAGAACAGTTAGTTCCTTGACTCTTGTTTTCAGTCATCTGAGGTTTGGTCTTACTAAGAATGGTTTCCTATTTATTGATGATTTCTCATTTGTAGGTGAGACTTTTCCAGTATAACGGTGGTCACAGCAAAGAGATTTATCACACTAAGAGAATGCAAAGGTTCACTTAATTTATATTAGAAATTGAACATTATATTGCTTTATTACCCATGTCACTTTTCAACTAATGTAAACCTTGGATGTGTAACGAGATACTATTTCCAACAAAAGATGTTACGAACCAAGAATTGAAAACAAATATTTTTATCTAGTAATATGAAAATATCAAGAAATGGGAGAACACTTTCTCCTCCAATTGTTTCCCTTCACAAAGGCTTTCTCCTTTCACAAAGGGTTGACGCTCACTCTAAGAAGTGAAAATCCCCCTTTGCTATGGTATCCTCGTATTTATAGATATGATTGGCCTTACCCATGATATCCCTCTAATTAGTAACTTCTATTCTTCCCTTTATTCTACATCCCAACAAAATGCTATTGCTGTTTTTTCCAACTTTTTCTGCTGAAAGATTTCTATCTTCGTATGGTAGGCTGATCTTTATCTTTGTTATGCAGGGTATTTTGTGTCAAGTTCAGTGGTGATGGAAGTTATGTGATTTCAGGAAGTGATGATACTAACCTTAGGATTTGGAAGGCAAAGGCATCTGAGCAACTTGGAGTAGTAAGACATCTTCCTTGCTTCTATTACATAGATTTGAGTGAAATAATTAACGTGTTAGAGCATATCCTCAGCATCATGTGGCAATGCTTATTTCATAGAAAGATGAATCTCAATTTTGTTTGTTTATATATATTTTCTTTACATTTATTTGAATTTGAACCTACTTTCATCTCCCGACATGGCTGTCATTGTCATCTTAGTAGTGAGATAGACACCATTTTTTAGTACAAGGGAAGGGAAGGCCTATCTTACCTCTTCATGGTTCCAAATTCCTTCTGGTCTATAAAAATGCTAAGGTCATGCTTGGACTAGAGTTGGGAGGATCCAAATACATTTTATAGTTTAGTTGAGTTTCATTGTTCCCTGACATCCTTGTCTGTCGTACATTAAAAGATGAACAATGATTAAGATCCTTAAATCATCATAATTTGGAGTCTTGTTTGTTTTCCAATTTGCTACCCCTGATTATTTTTGTTCTTAGAAGCCCTTCATTGACTGATGATTATGTCTTCGTAATCATGCCACAGATTCTTCCAAGAGAACGTAAGAAGCACGACTATCACGAGGCCGTAAAGAAACGCTATAAGCACCTCCCTGAGGTTAACCGGATTACAAGGTGAGATTTGATCAAGCATTTATACTATGAACCATACCTGAAAAATTGTCATAAATTACATATTTCCGCAATAAAGTTTTTCCTGTGCATAATCGTCACGTTTTGCTTTTTTCTGATTTGCTCAACAGACATAGACACTTGCCTAGACCAATATTCAAAGCTTCTGCTTTAATGCGTGTTATGGCTGATGCCAAGAGGAGGAAGGAAGATAAGAGGAAAGCTCACAGTGCTCCAGGGAGCATTACAACACAACCCTTACGGCGACGAAGAATTATCAAAGAAGTTGAGTAAGATTTTTCTGATCCACTGTCCAAACAAAATATAACAAGTATTTAGGTTCTCACTACTGATATCACCATTCTCTGCTCATTTCTTGGCTTAGCTGAGAGTTGCATGTTTAGTATGGCATCCTATATTTATGTATGTACGTGAAAGATTGGTGAAATGAGGTTGTATTTTTGTTATTCTTCTTCTTGGTTCAGTTTACTCCCAGTGCAAGAAAATTTTGTTTATTCTTCAATTCAGTTCCTTTCCCTTAAAGCATGTTTTCAGGTTCTTCATTTTTGTTCACTTTCAATCTCAGAAGATTCCAATTTGTATTAGAAAATGAAATTAAAGAAAGTAATCATCCAATCAGTTCTAATTGATACGAAATGTATGAAAAAAACAAATGATATTAAACGCTATGCATCATTATTCATAGAAGCCTAAAATTGATATAAAAATATAGAGAAAGAAAAACATCTTAACTTAGAGTTGTGTCCATGTGAAACCATTAAAAGGGTAAGTTTTTAAATCTTTCACTGTAAATCTCATTGAAAATTCTTCCAGTTTACTTTGAAAAATAAATCCCTAATGAAATTCTCGTGATATTAATTTTTTTTGTATTTGATATATGAATTTAGGTATATGAATTTGTAAACTAAAATATTTAAATCAAAGTTTAAAACTTTCTACTTTGTAAAATTTTACTATTTATCACGTTATTTTATTACTTAATACAATTTAACCATAACATTATATAGGTCAAATTATCCTTTTGGTCTCTCTATTTGTCATGAAATTTTATTTTGGTCTGTTTTTCGTTGTCTCAATTTGGTCCTTATTTTCTTAAAAATGACTCAATTTGGTCTTCATCGTTAATTTTGATCAGGTGTTAAAGTCAACGTCACGTGTCAATTTATGGTTTTTTTGAATTATTTTAATATTTTTTGAATTATTCTTTTATTTTTTTGAATTTTTTTTTCTTGACACGTGTCACTTCACAGTTGTCATGTGTCAAAATAACTCAATTTGGTCCCTATATTTGTTTTTAGTTTCAATTTAGGAACCAAATTGAGTCACTTTGACATGTGGCACGGTGAAATTATAGGTGTCAAAAATAAAAAAATTCAAAAAATTCAAAAAAAATTCAAAAAAAGTATTAAAAAAATTTAAAAAAATTAAAAATTGACACGTGACATTGACTTTAACACCGTTTAGTCAAAGTTAACAGTGAGGACTAAATTGAGTCACTTTTAAAAAAATGAGGACCAAATTGAGACAACGAAAAATGTGAGGACCAAAATGAAATTTCATGACAAATAGAGAAACAAAAAGTTAATTTAACCCATTGTACACTACTGAATGTCACTGTACACTGATATGTATAAATTACAGCAATAAGAGAGGTAATGTTGCCCAAACCAGTAATGATTCGTATGATATTAAAGCTTTTAAAGCGTAAAATATGATGTGAAACAAACTTTTATTAGATGTAATAGACGTTTCATTAAATTTGATTAGAATTCTTATAAATAATACTTAAAATAGTTTTCTTACAAAACAATAGTCTATCGAAATTTGATAGAGTAGGGGTGAGAATAACACTTCTCAATTACCAACCTAAAAAGTGAAGGCCCAGTAGCTATGTTGTCGAAGGCTTTTACTTCCTGCACTCCCACATTTTCTTCGCACATCTCATCAAATTTTCAAAATGGTCATATTTTTTCTATTCAAAGTGATTTTTGAATTATATATTCTGAAAAATTTTTGAAATAAGTTTTTTGAAATTTTTTTTTAAAAAAAGAAAGATTTTTGGAATAACATTTTCAGAACGCATTCCAACCCTAGTGTTTCGAAATGGGATGTCCAAAAAAACTTTCTTAAACACAAATAATGTCTCAGAATGAATTTTCTGAAACCCTCATACATAAAATGAATTTTTTTTTTCACATTTTCTCCTTTTTTTTCCTTTTAGAGTGGTCTCCCACACATTTTCCAGAATGAGGTTTTCTGAGTATTTATCCTATTATGGTGGAGGTGCAGTTATTAATTGTGGAGTAGCAGGAAGCAACAGGATTTGTTGAATTGGAGAGGGTGAAACAAATTCTTGTCCAAGTTTAATTCTGGTTTCTATTGAAATCTTATCCACAAAATCCTTATATTAGAGGCTTCAATCACAACAAACAAAATAGTGTTTCTTCAACATTTTAGTTCACCATTTCTTGTTCTTCTTATCTACAATGCTTTCTTATAAGAATATCATTAACAAGAGCAATTCCATGGAAGCTCAACTATCAATAATATGGAACTTCATCACTGAAGTATGCTCACAGATTGTCTCCATCAAACTGGTTCACCTCTCTCTCTCTCTCTCTCTCTCTCTCTCTCTCTCTCTCTCTCTCTCTCTCTCTCTCTCATTTCTCTCCTTACATTTCTACCATTATTCCTTTACAATTTCTCAAATTTAGTATTGGTCTTACTTTTTCTCCTCTAATATGCATTTTTTTTTAATTTTGGTTGTCAAAATGTTTATAATTAACATATTTAATGGTAGTTATAAACCCTCACAAAATAAGAAAAAAAATTGCATAATTCTGGTAAAGTGAAATTAAGATGAAGCTACTGGAAAAATGAAACCGAATTGGAGAAATTTTTATCCAAATTCAATCTGAAGTCAGAGTTAATTAGATTCTCCGGCGATTTTAATATCATGCACAATCAATTTTCAACGAATTGAAATTTATTTTATGAATTATGTTTTATTAATTTTGATTCTTATTGAATTAAGGTGTATCTATACTATCAGTATTTTCAAATTATATCCATTTTTTTATTAAACTAAAATTTTACTTTCTGTGGACTTGTTATATCAAATTGAAAAAACACGTTAGTCTTATTTAGACTCTGATTTCAATTTATAATTAACTAGTTAAGAAGCTTACCATTTTGTTTTAATTAACCTCGTTATTTATTTTACCTCTTACACTTTCTTTTAATTTTCTTTTGGATAAAAAATGACCTTTATACACGAATTTTGTAAGAGAAACAAAAAATAAATAAATTAAAGAATAAACTAATATACTTAAAATTATATACAACTCCATAAACATTGTAATTTTTCCCTTATCATTAATCAAACAACTAAGTTTATTGAACATTCTAACGACTTTCACTTTTTAGATAAAAAGTAACTTCAAAAGATTCAGTTATACACCATCACTATTTTTTATCAAAAACAACTATAAAAGACAAACAAAAAAATTATACAGCATGTCAAATATAATTGATGATGAAACAATGAACCACTAACAACCCCAAATATACCCCACACATCAGGAATCAATGCTGGAATATTCTCTGATTAATTATTCTATGAATTAGGTTAGAAATATCAACAATGAACATAGACATGAAGAGTGAGAACATGTCCATTAGAAAAGTGAAGAGTCACTTTCTCACTACAGAAAGCAAAACACCATCACATGGGAAGGGTCAAAGGGCATAGAAATGGAAGGACCATAATGCACCTCTCAAGTTTCATCTTCACTAACAACATCAAACATTTATATATTGTGAAACTCAAATTGATCATGGGATTCATCACATTATTGCAAGCTCCTTACAGAAAACAATGTTTTGAGAGATTATTCTCAAAACACATGAACATAAAACATTTATTTCAAATCGTAGGCATTGCAGAAATTGACAAAAAAAAAACTCTACCTAATGATAATAATCTGTATTATAATAATGTTTCCTCAGCAGCAGCATTCTTATTATTATATCTATCTACAGATGGACTGACAAACCGGATCATCCTAGTCTTACAAAAATCCAGCAGTGTGACACATTCCAAATTTAACTTTCTTGTCCCTGGTTGAGCATGAAGAACAGTAACAAACAAATCCATAGAGGAATCATAGTCCACCAAATCTATTGTTTTGCCTGCAGATATAAGAAGAATAAGAAATAAGTATACCTACCAAACAAAATCATTATTTCTGACAGAAAACCACATGTTTGTTTTTGTTTAAGAAACTGGTAATCTAATTGTTATTCTCTTTGTCTTTAACCCTTTTGTTTTTTCTTAATTTTCTAAGATTCCCACCCACTTGACAGCTATTTTCAAGGAACATGCCTAAGATGCTTTCATTAGAAGCCTCATTGTGAAGGTATGAACCAAAGCATGTGGTAAAGTATATGGTGTGGACAACTTTGGAAAGTCTACAAGGTAAGCTAACTTATATTGAAGATTGACTTAGAAAAGAAGTTGGATGGGTAGGTTCAATGTAAGAACCAAAGGAGTTAGGTGGCAATTTAAAAGGCTACTCACCAATAAAAACCAGATCACCTAACTTGAGCAGAATATTATTCATTAGATTGGGAAGGTAAAAACATAAGGTACATTCATAACCAACTCCACCCTATGAACCATGTTTTTTCTCCATGGTAAACTCTCACCAAATCATTCCTCTTCATGGTTACACAAAAACCCTTTTAAAATTTGACAGTTTGAAGATCAGACAAAGTAACAATGCAAAGGGTTCAAGTTCACATAAATAGGTATCAACAATCAACCTAAACACATTCTCTCTCTAATGGACCCTCGGACCAGTATAATAGGTAACACAATGTGTGTTTGATGTTTCAAATATAAATAACATTTTTCTTTTGGTGGTAAAAATATCACCTGCCAAAGGACATGATAAACAATGATAAACATAACAACATTAAAATGTGAAGAACAGAAAATACCTGTGAATATAAGAAGGTTCCAAGGATAGCAATAGCGGCACCAAGAGCATTGACAGGTTGAACTGGAGTGTGGAAGATAATAATTGAAGACACTATGACAGATATACGTTTCATGGTGTTTCCAATGCTAAATGTCAAGGGAGAGATCTCATCCAGAGACATGTATGATACTTGGTTGTATAAATGATAGAATACACTTTGAGCTGCTATCCACCTGTGGTGTACAATTACCAGCCAAAAATTTAGTCATAAGATTGAGAGAGCAGAAGCTTATGATCACAAGACAAAGAGCACAAACAAGAGACAGCTCAATAAGAATGAAGAAATTGAAGTCAGATGTTTGGTTAAAATGTTAAAACTAAACTTTACAACAGGTATAAGCTTTTCTTCAGATTACGACACAAAATAAAAAAATCAGGTATTTGATAATCAGTACATTGGCAAGCACAGTTGATCTATCAATCTACGAGTCTTAAATTAGCATAGGGACACGATCATCAATTAGTAGCAGAAAAGACCAAGGAAGTTGACATTGGTGTCTTCTATCCAACAGTAAATGTCCTAATGCATTCTATATATAGATTGAATCTCTGAAGTTAGTTTATATTTTCTCCAATTTATAAGGATAGATAAATAGGTAATCAACCAAGGTATAAATATGCAAGCCAACTGAATAAAGCATTTAATACAGAATCTCCAACACTAGGAGAGATGCAAATATCTCAGTCACTTCAAAATTACAAACTATCAAGTTGACCCCGAACAACTAGAAAACATTCAACTTTATTAAACATAAAGATGATGAAAAGGACAGTATTCTAAATAACTACCAACAACTCAAGTCATCTTCAGATTGATGGTCAGGAATTGGGACCAGCAACAACACCTTCCCCCATACTGTTGTTAAATGTCACTCAAAAACAAATGAACTTTGAACTTTGAACACTAGCCATATATTATGAAAAATATAAAATATGTTGCATTCCCACATAAGGATAAAATAAAAGATGTTTGAACTTTGAACATTAACCATATATTAAGAAAAAATCAACATATAACCTTAGAGCATGGAAAGTGGAGACACATACAAATAGAGATGAGTGTGAACATGATAACAACACAACAAGGATATCATCATTACAGTATGCAGTCTTCTTGAAATTACCATATGAGTTGGTTTCCGATCTGAGAGATGGATGTTTTCCATCCGGCAATCCACATCTGTGGCCCTTCCACGGCAATTGCAAAGGGTGTGAGAATTGCAAGGGATAAAATAGATAAACAAGCATAGTAATTCATTCCACTGACAGACTTTCCCTTCATTCCCTTTTTTGAAAAGATATTACGGAATACAAATGCCAAATTCGATATCATAGCACCCATGAAACCTGAAAAAGAATGATGAAAATTAAGTCAGAAAAGTGAAGAGCTACTTGCAGCAAACTTTATAAGAAAGCCATTTCAGCTCAAATAGATAACCTCTAATGACACCATTACTCAAGTTAATTATTAACAAATTACCCTTGCTCTTGAGAGATAAACTCAAGCAAGAATAGACAACAAAGTGTAGTAAAGGCCAGTTCACTAACACTAAAAGAAAAAAGTAATAGCTAAAACATAACCAAATTTAATTAAACACAGACAGGTTATCTTTTTTCTAGTCAAATTCAAGATCCAAATCATTTTATTACTGTGCTTAACAACAATATTAAAGATAAACAAAATCCTTCAAAGGAAAAATTTATTACCAGTCATGTTGAAATTGAGTTCAGTCACAGCTGCAAGTGCACACCCACCAATGATCGGAAGTAAAGACAGATAGACTGGCACAGGGAAGGTCTCACCCAAGAGAAATCTTGAAACCAGAACACTAAAAGCAGGCTCACCACTCTTGATTATATGTGTAAATGATACCGCAACTTTTGACATACTAACAGTTGCTGCCACATGTCCTATTGTATGTGCAACGGCAACCTGAAGGACAAACAAAACAAAAACTAAGGTCTCCATCCATCCAAAATGATAAATAAATAAATAAAGAAAGGAGAGTGATAAAATTGATCCACAACTTTTTGGAAACAATTATACAGGCATACCAAAAATTTAAAGAATTTTATAGGGTGGAGGAAGAAACTTTGCTGATTGTCCAGCTAAAGTAAAACCACTTTTTCAAAACTTGAAAATTGTTAGAATTGATAAACCAAAGATCTCAAAATTAATTCAGTCCAATTGAGCCACAAGGTTTGATAGGAACATACTCAGTTTTCTCTACTTTGTACGTTTCTGGAGTTAACCAACATAGACATCCAGATATGTGTCCAAAATTGTCAAAATGAAAAACATTTTTTGCAAGAACAAAAAACACAAGAGCAAACAAAACAAAGCCATCACTTCCTTCCATCCATAAGAAACAAACAAACAAAACCAATTCGATACTTACAGGGAACAAAGACTTCCAAAACTCTGGATCAGTCTTCGGGGCTTCTGCAATCCCAGTGGCCCAAGAGATCAACATCATAAGAGACCCACATGCAAGTGAGAGAGTTGAAGTCAGCCATGGGAAGGGGTAGGCATTCAACACCTTCTTGTTATAAATATTAAACACCACATTCAGAGCCCACCAGGTTGCAAAATATATGCCAATCTTCACCTTCTTTGAAGCCTCTGATGGTGTGTTTGAAGACTCAACCTCTGATCTGTCTGCCTCATAGGCCTCACACTTCACCGAATCACCCTTTCCATTACTCTTCACTGACACAAAATTTCGACCACCAAGAGAAGAAGCAATGTGCAGTGGCTTATGCACTGAAACCAGAGATCCCTGCCCCTTTTTCCTTGCCAAAGAAGGCAAAAACGACCGTGCCTTAACTGGGGTTGCATGTCTTTGCCTCAAAAGAAGATCAGAACCACTGATCCCCACAACAGGCTGTCTCAAGGAAGAAATCATTGTAAAGGGCAGGCTCAAAATTCAAACTTTTCTGACAGAACCCTGTGGGGTGCTGAAAATTTTCAAGGAGAAAAGAAACAAAGATCAAATCAGAGACACTCTTTATATGTGAGAGTGTGTCTAGGCTTTGATCTTCTGCCCCTCTGAGATCTTGAAAGGCTAATTTATGTCAAACCAAAACCCTGCAAAACAATAATAACAAGAATAATAATAATTAAAATATATATATATATATATATATATATATATATATATCAAAAAAGGATTTTTAACAGAAAATTCAAGACAAAACCCAAAAGCATAGAAGAAAAAACAAAAGGAAAGAGGGAATGATTCCTTGGAATCTTACCTTCCAATGAGATGAAAACTGCAAAAAAACAATGTGTTTTGGTCAAAAGATGTTGGTGTCTGGTGTTGTTACGTATAAATAATAAAAAATGGCTGAGAAAAGTACTGTATTTGTGGGGTTTGGTGGCGGAAACGTGACCGTGAGGGTCAGTGTTCTTACTTCCTTCCTTCTCTCTCGGGCTTGATGATGGCTTTGAATCAAAACACGAAATAAACAAAGTTAACAGCTTTGAAATCTCAGTCCAATTTGGAAAATTTCTCTGCAATGACAAACATCACATGATTATTTAAACATGTTTTAGTGATGTAAATATCATATATCTCTAATTTTAAATCTGTTAATATTTTCTTAATCTTTATAATTGATATAATCATTTAAAATAAAAATATTAATTAATATAATTAAAGTAACAAGCTTTTCAAATAAGACTTTTTCAACGCACATTTTGATTAAGTGAAATATTTATTATTTAACATAAACAGAATAACTTTATAGGCTACTTTTACGTTTAATATTGTATTATAATTAAAAATAGTTATATTTTACGGATAACTTTTAAGTTATTTTAATTTTAATTTAGATATAATAATAATGAAAATAAACTTTTTTTAATATATTATGAACGGGAATGTCATCTAAAGATAAAAGCAATAACCCATGTTTCTTATTTTCTGAATAAATAACTACAATATATGATAATTCTATTTTTGAACTAATAATTATAATATATAAAAATTGCATCTTAGAATAGAAACTTCAAATTTAAGTTTCAAAATACAATTTTTTCAAATAGTTTCTAGCATATAATTTATAATTTATTTAATTTTTTCTATCGCTATCATTTATATTCTAATATATTTTCTTATTATATGTATATCTAATATATTTTTAGCTAGTTTGTGAAAACTGTTTTTATTAAAAGTTCCTTTAAAGTATAATATCCGTCCATTAGATATTCTACCAAATGTTTTCTATTGTCCTTTCAAAAAAATTTCCAAACCCTATTCAACCTGCATTCTCAGGTTAACATGTTATTTCATTGATTATTTTTTTTTTTTTTGTCAATGAAGCCACGCCGATGTCCACAAACCTTAAAAGCAATTTTTTATAGGTTTAATTGGTCCTTTAATCTTTGTTAACAATTTTAATTAGGTTTCTTATTTTTTTTATTAATTAAGTCATAGTTTTTTGAAAAAATAATTTAATTAGGTTACCAACACTTTAAAGACATGGGACATGCCAAATCATATAATTTTTTCTTCTGTTTTTTTTTAAGTTGTCCAATTGTCAAGTCTGGGACGTGCCACATACAATGTCATGTGACATTGTTAGTGCAAGACTGATGGAGCCCCAACATGAGGTGGATGCTAGAAACTCCATAGGCAACGGAAATGGAAGGCAGACAAGTGTTTAAGACTCTAGTAGTAATGATATTTGGAGTGGTGAAAGGAGAACTAAACTAGAAACTAGGCTAGTGAAAGGTGGCTAGAGGAAATGTGGTAAACCTCTAGTTTAGGTGCTCCCAAAATAATAGAAGAGTGGAGTGATATCAACAAAAACATTTTATTAAAAATTTCAAGAGTAAACTCTACAAATTACTATAGGACTCTCTTTTATAAAAGAGAAGATCACTAATGCACATGCACATGAAATTACATTGGAAATGAAATGCAAGTCTTAGAGAAGAAGTCTCTCTCGACCCTTGGATGTTCATGATGGCTTGGATGTGTGACAAGTGGCATGACACTCCTTTGCAAGTTAGAAGTCGCACCTCCCTTGTGGTAAGTGGATGTCTTGGCCAAAGCTCCCTATTGGGATTGGATTAGCCCAATTAAAATCCAATGAACAAGTTTATTTAGCTTACTCTTTATGAAAGCAATGCCTAAACAATGGACCCAATTTTAAAAGCTACTCTAATGCTCAATCATGCAATCTCTTCATATCTCCACATCTTCTTTGGCCCATGAAAAGAGTAATTGAAGCCCATGAGAAGTGTGACCATTTTGAGAAAAGCTCATTTGGAACTTCTTTAAGATGTTCCTTGTTATTTGGCCTCTTGGTGGGCTTTGGACTTGAGATGAATGTTGGTCATGAATTGAGCCTTGAGCATGATGTGGGCCTAGAGGGTCTTTATAAAAGACCTTGAGAAATTATAATAATTAAAAAATAAATAAACAAATAAGGTTAAATAGATATTTTAAATAAAAGATAAAAATGTGTAGTAATTATTTAATTAAAAAGATATAAGATATTGTTAGATATCAATAAGTGATAATTAAACATTTTAAAAAGATTTATTTACAACATTATTATAAGAGATATAATGGTTTATTAATTAAAAAGAATTATTGTATTTAAAAGATTTTTTTAGAAATTAAAAGATTTGGTGAATAATTAGTTATAAAATATTAAACATATTTCTAAAAGATATATAAAGTGGTTATTATAATACAAGTTATTTATGATAGTTATTTCTTAAACGGGTTTATTAAAAAGATATAAGATTTATTATGTGTGTGATTTTAGTTATATACAAGATATTTTCCAAGAAACAGAAACAAAAAAAGTAGGAAAAAATATATTTAATATTTCATGATTGTTAGAAGGATCACTTAAAATCTCTTAAGAATATATAAGATTTTAAGAGTAAGAGTGAATGTCATAAAAATATACCAACTAAATGAGTGAGTGAGTGTTACACTTGGGTGAGAAAGAACACAAGTGAATATACTTGAAGGAAAAGTTAGAGTAAGATTCAAATATAGAGAGAGAAGACCTAGGATATGGAAGTTAATATTTCATGTGATTGTGAGATGAGTATCATTATTCATTTCATGTTTCTAAGTTGATGAATTGATGGTATGATTAGACGAGTGTGAGTGTGTCTCCATGAGTGCTCTTAGATGTAAGAGCAGGTCCCCACATCTGTTACGACTTGGGCAGGTCCCCATGGTTTGGGCAGGTCTCAATGACTACTACGGTTTGGGTAGGTGTAACATCCCGTCAGGATATTACGAATTTAATAAAATAATTCAAAGTAAAATAATTGCACTGCATTTATTAATACCTCATTTCCTAATAAACACGGGAAATTTAAAAACATTAATTGCAGCACAACTCAAATATTCGCAATTACTTTAATATAAAATATACCAAAGTTCAACATAATCATAATTTACATCAAAATCCTTTAAATTAAAATCCTTTCAAAAGCCCCAGGTAGACCCTGCTCTCCGTCTCTAAGTAGCTCCTGGCCCACCTGTCACATCATCTGCTCCCAGATAACAAGTTACCCGATCATCGCCACACACACAGAAAGGGTGAGCTATGCACAACATATATATAAAGAAACATGAGTATAAATATGTTTCCCAACCCAAAATAACATAACTAATTTCATAATCACCCAATCATGACCTCGTAGTTCGTCATGAGTCATATGCATGAACTAGGTCTTGGGACTTCCCTGTGCTCCCACGAAACTGACTCATTCGTGGTCCAACCCTATGAGCCTATCCCGCTCATAGTCCTGCCCTATAGACTCCTCGTCTGTAGTAAAAACATCCAAGTCTCTCACTTGGACCCTGACACGCACGCAATCACCATACTATGGACTCCTCGCCCAATAGTAGCCGACGGGAACATCACAGTTCCTTGCCCATCGTGCGCCCGACACATGCAATCACCATACTAAGAACTCCTCGCCCAATAGTAGCCGACGGGAACTCAACCAGTTCCATGCCCATCGTGTGTCCAACCACCGAGCACATCCCAAACCCCTAATGGACTTAGTCCTTCAAGCCCAACACACCACAACACATGCATATACAATCTAACCATGGTATAACAACCAAACCCACTCACAAGCACATAGAAACATAGTAATTAGCATAAACTCGCTTAGGCTAGGGACCCCTCGCCCAAGCTAGACCCGCAATCTCGCTTAGGCTAGTCCACCTCGCCTGGGCGAGTTTAACTCAGCAACCAAAACACGCCATCTCGCTTAGGCGAGATCCTCTCGCTTGGACGAGTGACACGTTCGCCCAAACACCCATTCCCACCTCGCCTAGGCTAAAATACAAGCAAAACACCACACCTAATCAAGACATCTCGCTTAGGCGAAGTCATCTCGCCTGAGCGAGACACTGATTCGCTCAAAATCCATAAAACCCTCGCCTGGACGAGAAATCGCGCTCAACACGCGCAACTCCCTCACTATCTCGCTTAGGCGACCCTTACTCGCCTGAGCGAGAATCTATGTCGCTCAAAACCTATCCTTTTTGCCTGAGCGAGAAGCTCGCGTATGGCACTAGGGTACACGTCTCTGCTAATCTCGCCTAGGTGAGCCAAGCTCGCCTGAGCAAGAAATGCAGGTTCTCTCACTGATCACGCACTCGGTTCACTCTAAACATGTCCAATTCGCACCACAAAACACACCAAACAGAATTCGAGCATACCAAAACAATTTACACATTACAAAACATCACATTGGCATAATATAGACTCCCTATAATCCCCAAATTTCCAAATCCCATTCCATTCCCGCATATACCATGTATATACCCCTTTTCTCATGCATTTAGTCCAAAATTCAACACACAGCAATACTAATTTCTCCACCCCCAATTCCCATCATATGCATCACGAATTTCAGCACACATTTTCACCAAAACCATGCAATACGCACAACAACATGAACTTTTGGGTTCAGCTCCCCTAACCTGGAATTAGTGACCAAAAATTGAAAAAGTAGAAGCCTTGATTCGCAGTCCCCGCTTGGTCCAGCCCTTGCACACTCACAACTCCACTCACTCTCTCTCAAATTCGTTCTCCTCTCTGTAGGCACAATAACCAATTGCAGAAACCCTATTCTCTCTTCAATTTAGCCTTTTATAAGTGGCTGATGGTAGGTTAATGTAAAAAAAAAAAAAACGAATTGAACTTAAGTGTGGGCTTAATAGCTATTCAAGTCACTTAGTGGAAATATTTTTCAACACCTAATGGTTATCCTTCTGCTAGGTTTTCTTTACCCCTTCACATTCATACCACCACTAATAGTTAGCAAAAATAAAACCTACTTTATGCCTTAAAAGGTTTGAACCCGTGACCTTCCCCTCATAAGGCCCAAGCACAACCACTATGCCAAACCACATTTGGTGATACTCATAATTCAACAATATCTTACAATACTAATCACATACTCATTCATATCCTTAAAAATCAATAACAAAACAATCACACATAATTGGCATACATAAGACTCGAACCCAAGTCCTCTCACACAAACCAAGTACTCTCAACCACATGAGCTAGTACTTTTCCACATCACATTAAACAACAATTAATGCCATAAAGGTGGCTTCTACCCGCATTTATTAATTAATTAATTATTTAATTAATTAATTTTTCCAGGGTCTTACAGTAGGTCCCCATGATTGTCATGGTTTGAGCAGACATTTGAGTAGGTCTTTACGTTTGCTATGGTTTGGGCAGGTCTCTGTGACTACCATGGTTTGGGTAGGTCTCCATGACTGTCATGGTTTGAGCAGGTCTCCATGACTGCTACGTTTGGGAAGGTCCCCATGATTGCCACGGTTTGGGTAGGTCACCATGGCTACCACAATTTAGGTAAGTCACCATAACTGCCACAATTTGGGTAGGTCCCCATGATTGTCATGGTTTGGGTAGGTTCCCATGATTGTTATGGTTTAGGCAGGTCCCCATGATTTCCATAGTTTGGACGAGTCCCTATGACTATTACAATTTGGGCAAGTCCCCATGATTATTACGGTTTGAGTAGGTCCCCATGACTGTTATGGGTTTGGCAGGTCCTCATTATAACGTTCTAACCGGAAATTACTTAAATAAATATTACAATCAGAAAATAGAATAATAATCCTCATTTATTAATAATTGCTTTTCCAAAAATACGAGATATTTTAAAACATTTATTTCAATGCGCCAATTATAATTAAAGTCCAAGGCGTTCAAATTATTACAATTATCAACTAGTTATAAAACCATTACAAAATAGTCCATATAACTTTCATGAAGAAAACTAATATTAAAACTCCCGTAGCTGGCCCTACTTCGGCTCTAAGCATCCACGTGCTCACCTGCATCCACATCTGTTCCCATGTAACAAGTTACATGCTCATCTCCAAACATACATAGATAGGGTGAGCTCAATTACATTAAACAAAATACGATATGCAGTAATAAAGCATTCAAAACCATGACTCATGTTAGCACCCCACTATTCAATCCTCACTTCCAAACCTTCTGTTGGACGCCTCTTGATTCTACACTGATCGATCTTTGTTGCACGAGTGTCTATTCACCCCTCTAACTACAGGCCACCACCTAATAGTCCACACGCGGGAATAAATTGCCACGGCCACAATCTACGACACCAAATGGAATTCTCCAAAACAAACTGCAGTCTATAGTTGTTCCCAGACTACCAAACTCATTCAGTTGCACTAAAGAGGGCAATCTTTCGGAACCTCGTCGTATGAGCCACGATCTCGCATGCTCCACTGGACTTCCTAAACCACCAGGCTACAACCTCGAGTGGCCACGTGTCACCCCAATACAAGTTACACTCGTAACTGGCTCCCAGCCAAAGCATCACATCATGACCTTCATCCAAAGCTGTGTAGAAATCCTCCTCACGATCCAACTCTGCACCCAAAACCGCCTAACGCACCTCTCGCATCGCTAGACAGAACTTGGTTCTAGACCGCCTGGCGGGCCCCTCCTGCCACCAGGTGCCAAGCGCCTTTCAGTGCTTTTGTCACACAGCTTTTGCCTGGCGAAACCAACCCTTCCACCAGGCGCCACACACATCTAGTGGCCACTGCCACTGTTTTGGGTCACTATCGCTTGGCGGCTCGTCCCGCGTCGCCAGGCGCCATACCAGTAGCGCAACACTACTGGTGTTTGACATATTAAACAAGTTCTAATGGATCCCAATCACACCATACACAAATTATAGCACATTCACACTTATCCACACATAACCCTAGGACAAAAATACAATGCAACACATTCGTAGTTTCACAATTCGAGTTATGCTTATGCTTAAATATAATGCAATTCATCATGTCGTCATTCCTTTACCAAATAATACATGTCACCTCAATTGTAAATCAACATCGCAATTGACACGTAATTACAGTTTTCACAGTCACTAAGCAACATCACAGTAAAACACTATATTGCTTTTACCCACATAACATCACAATTACCAACTTGTCATGCATATAGTTAATTATCTCACACGCAAGGTTTCCTCCTCACACCTTATACTCATTTACCCAGTGTGATGTGCCAATTTTTCCAGATAACCTTACCAAGAAATCCAACACAAAGCAAAATCTGGGTTCTGCCCAGATTTTTCTGCACCTACGTGAACCCTAAACTCCCAATTACCAATTCCAGTAAGTGTTTTGGTATAATTTTAAATGTTTAACATCACTCTAGTTCCTACCAGCCAATTTAATATTATTTTCATGCAAACAATACATCAATTCTAACCCAACACATATTTCATCGTTTCAAAATCCCATATTATCCCATATAATGGCCGCATACTGTAGAGGGGGGTATCTAGCATAGAGTATGCGACCCAGATGACAGCTGGTGACCGCATACTACAAAAGGGGGTATTCAGCACAGAGTATGTGGCCCAGAGAATTGCTGG
Organism: Vigna unguiculata; assembly: GCF_037176805.1. Taxonomy (NCBI): domain Eukaryota; kingdom Viridiplantae; phylum Streptophyta; class Magnoliopsida; order Fabales; family Fabaceae; genus Vigna; species Vigna unguiculata. Next base: position 32,092,782 of record NC_140797.1, read on the forward strand.
TGACCGCATACTGCAAAGGAGAGTATCCAACACAGAGTATGCGACCCAGAGGATTGCTGGTGACCACATACTGCAAAGGGGAGTATCCATCATAGAGTATGCGGTTCAAAGGATTGCTGGTGACCGCATGTAAAAGGAAATATCCAGCACAGAGTATGCAGTCCAGAGAATTGCTGATGACAGCATACTTGGGTGTGATAAGGACATATAACACGAACACTTAACACATGTATTCACCGGCATATAAAACAAAAAGATGTGGTTCAATATATCAGATTATTAAGAATTATTTTAATCTGATAATCAATATTTATTTATTTAAAACCATCTATAAACAAACAAGGTTAATCAAATATATTGATACGAACGTATTGTCACCTAATATAAAAAAATGAACTTAATTCATCTAACATCCAAAAAGTAAAGAAGAGGATATAATTCATTTAAAATATTTCATCCTTTTTTTATCATCATCATTAAAAAAACACTTTAATCCATGATTTGCTCCTTATTTTTATAATTATAATACAAACTTAAAAAGTTTATTATTTTTTAGAAAATGATTGTATTTATCATTAAGATTGTGTTAGAATTGTCTCAAAAATTATATCACAGACAAAATATATATATATATATATATATATATATATATATATATATATATATATATATATATATATATATATATATTTATTGAGTTGGACACTTCGTTGATATGTGTCGAGTGTCATACTTGTGTGAGTATGCAATACATGTAAGACTCAGAAACACACCATTTAGAAGCAGTTTCCAAGCTTCATGGTCCGTGCATTCTGTATTAATTCAAACCTCATTACGTTGATGTTGTTGATGATGATTCATGCCTTATCTTTTTAATGGCAACTAGTTTTAAGAAATAATTAACTCTTAAGATTTTAGTGATTTAATATGATAAAGCTTTAAAAAATTCTCTACAACCAATCAAAAGTTATTATTGGTGTGGTCACTGATGAGTAACAAGTTACTGTAAAAGTTAAGGAACTTTTCCAACATAGTATTTGTAATTAAATAACAAAGTACATAGACGGTTTACTTTTGGTTATTAAATTCTCTTATAGAACAAATTAATGAAAAATAAACACTTTTATGAGAAAATAAATTTTGCCCTAGTAATTTAAAACGATTTTACTATGCAGTTCAGCTTGAACAATTATGCATGTTAAGCTTGTTGTCTCATATAATAATGGTAGGCAACTTGCGATTGGAGGATAATGTCGTCTTACACTAATATTAAATAGTCACTAAACTCTTTTTTATTCTAAGTTATTAATTCTTTTGATTGGAGAAGTTAAGGACACTTTAGTGCCCACCATCATCAGACATGAGTGTCCCTAAAGGTCAAGTCTTCGTCAACTGATACTAAGTTTTTGCCTATTGATGAGTAAACCTTTCTCAATAGTAGCCTCTCTCAAAGTCATTTTGTTCATTCTGCAACCTAAGCCTGGTAAAGGAGAAGAAACGTGCAACAATTGTTCAGGGAATTTTGGTTCATTAGTAATCTTAATCCAAGGTTTGTTTCATCCTCATTCATTGCATGTTTAACTGCTTCATATCTGCAATACGCACTTGACTTCTTTTTTATTGGATTTAATGTCAAAAGATAGAATCCAAAACAGCATTTAGGAATCAAAGAAGCACACATGTTTTGAATGATTTTGTTTTACACTCTTGGATTCTGGTTTTTGGTAAATAATGTGTATTTAGTAGCGGAAAATCAAAGGAACATGCATTATCTTTCCGAAATCACTTGGCTGTTGGCTCTGCGGCTTTAGTTCTTGAAATGTTTTTTCCTAAAATATTGAAACCAGAAATTTGTTTGAGCTCAGACATATTTTTCTTGAAATTTATAATTTGGTGACCTCTTCAACATTCAGGCAGTTGATACTTTCCTAATGTTTAAGGTGCAGTTCATTGAGATCATTACTTTGAATATTCCCTCATAATTTTCATTATTATGTCATAGTTGTTGTTTTAATGTGCAAATACAAAAATTAGTTGCAGTATGCATAATTATTGTTCATACCACTACGTGAATAATAAACCCTGTATTTGCGAGTCTTTTGGTAATCAACTGGTACTTTTCCTACATGGGGTTGTCTAACTTGCCTCAACCAAAAGTGAAGTTAAACAATCCCGTTGTAAATCATTGGTATAATTAATATCAGCCACCGATTAATAGCAGCAGTTCAATCTGTTAGGCTGTTTGGTTTTGGAAGTGATTATCATGAAAAAATTTGCAACATGAATTTAACGAAGCTTAAGAAAAGAAAGATAGCTATTTGGCTGAAACTGAAGAGAGATTTGGTAATTTTTGTCATTGTTTTCTTCATTATCATCATAGAAAGACCATATTTTAGTATGTCAAGAACAGCTGTTCCAGAGTATGTATAATCACTAGAAAGCTCTTGTATGAGAAAATCCACCCGTTGAAAATAGTTTGTAGTTTATCAATAAGTTCAATATAAACATTACTTTACCGTTATTTAATTGCTATTATAGTAACATAATATAAAGAGAGGATGTTTATGACTTTTACTCAGACTTCTTATCATAAAAACCTATGAAGGCTTACATAATGCTGAAAAAATATGAATCTCGAAGTCTTTTGGTTGCAGGGAAATGGCTGAAATAGGTACAGCTGTGGTTTCAACATTAATAGAGCGTGTGGTGGATGCAATTATAGGTCGTGCTCGATGTTTATTCTATTTCAAAAAGTCTGTTGTTGATCTTCGAAAATCAAAGAGAGAGTTGGAGAAGTCATTGCAGCACATGAGAGAACGTGTTAAAGAAGCCACTACAAATGCAGAGAAGATTGTGCAACCAGTTGAAGAATGGCTGAAAGATGTGGAAAGGGTTCTGGAAGATGTGCAGGGGCTGGAAGAAAGGGTGGAAGAAAGTGAATGCTGTTTGAACATGACATTTAAGTATTCTCTAGCAAAAGAGGTGATATGCATGACGCTGCAAATGAATGTGGTGAACAACAATAACAAATTTGAGCCATTTTCACACCCCATTAAACTCTCAAGCATGAATTACTTCTTTCCCAAAGACTTTGTGGCATTCGATTCTAGGAAGCCAGTTTATGAAGAGCTACTGCAGGCAATCCAAGATGAGAGGAGCAATGTGATTGGAGTAGTTGGTGTTGAAGGTTCAGGTAAAAGCACTTTAGCAAGAGTGGTGGGGAAGCAAGTAGAGGAATCAAAGGCTTTTGACAAGGTGGTTATGACAATTGTGTCTCAAGATGTAAAATTGAGAGATATTCAAGGTCAAATTGCTGATCACTTGAGCTTTTCATTGGTGGAAGAGACAGAACTTGGTAGGGCACTACGGTTATCTCACAGGTTAAAAACTGAGAAGATTCTCATCATCTTTGATGGTGTATGGCAGAAGCTGGATTTGGAAGCTATTGGCATTCCATTGAATGAGAATGACAAGAGATGTTGTGTCCTCCTCACCACCCGCGACCAAGAAGTTTGCACCTCAATGAACTGCCACACAATGATTGAACTCTCTGTGCTAGATGAAGATGAAGGTTGGGATTTGTTCAAGCAGCGTGCACAAATAGATGATGATTCTCCAGAAGAAATGAGAGAGGTGGCAAAGAGAGTTTTTGACAAATGCGAAGGACTGCTAGTTGATATTCTGGCAGTGGCAAGAACATTGAAGGGAAAGACTTTTACTAGTTGGGAATTGGCATTATTTAGAGTAGAAACTTCTGAATCAATTGATGTTCAAAAGGGCTTGAACAGTACCTATGAATGCAACGAATTGGAGGAAATAATTTGCTTGGATTGGAAGGATGCAGGTCAACTTAGATACCTGTATGCTCCTTCCCAGCCAGTTTTTCCCAAACTGAAGAAAATCTTAATCAAAGGATGCATCAAATTGACAAAAATCTTCTTCCCAAGCATGGTTTCAAGCCTCCCAGAGTTGAGAGAGCTGTCTGTACAAGATTGCAATGAATTGGTGGAAATTGTTTCTTCAGAGGAAGCTAGACAATTGGCAAATCTATCTTTTCAATCTCAACAAGTTTCTTTCCCCAAATTGTGGGTGATTGAGATTGAAAGATGCAACAAATTGAAATCAATTTTCTTTGCAACCATAGTTTCAAGCCTATCAGAGTTGACACAGTTGTCTATACGCAACTGCAACAACTTAGAGGTAATCATTTCTTCAGATTCCGAGGAAACAAAGAAGCACAGGAATGTAAATGCTCCTTTCTCACAATTTTTCCCCAAACTAGGGAGGATTAGCATTGAGAATTGCAACAAATTGAAAACATTCTTCTCTGCTACCACCGTTACAAGTCTACCAATGTTGCAACAGCTAATTGTAAAGGACTGCAACACATGGGAGGAAATAATTTCTCTAGATTCAGATCAAGCAGGACAGTTTAGAAACCTATATACTCTTTACAATCAAGAAGACTGTTTCCCTAAACTTGGAAGCCTCCAGATTGAAAGATGCAACTCGTTGAAAACAATCTTCAGCATGGAATTTGTTTCAACCCTTCCAGAGTTGCTTGAGTTGACTGTAAAGGATTGTGATGAATGGGTGAAAATAATGTCCTTAGGTTTAAAGCAAGCAAAACAAGCTGGAAACCTATCTGCTCATTCCAAACAAATTTGTTTCACCAAACTGCAGAAAATTGAAATTGAAAGTTGCAAAAGGCTTAGAACAGTTTTCTTTACAAACGTTGTTAGAAGCCTTCCGGAGTTGGAACAAATAGTTGTAAAGAACTGTGATGAGTGGGAGGGCATAGTTTCTTCAGATTCAGAGGAAGAAAGACAGTATAGATTCCTTTCTGCTTCTTCCCAAGAAGTTTGTTTTCCCAAATTGAGGAAGATTGAAATTGAGAAGTGTAACAAATTGAAAGCAATCTTTTCTACAACCATTGTCACAAGCCTACCGGAGTTGGAGCAACTGATTGTAAAGGACTGCGATGAATTTGAGGAAATAATTTCTTTGGATTCAGATGAAGCTGGAGGACTTAAAAATTCATATGCTCCTTCCCAACAAGTTTTCTTTCCAAAACTGGGAAGTATTAGTATCGAAAGATGTTCCAAAATTAAAAGAATGTTTTACATGGTTATTGTTAGTATCCTACCAATGTTGGAACAATTGGTTGTAAAGGATTGCAATGAATGGGAGGAAATAATTTCCTTAGATTCAGTTGAAGCAAGTGAACTTACAAATGTTTCTGCTCCTTCCCATCATATTTGTTTTCCTAGACTGAGAAAGATTGAGATTGAAGGCTGCAATAGATTGAAAGCAATTTTCTCTTCAACCACAGTTACAAGACTGCCAATGTTGGAGCAACTATTTGTAAAGAACTGCAGTGGATGTGAGGATATAATTTCCTTGGATTCAAAGGAAGCAAGCCAATGCACAAACCAACTCGCCCCTTTCCAACAAGTTTGTTTCCCCAAACTGATGAAGATTGTTATAGAATGTTGCAACAAATTGAAAGCAATTTTTTTCACAACCTTAGTTACTAGACTGCCAAGGTTGGAGCATCTGAGTATCGACAACTGCAATGAACTGGAGGAAATAGTTTCTCTAGATTCTGTGGAAATAAGCCAACTAAGAAACCTGTGTGATCCTTCCCAACAAAGTTTTTTCCCTGTGCTGCAGAGGATATTGATCAACAGATGCAACAAATTGAAAAAAATCTTCTCAGCAAAGATTGTCACTACCCTTCCAGAGTTGGTGCATGTATGGATTAACAATTGCAATGAATGGGAAGAAATAATTTCTTCAGATTCAGAGGAATCAAGTAAGCAGGGAAACCTATCAGCAGCTTCCCAACAAGTTTTTTTCCCTAAGCTGGAATCACTTTATATTGAAAAATGCAACAAAATGAAAACAATCTTTTGTGCAACGGTTGTTACTAGCCTACCCAAGCTACGACGTCTAAATGTAAAGGGATGCAACGAATGGGAGACAATAATTTCTTTTGGTTCAAAGAAAGTAGGACAGAATAAAAACTTCCTTAATCCTTGCCAAAGCAAATGTTTCCCTAAGCTACAAAGTATTTGGGTTGAGGAATGCAACAAATTGAAAACAATCTTCTTTCTAAGCATCGTGTCCAGACTACCTAACTTGGAATCCCTGTTTGTTGACAACTGCAACAATTTGGAGGCTATAATTTCGCCATATTCAATGGAAGCAACGCAATCTAGAAACCTATCAGGTCGTCCAAATCAAGTTAGATTCCCCAAACTTGGAAGTATTGTGATAAGGAGATGCAGCAAAATGAAAAACCTTTTCTCTACAATCACTTTATCAAGATTTCCAAAGTTAAAACAACTGTTTGTACTGGACTGCAATGAACTGGAGGATATAATTTCTTCAGAAGCAAAACCACTGAGAAACCTGTCAACTTCTTCCCAACAAATCTATTTCCCCACACTACAAAATATCCAAATCGAAAGATGCAACAAATTGAAGACAATCTTCTCCTTCATCATTGTTAGAAGCCTGCCAGAGTTGGAATGTGTGAGTGTAGAGGATTGTAATGAATTGAAAGAAATATTCTTTTTCGGTTCAGAGGAAGAAGGACAAGTTGAAAATATATCTGATCCCTCCCAACATGTTTGTCTTCCAAAAGTTCGAAGCATTAAAATCAAAACATGCAACAAATTGAAGTTTATATTCCCATATTCCGTGGCTTGTCAATGCTCTTCACTGAATTTACTAGATGTAGAATCTTGCCCTCAACTAGCGCAGATTGTTAAATTTGAACATGTAGGTACAAGTGAAGAAGAAGGTTCAGGGGTGGCGATTGATGATAATCATGCTAAGCATTTATTGTTTCCAAATCTTAGTTCGCTAGAGCTCAAGAAGTTGCCAACTATTACTGGGACTTTCCCATGGTATGAACCCCAAAACTGTCACTTGATCATACAAGAGTGCCCCAAGTATTTGTGGTTCACTTAGTGTGCCTCAGCACACAGGTACACAACTAATACTATTCTGCTACATTTTTCTCCGGTGCTGGTTTAAAATGGCATTCATCAATTTAATTAATGAATGTCAGTAGTTATAGTTTAGGAAATCTAAGCATTACAAATGAAGCATGAAATTAACTTGTTGGATTTAATTCCAAGTTGTGAATGAATTTATCAACCCAAAGATGTAAATTACAGTGATGGTTTGTGAATTAAAGTATGATTATACAGTGAGTACTGGACTCTTTTTCCCTGGATATTTAATAAATCAAATCTATACTCAAAGGAATACATGTTTTTCTTTATGTCAGTGGCTAAGCAGGGAAGCTAGCTGGTGGTGTAGTTCCCATGGCTGCTAGAACTCTTAATCTCAAAGCCTCTTGGTGTCTCAGTTCCTTCGTACGTGTGGTTCTTTCCTCCACATGCAGCTTAGCTCTGTTTTATTTCATTGCTTAATTTAAGTGCTTGTTTATTTATTTTGTCTCTGAAATTTAAATTTAAAAGCGTGTGTTGCATAATGGTCCCAGTAATTATTGATTGGTTAATGGAATTTGAAGGACTTTGGTTGAAGTATCCATCTTCAAGAAATTATTGTGACATTGTCGATCGAAGTAATTAATATTGCTCATCTTATCTCAATTAGTATTTTCCTCGGGATTTAAGGTAAAACCGATTTTTTTCAATGTAGAAAAGATTTTGTTAGAACCCCATGTATGTTTGGGATCAAAGAGTTCTCTTTTTACCTTTGTCCCAGTGGGATCATAGAGTTGGGGCATTATACTTTTCTCGACTCATTGCATACAAATTATGCCTCAATTTAGTTGCATTCTTGAATTTGAGAGAAAGATTGCTTGGTTAGTGACTGATGATTCTTTGATTTCTTCAACATTATTGGAATCAAGTGGTACACAAGGATCCCAGAGTAAGTAAACACTATTGTTGGCCAAATTTCAAGAATGCTTAACTGATGCATAGTCTTTTACTTCCAACTAGGAAGTCTAGAGGTCCTATAGGTGCCTAAAAGGGAACTCTACATAGATGCTGCAATAAATGCATAAAGGTCTAATTGATGTTAAGTTACTTTCCCATAACAATGAAATTCAAATTCAAGACCAATTTGTGTTGATAAGAAATAAAGAACTGGATTTAGTATATACAACAAAAATTCTGGTAATGTGATCAAAATACAATTTCATTACTAGAAAGCAAAAATGATAAAATTTTATCAATCACAATCTGCTGTGTTCTGCCAACATATATCTAAATCTCTCGACAGATTCCGTACGTACTTTTACAGAATAAGTGAAGATGATTGTAGAAAGGCATTATATCCCAAAAAGTTGTTGGCTTACAAACTTCAAAAGAACTTTGATACCAAGCAGTGTCAAAATCTCTTCACTGATTGAGTACATATTTTTACAGAATATAAGTGATGTTGATCATAGGAAGGGGCATTATATCCCAAGAATTTGTTCACTCAAAGAAACTTCAAAAGAACTCGGACACCACAATTCCAAAGGGGAACATAAACATGCGTCTCTTGATGAAATGTAGCAAAACAAGTGGCATGTCGCTGGAAGATTATTATGTGCCCTTTGGTCTCTAGAGAACATTGCTTCGATATACATATAAGTCATGAAAGCAGGCTTCAGTGAATAGTTAGCCAATAATTTAATCAATAAAGACATAAATGTAATTTCTGCAAAATTCTCAAAAATATGGACATTTGAGTGACAAAATAGAATCTATACTTCATAATTAACATGCACTAAATATTTCCTAGAAATTGCAGAAATGGGAAATACCCTATGATATAAACTTCAACTTGCATGATTCCAATTTTCATTTATGATAACATGAAACATGTATGTTTCTGGATGACAAGACAATATATTCATTAGTGAATGAATAAAAGATTAGGTGACGATTTGTGCCATTAAACTGGCATCTGAGAAAAGGCTTACTTTGGCTGTGAACTGTTTGCTGGTTAATGGTTTCAGATGACATCTTCGTCCATCTCCTCAAGAATAACATATTTGGCTGCAGAATCTATTGAAGGTTCTGCCATGTCACTTCCACCAGCATGGCCCTTCCGAAGCTTAAGGTATCTGATATTTAAAAAATAATAGAATAAACCACTCAACGGCTGCCATTAAATTGAGAGGAAATATCACAACATTTGAGAGAAACACCAGTATGGCAACAAGATAGTATGAGTATAAGAAGAAATATATAGTAGCAGGTTGTAGTTTAAGCTCTGACGTTGTATTATTAGATCAAAAAAATACTTTCATCCATTGTTTTACATATAATAAATTGAGTATTAAATTGGTTACAAATGAGAAATTCAGTACTAAACATATGATAAGGCATTGAACTTCCCAACTATGCGACCTATTAGTACAAGCAAATAAACTTTAAATATCATGTAATAAAATCTTTCCTTCTTTATGCTCTAAGCCATGTCTACCTACCCTGCAAGTTTTGGAAGTGGGAATATAGACTATAATAATTATTCAATTCAATTGTTCCCCTCAATGAGGCTGAAAGCTTAGAAAATAATGCATTTTATTGTTATCAGAGCATAAATTAAAAGTTCAGACGAGAAGAATGCAGATTTAACTGCTTTATGATTGATGACTTACTTGTACCAATTAAACAAACTGACACCAACAATAATAATTAATAGACCATATGCTTTCAACCAAGTGAATTGATCGTGGAAGTATAATACTGCAACCTACACACACAAAAAAAAAACAAAAAACAACATAAAACCAGAAGAGTAGTTCAAATGTACAAGCAGAAAACCCAGATGTGAGGGGGAAACAAACATATGCATTCATCTACTCATTCAATACACAGCACTATTAGTAGAAATGTAGAACAATACATATCTGTTGCATTATACGCATAAATGCAAATCTATGTATTATGAGCAGATGTTGAAACTCAAGAATCAGTTAGTGCTCTAGTTAAAATAACATGTTAAAAATTATACTGCAATATCGAATTGACAAATTTCCCTAATTCAATAAAAGTACAACAACTAACTAGAGTAGAAACAAAAAGGACAGCTCTAATCAATAATTTAAAATATTACAGCTGGATTCCAACATCAGAGTCAAACCAAAATATGAAACTTCTTTGTTTAAAGGTTTCTGTCTGTATGATCGGTAACCAATTTCTGTCTTATATGCACTAACAAGAGTAAATAAAAGAGAGAAAAACTTATGCAATTTGTTTTGCAAATAACTAACAGTTCCATGAATGCTAATTTTTTCCCCTTTTTATTAAAATGAATCCCAGTGTTTAGCTCAGCAACTATTGTAATAAATATCATTGCTATTTGAAAGCATACGCTGCAAAAAAGTAATCCTGATACATTTACAACACAGAAGTGGAACTTGGTAGTATAGAAATACTTGATTGAATAATAAGAGGGAGGGACAGACACTGGATAACAATATCAACAAATGGAAATATAATTGATACCAATATGGTGACTGCCTCCTTAACAACCCCAGCTATTGTCACTGTAACAGCACTAGTTACTGAGATCAGAACATATTCTGTTAGTACCTGCAAGAACATCAGGATCCAAATGTAGGTGTGAAGAAATATTAAAGCTAAGCAATGTGACAGTAAACAAAAGCCTATTCAGGACAGGTGTAACAAGCAAAATTAAACAATAACTAACGAGCATAAAATTGTTAGACATCTCTTTCAGTCTTAGGAGGAAAGAGAAAAAAAATACTATACACATATCTTAAAAGCGAACACGCAGCCTTACCATAAGAAAGGCAATTGAACCACCAAGAAGCATCAGCAAGCAACTTCGAGTAATATGCACTGAACTATCAAAGTACTGATTTTCTCGGAATTCATCCCATGGATCTAAAGCCAGGGAAAGAAGGGCAGTTGACACTGCCATTACTGGAGTTACATAGCTCATCAGGGTAATTGGATTTTTCAGACCTGAATTATTTGAAAAAAGCATAAAATCCTTTTGTTAAAATAGAACAGCATTTACAAAATCTTAACTCGAAAGTAAACTTGAGCAAAGAAAAATGATTCAATGCTAGATAGAGTGAGAATTAAAAAAGATGAAAATACTAGAATATGTCAATATAAAAAATTAGCCTTACTATGTCTTCAAATAATTACTAGGCTCTATAATTTTAGAACTTCAAGGCCCACATCAATGCTTGGAGTGCTCTAAATCTCTTTAGTCGATTTGGTCTTTTCCTTTATCTTTTTGGCTTTAACCAGGATTTCTGATCCTCTTCCAGTATTTTGTATTCATTCTATTATGTTCTTTTATTAAAAGAAAAAAAAATCAATTTCTTGATGCTTAATTAAATGAACAGTTGCATATCTTCTTTTCTATTTATTAACTACAACACATTTATTAATTTCTTCAGGAGCTTAATAATCAATAACCTTGTGTTAAAATGGAAGATTTCAGGATTGAAAAATATATCGATTGCAATTAAATTCAGATTTCAAGTTAAACAAGGTAGGCAATCTATGTGGTCTACAAGATAGTTGGTTTAAAATATATGGAAGGTAAATATAATTTTGGATTATAAAATCTACCGTGAAGCAACAGAACTATTTAGCTGATGAGCTGACGGAAAAACTAACTGAGAGGGCAGTACAAGCTTTCAAAAGAAGCAATATCCCTCTGACAGTTGAAGTCACCATTGTTGATGCATCATCAACCATCCAGCAAGGAGACTCCAATAATAGGTGTACAATTGATATCTTAGAGCTGCAGCATTAATCTTCTCTTTTTCAATATTTTCTTCTCTTTTGTTTAGGAGGACTGCTTGTCCTCTTTACTCTTTGAAATTATTTCTCTTGATCTCAATAAAATTATTTCTTTTACATAGAAAAAAATAGCTATTAAAATATATGGTAACTAGTATTTTCAAAGCTTCAATGTCTAAAATACGTAGGCATAATGCACCATTTTCTGTACCAGCAATTTACACTATTTGGTCACATAAATTATTAATGTGTCCAAAAAGGGCAAAAAGAATGCATAGTCAACTGGCAGAAATTAATGTCAGATTAATGAATTCATGGACCAAAACCACCAAAAATGGTGCAGCTCTAAGATATTAATTGTACATGAATATGGTAACTAGTATTTTCAAAGCTTCAATGTCTAAAATACGTAGGCATAATGCACCATTTTCTGAACCAGCAATTTACACTATTTGGTCACATAAATTAACGTGCCAAAAAGGGCAAAAAGAATGCATAGTCAACTGGCAGAAATTAATGTCAGATTAATGAATTCATGGACCAAAACCACCAAAAAATAAATAAATTTAAATAACCAATTATTTAATTAAGCGAAACATTTCATCCAATATATCATATCAATTTAATAAAATTAATATTCTCAACAAATTATTGACATGAAGTTATGCAGGGCACATACCGTAGGCTTCTTTCTTTCAATTTGGTTTTCAGTTCAACACGAATGGCAAGAATGCAAATCAGGTTCCAATACAATAAAATGAAGCAATGTATCAGAATACATGGTTGACAAAAGCAGGAAGAGATGTAGATATCAATATACACAGAAATGAAAATGCAAATACGATACCTGTAAAAGGATCTGAGTCATACACCAACGAAACCCAGACATAACAGCAGCAAGCATTACAAGAACAAACCCCCAGAAGTCAAACTCAGTCTCTTTTGAAACTGCACCACACCAAAATAAATTAGGGATGGAAGGTTTGAATTCTTAATGTGCTATAAATTCGTAAATCTTATAAAATGCAATTGAACAAGTTTTGGTTTAATTCTAAAACATTAACAGAATAAACCAATACTTTTAACTGGTGGAGATTTCCAACAAAATTATGAAGATTTTATTGGCTGTTTTAGATTCTGAAAACATTTCTGTTGTTTAAACTTCAAACTAAATTATAAGAATAAAATGTCTATCCTAACTTCTACTGGATGCTATTTCATTTTGGAATTGAAGAAAAGTCCTCCAAAACAAAAAAGAATCAGAAGTATATTCAATAAGACAAGCAAAGATGGAAAAACCCTTGATAGCTATGCTGCTTATTCTCAGAAGGTTTCCATGCTCTATACTTTATCACTGAGCATGTAGGCAGCCAAACTGGCTCAGGTGCTTGTGAAAATAAACGCATATAAAAATAGCACATTATGATAGATACCAGAAATGTAAAAGGGAAACACAAACAGAGGTTCTTCAATATATCTCCTTCCTCCCAAATCTTACCACTCGATTCTTGCTTAACCCCTCAATCCCCTCATCAGTACATTTATGTATCCTACCCTACAGAATGTACTTGAAATGCCACCTCCCTGCTACCACACCCCATGCACAAGCAGTCACTTTGGAGCCACACATCCTACCTAACATCCCTTACCAATCTGTTCCAGCTCTCATCAGCTTTATCCCAATAGCCTTCCCTTTATCCCTTAAAAATTTAATAATAATGGGGTATTTATCATATTACTATCACAAAAAGTGAAGGAAGATATAATACCTGTTAATAATATGCCAAAAGAAATGATTAAGATGATGCCTGAGAGTCTAAAGCTTGGTGTCTCCAACCTTCCAACCAAAATTTACAAACAGATGTCAAAAAACAGGTAGAAATGAATATATATCACCTACAGGATGCATAACCAAACATGCAATCATTTGAGAGAGAAAGAAAGCAGCATGAAAAAGTATAACCGAAAGTAGAAAATAAAATGTTAATTGAAATAATTGCTAGCATGTCAATTCTAAAAGAATTCCACCTCATGGAATAAATAACTATTGCTGAAAGTAATGATTAATGAAAGCACATACCTAATGCCTTCAAGATTATGCAAGATTTCATGATAAAAAGTGTGTTTTCATTAATAAAGAAAGCCCACAAACTATCTTGTTGATGCAGCTGCTTAAATTTTAGTATGTTTAACATTTAAAGCAATCACAAGAATCATATAATCAGAGTGATTATGAAGGCAAAATGACTGGAACACACCTTAAAGCAAAAGCAAACAGAAGGAGAAAAATTGGAGCAGCAGATTTACACTGCAAGAGAAAAGGAAAGGTCAATAAGAAGAATAGTTACTTTGCTTCCATTAAAACGAGGTACAATGTAGAATCAAATCTACTGAACACTACAAAGCAAAATAGAATTAAATTAACACACACACACACATACACACACACACACACACACACACACACACACACACACACACACACACACACACACACACACACACACATATATATATATATATATATATATATATATATATATATATATATATATATATATATATATATATATATATATATATATATATATATATATATATATATATATCATTGTTCATGAAAAGAGAAATGTCACAAACCATTGTAGCAAACGTGACAGAAATGAAAACTAGAGATGCATTGCTCAAGTTAACATCCATTGCAGTTCCAAAAGCAGTTGGTACAACTGTTAAAGGCAAAGTCCATCTGTGGCATTAGTTGATATAAAAGTTAATGTAATAAGTGATGAGAAATTTGCAGAAAATGTGTGATTCAAGGTATAATGTCAGCAAAAAAAAACAAATAAAAAAGAATAACAGAAAAAATGGCACAGTCAATCATCCTAGGAGTTATCAATTCATATTGCTAGCAAATTTGTGCATACTCAGAGCAGCAAATAACAATAATTGCTGTTTGCTGGAACATAGCTAAGCTCCCCTATTGACAAACAGAAATACGGGAGTAGCTCCACAAAATTAAGCGCCATATGTTTTAATTTTTTAGTAGAAAAATGTGATAAGTTGAGCTAATTTGTCTCACCATATAAACAGACACTCAACCTACAAACATGAAAGTGTCTATGTTTGAGTCTGCCTTTATTCCAAGCTACAAAAAGTTATTAGTTTGGACCAAACTACTACTAGAACCTGGAGATTCAAGTACAAAAGAAATTAGAAAAATAATTCCTATCTTGAGAACAGTTATCACCACAGAAAAACAACAAATGATTTTAAATCAAAACCAGCGATGTAAAGATAACTGAAGTCATTCCGGATTTATAAGTTATAACAGTCCCCAAAATGTATTTAGAAGATACAGCAATACATACCTTTTCTACATAATAAAGTGGTGGGGAGAGTTAAAACCTATTATAACAAGAATTAGATACAGGAACCGCAAATTTACCTCTCAAAACGTAATCCCTCCAAGAAATGACAACTTTAGTCTCAAACCTATGAGACCAAAACCAGGTGATAAATCTTGAGAAAACAGCTTGCATTGTGAAGTGGATAGTATTCATTAAAAAAGGAGCTGGGAACTTTCCCATATGATCTCCCAAAAGACTTTTATTATACCTGTTCAATATATTTTAGAATAAGAAACGGAGGAAAAAAGAACTTGCATCAGAAACACTAAACAGGATAAATACACCAGCAATGAAAAAGGGTAAACAAGGAACTTACACTGTCAAAAAGAGACTGAAAGTGTACCACATAAGTATCAAAAACAATGTCTTCAAGATATTTGCTAAAAGAATAGGATTCTGGGAGCTTTTATCAAATGATTCATCAACATCCACAGAAATGTAGGAATCAACTCCATTTGTTCCTCCTTCAGACTTGTCCTCAATGTCAAAAGATGCATATTTCTCAGGTGCATTCCCTCTCCGGTGAACAAAATCATCATCCATGGTACCAATACCGTTTGTTTGCATACTCCTCTGCTGAAACTTTGGGTGAAAGAATCTCTCTCTGTCTAATGCTCTGCTCTGCAGCTCATTTTTTTGAGGAATAGGTAACTCAAAATCATAGCCCTCATCTAAACTAACATCTCCATTACCTAATTCCTGATCCAAATGGATGTTTCCATCATCATCACACCAGCGTGAAAAGGAAAGTTCTCTACGAATGCCCAGACCTAGGCTTTCACGGCCAACATCATCAACCTCTGTGACACCATTCTCTGAATCCAATTCACTCTGTACCATCTCCTATTATCCATGTAAGTACTCTTCCATCCAACTCATGTTTAATATCATCACTTTTTACCAAATCCAACAACATAAGTACACTTCAGTGCATAACACAGCTAGTGCATGGACTGCTGTTCAGGCACAGGACCTGCCTCTATGATCAAACCTTCACGTGGGAACCCACTGATACAGAGAAAATAAAAGTAGGCTCTATTTATTTCGGTCCAAAAAAAGAACCAGCTCCACAGCTCTCAGATACCCACTCTATAGTATGGCTTGGATTAAACTAAAGACTAGAACTTTACCTGTACAGTTCAAGAAGTCAGAATTTCTTGGTAGGTGACTAAATCTAAACAAAACCATATTACAATACAAACCGGTGAGAACGCATAGAGGAAAATAAAACAACTCCTTAAAATTTAGATTGAAATTGATTGAAAAAGTAACCAACCCCTCAACTGCCTATTATCACGGTAAGCCCCAAAACTGCTGTAACACTTAAAAATAATAAGAGAAATCAATGAAAACTTTCCTTTGCAACACAAGAATAGGTAAAAACACATTCAAGGTTTGTTCTGTACTGCCCTTTTTAATCGGCCCAAAATCAGCTCATAGTCACCAAGCGTGAAGCTGAATAAAAAGATCATTACTTTGATAGAAGCTGAGAGATATAAACACCCATTTGAGCTAAAATTACCTCGTGCAAGTCAAACAGGAAAAATTCCATAAAAATGCAATCTTTAGGATATACAGGGGCTTTTGATCATACCCATCATGAAACATTGATTATAGAAATTAATTCTAATTTTCAGGAAGCAGGAACTAACCTGGGGATGATCGAGAGAGAGAAAATGAACGAAACAGATCTGAATTTGAAGGCGTCGGATCTGAAACTTGGTTTGAATGAAAGGTGCGTTGGACGTTTCGCGGAATTTGTTTGAAGGTTATTGTCTTGCACAGAGTCACCAACCTGTTGTTAATGCTGATGATTATCGATTTATTGCCCATTAACTGAATAATTGTTTTTTTTTTGTTATACGTTATGCCACATAAGCAATGTTGGTATATAATTTTTGTTTCTGTTTTATTTTTATTTGAAATATAAAAAACTTTTCTTTCAATTTTGGAAAAATGGTTTGGGAAGGTAAGGTTGGTGGAAGAAACAGAATTGGTGACACGATTTTCAGGTTTATGATTGGAGGCAAATAATGAAATTAACTTTTACACAAATTATAGAATATTTGAGTTAGAAAAATATATTTGGACTAATTTTTTATTAAAATTAATCATGATTTATTAACAAACACATATGATTACATTTTTATTAACCAGTATTAGTTATTATAGCTTTGCATAAGGTAAAAGTAAATTTTAGAGTTATTTTACTAGGAAAGATTTTACATTTTTGGAGGATAATTTTTTTAAAAATCACTTCCATTTTTTATTCAAACAAGTAATATTTGGGTACGTCACTTTAATTGGTTTTTAGTTTTTTTAATTAAAATTTTATTTGATCATATAAGTAGTATTTACTTGTTACATAAGCATAATATATGCCTATGTTATTCTTTTGTAACTGAAATGTTTTTAAAGACTGTTTTAACTTTTTTTACATTTATTCTTTCTTATTAGAAAAATATATATTAAGTTTATTATTTGTCTTTCTTTATACCGGATAATGTATTGTTATATTTCTATCTTCTATTTATAAAATAGAGTTTATTACTTTACCCTTTAATATATACGAGAGATTTCTTAAATTTGCCATTCTCTTGCATAAGACAACTATATATGGTGATATATAAAATTTTGATTTTACTTTATTACCATTTAGATTTTATACAGGATCTTGTTAATTTTAATCATTATATCATTTACTAAGTGTGTTTATTATTTAAAAATAATTTTAAAAATGATATTACTAGATGATAAAATTGTTTTTAATATTTTTATTACGCTCCTTATTTGAACCATTGAACTATTTATGTTATTTTATGATTTAAAACTATATCAGTTAACACATTCAAAATAAGGTTATTTTTATATTACATAAAATTTGATTAAAAATATTTCAAAATATAGCATAAGATGAACAGCATAATTTACACCGCGTAAAACTCTAATAATTAAAAATGAAAGGGAGGAATGTTCTGTGCAGAATAACTTATCCCTAATTTAATAAATTATTTGATAACTTTAAAACACTATTTTTTTTCTCTATTTAAAATAAGTAAGTTTTAAAATATTTTTCAAAATTGAGAAAATTAATAAATATTTTAGTAAGTGGAACCACATCATTCAATTAACTGTATTGATTATTGAAAAATTGATACACCAGATACCTAAAGAAATTATTGTATGAATTATTTATTTGAATGAAAAATTAAATAAAAATATAATAATGTTTTTCTTAAAAGATTAATTAATAAAGGTAACATATCTCAAACCCTACACCGACAATATCGTTTTAGGTCCTATGATGGTCCTCGTTTGGTGACATGAGACATTAATGGCTAATATGATATATGTGACCAATAGGTGGTCCAGAATTTAAGAAAATGTTTAAAATGTTTATTTTAAAATGTTATTTTTATGTTCGTTTTATTTTTAAAATTTAAATAATAAATAAAACTAGATGTAAATAGATTTTCCTCACATATGTTAAAAAAGTCAAAACAAAAATGCCGTATCTTATTCTCTGACCAACCATTTTCCTTCAATAGAATTGAATCTTCTTCTCAATTGTTTTCCTCTTTTCTCCCTGTACGCGGTTCAAAGTTTAAGCCAAACTACCAACTTCTTTTTTTTTCTTCTATATTTCTATTCATATCTTGATAATCCTTATTTTGATATTCACGTTTTAAGAAACATAAACTTACGCATACAAGGAACTTAATTAACATGCATACCTTTTTTTAAATTTCATTTGATTTCTCCTAAGTTTTAACAATATTTATACCTATATATAAAAAAAATATTATCCATATTTTTTTTATTTTACCCTTTAATGTTTTTTAAATTAAAATAATTATTTTATCAATTTTATTATTTAATAGATCGTTTCTTTAAATTTAACTATTTTATTTATTTAACCATTTTTCTAACTATAAAATTTTTTCACCATGTAAGTTGTTATGAAAGTTTGCGAGGAGAAAAAAATATTATGATTGGAAAACACATAGATTGAAATTGAAATATACATTATATATAAAAAAATTTAATTTGACAACCCTATATTTTTTGTCCAAGTTTCGCCACCGTCTATAATATGAGGTGTAGTGATATGATCTTGATCTAGAGGTCCTTTTCAAAAAAAAAAATTAATTTTAGGTTAAATTACTTGCTTGGTCATTGTATTTGTCAAGTAGTGTCAAATTAGTCCTCCCATTTTTTGTTGTCTCAATTTGGTCATTGTTTTTGTAAAAATGACTCAATTTGGTTAGTGTCATTGATTTTGACTAAACGGTGTTAAAATCAACGTCATGTGTCAATTTATAATTTTTTAAATTTTATTTAATTTTTTAATTTTTTTTTAATTTTTTACACATGTCACTTTCCAGTTATGCCACATGTCAAAATGATTTAATTTGGTCTCTATTTTTTTTTTTAGTTTCAATTTAGTCCCATTTTTTGTAAAAATGAAGTAATGTTATCTCTCCTTAAATTGACACTCAATTCACTTTTTGTATAAATCTTATGACGCTAATTTTATTTCTTATTTATGAATCGCATATTAATTATTTTTAATATTGTCTCAGGAATATGTTGATTATTTGAGCCAACATGTTAATGACACTGGAAGGTCTGAATTGGATCTTTATTCAGATGAAGGAAATCTTGATTCAAAGTTTTTTGATAAGTTGGATGTATTGAGCTATTGGAAGAATCGTCAAGATCGATATCCAAATTTGTCTAAAATGGCTTGTGATGTGCTTACCATTCCAATCATTGTCGTTGCTAGTGAGTCTGCCTTTAGTCTTGGTTCTCGTGTGCTAACCAAATATTGTTCTTCCATTCTTCTCGAGAATGTTGAGGCACTCATTTTAACTTAAAATTGGTTGCATGGTTTTGAACTAACAAGTAACATTATTATTAGTCTTGTAAAATTAATTTAATTATTTATTACTTAGCATTTCAATACTGTTAGTTAACATTCTTTTTTTTTTATTGTAGATGGAGACAAAGAAGATGCTTCAAGAAATCAGAATGTTCTGGATTTATCTTTTCAAGACTCTAATATTATAGTTGGATAGTAATTTGGATTATATTTGAATGTGTCTTGTGTGCTTTTTGTATATTTTTGTATGTGCATCATCACGTAACTCTTTTTAGACGATTACATTTTGTCTTCGTTTTGGGAACTCATTGTTGGATAGTTTTGTTAAATTAATGGAGTATTAATGGTTAACATATGTATTTATAATTATAAGCTGGATCATTGTAGATCATTTATTATAGATGCAATGAGCTCCTTCAGCAAACAAAACCGAAATTTCTTTGTCATTTATGGACAACATAATTTTCTTCTTGTAATTTTCAGAAAAATTCCAGCCATAATTGTGGTGATAGTATAAAAAAGAGGGTAAAGACGCATAAAATTATACAGTAGATAAATTATTTAGGATAGTAAATCATCACATATGGCATGGCACATTAAATGAAGATACAAGCATGAAACCATTTCATTAATTTATAAACGTATACATGTGCCTCAAAGTCTTTTAAGACTTAACTTTATTTACATTTTAATTATAATTATAATTTAATTATTTTTAGGATTAAAAAAAATATTTTTTAAAAATAAGTGAGTCAACTCGTTTAACCCATCAACCTGTGGTGGGCCAGGCTAGGTTACAATTTTCTGGACTCGCAAATAAATAAGCCGGGTTGGATTGATTCACTGAGAGACTAAACTTCGGTGGACTGGACCAGATCGAGTGACCCGTTTTGACAATTATAATGGTTCCTATAAGATTGTTACGTGAAAAGTCTAAGTACTATCTCTTAATTATACTTTATGGAATATTCCCGTCAAACAAATTATCTCTTAATTCCAAATCAAACAATTTTGCCCTTTAACATTGTACTAGATTCAAGTAGAGTTGTATCTTAAGGAAAATCTTGAATTTTTGTTATCTACTCTCTTTATGTTCATTCATTAAAAAATTACACCTTTGTAATTATTGTTGGAATGATGTTTATCTTTTTATATATTGTAATAATACAACAAAAGAAAAAGCCTTACCCAATGCCAAAAACTAGCTCTTATAAAACGAACTACCAAAAAAGTTTGATAATGGGTGTAAAAAATGGTCAGGCCTTATACTTTGACCCGTCAAGAAAAAGGTGGGTCGGGTTAAAATTTTCAACTCGCCAAATTGGGGTCAGAGGCAGGTCAATCCATTAGTCCATTTTTTTATAATTAAAAAATTAAAATAAAAATAATTTAAAATATGAACGTTTCTATATTATATTGTTTTTAAAGATGTAAATATGGAATAATATTGTAATTTAAATCATTGATACTTACAAATTAAGTTCTAACTTTTAGTTATAATATAGTAATTTAGCATATAAATGCAACAAGTATTTTAATTTATCCAATTAAAAATATTAATTATTCAATTAAAAGTTTAGAATTATATGATTAAATATACTTTTATATATATATATATATATATATATATATATATATAAACGATTTTTAAGAATTAAAAAATTATAAATAATAAAAAAGGGACCGAACCGACCAGCTTGTTAGTCCATCTTGTAGCAGGATGGGCTACAATTGCTAGCCCGTTTTTGTCCAGCAGCCCGATCCGACTTATTTTTGACGAACCAAAGACTGGATAGGGGACTGGTCCATTTTTAGCGAACCAAGAATGAGACAAATCAAAATGGGTCGAGCTTGTCTGATTTTGCACTCCTAAGCTTTAGGACAAGATAGTGGAACAACTTCTTCTAACGCTCAAGAACATAGAAGAAGAATTTATATACAAGAGTTCCTTGTATGTGATGTTTAGAACATAATAAACGGGGCTAATTTATATTTGAATCCTTGAGTTTCCAATTATAATTATCAAAATGAAATCGTGTTATACTTTGTACTCTCTTTTTCCATGTTCTCTCCTTCTTTTTGCATAGTTTTTTCGTAATATTTTTCCCTTAAAAGATAGTTTTTCCGTAATTGGATTTCTATTTGGTAATAGTGAAGTGATATTAGCAATCACTACGTTTTTAAGTGAGATTTATAAAATGATTAGATGTCCAATAAAATTTAGCTAATAGTAGTGTTAAACACTTTGTTGCATACTGATTTCATGTAAAAGAAGATTTTGGAGAGGTAACCCTTTAATTTCCAGATCTTTATTTCCTTAGTTCACTCTAACTACTGCATTTATGTCCTTAGTTCTCTTCGAAGGCTTTTCATTTCATGGCATTTTTTTCATAGGTGGGAATAAGATAAATGTCATCGTCGGTAGTAATGACTTAGCATAATGCTTGTAGGTCACTCACAAGTACCTTTGCTTTTTGTGAAAATTGTTTTAATATAACCCATTAATAGGGCAAACAATCCAAGGTTATTAAAGGTATACGTTAGGAAATAAATTGTTTATAAGTCTTGTTTTTACCATACTCAATAGTCTCACATTGTTTAAAAGCTAAAGTCTAAGTCTCACCTCCTTCCACCCACTGAGATGTCTTGCAAGAACAAAACCATGATGGAGCACACACACACTTTAAAGCAGATAATACTTCAGATGTATGGTAATTGACAACGATTTTATGCAAAGAATCTTCTTTTTCAATTTTTAAATCTTTTTTCTTACCAAGTTCAATATTTATGAGATTCATCAATATTTATTTGTTTCGAATAAAAATAAAATTACTAAAACGCTATAAAGCAGACAATATCTCAAATGTATAGTGATTAACAACGATTTTATCATCAGATTTGAGATCGAAACATCGACGACTACCGTAGGATCGATAACGGAACCATCAGCCCCTTAAACCCTTCATTGAGGATGATTTGTCATTCTCTTTAACGGAATCATCAGTCCCTTAAGCCTTCCATTGAGAATGATTCATTATTCTCCTTAGACCTCGACTGTGGACTTATGTTTCTACCGCATCCAATAGTCTCACATCCATTAAAGTCAAGATCTAAGACAGTTTAAATATTCTTTTCTCCTACCACCCTATAAGGTAATTTTTAAGAACAAAACTGGAATGGAGCACATGTTCTAAAGCGGACATTTGTATTTTTAATACTATTTAAGTTTTGAACAAAATAGATTATAAAAAGTAATTAAAAAAATATAATATGAACTATACATCATAAGAAGGCATTTGGAATTTGGTAGAAACGAACTGATGAGCTTTAAAAATTGTTTTAGAAGTATTTGATTTTTTTAAAAGATGAATTAAATTAAACTACTTTAGAATTGCTTCGAGTTATTTTGAAATACTGAATAATTATAAATTGTTTTAACGCTTACACTTGCATTTTTGAACAATAAATAGATTTAAGTTGAGATTTAAAACTTAATGAGAAAATTGAATTTGATTCATTGGAACGGTATCATCTGTGTCTTAAAGAAAAGATTAAAGAGAATAAGAATGATTTTATTAAGAAAAAGATTAAAGATAATAATAATATATATTATATAATTAAATTTTAATTAAATCTGGTTTTAGTATATTGATTCTTAATTAAATTTGATTTACTAAACAGGTTTATTCTTAATTATAAATCTTAAGTTAGAACTTTCAACATTATTCTGATACTAATGATACTAATGATTGGATCAAACGTTTATTATCATATCCTCAAACAAAAATTATAATTGCTAATGACACAACTCTTTTTATTTAATAGCATAGTAATCTAAATGATAATTGTGATTCGACTAACTTGATCTCGGCCCAGAGACAATCGAATAACCTTGGAACATGTTATAGATCTTCTTTCTTATAGACCAATAAAATTTTCTCATTTTTCTACTCAAAACAAAACTTACTCATATTTAAATTTTGAACAAGTTCCTAGGTAATAAACTTTACGAAACAAAATTTAGTCAATATGATTTTTTTTCCCTTTAAAATGTTATTTTCTTTGTCCTGCTATTTACATATAAATGTGAAGTACATATCAGAAGTCAATTGTGGGCTCTCCAAGTGTGAGATTTCGTTCCACTTTCCATGGCAAATTAAAGAGTTTGGCCATGATAAACTTGAAGATTTTGTTCACATTTATATTGTGGGTTGCACTTGAGAAGAAAAGGGTAGCTTTCATTGCCCTTGCATATGCCCTAGCCTGTGGGTAATCAAACTTCAAACATCACTAATCCATATTTAATCACTAATCATCCTTTAAACAATTTGGTAAACAAAAGGGCCAAGATTCAAAACCAAGACTCAAAGTCAATCAAAACACGCTTCAATCTCTCATCAATCAATGTAAAGAAAAGAAATGTTCAAAACAAAACAAAACAAAATAGTATTTTCAAAACATGTTTGAAATCTTCTACATAACAATAATCATTTACCTGTGTTACAATTGTCCATTGCACATCAGGGGGAAGTGTAACAAAGTCATCAAATTTGGTTCCAATCAGAATGGGAATCGCAGTCTGCAATAAATAAAATTAAGATCATTACTTCTTCTTTTTTTTTTTTATCGAACAAATGTTAGTTACTAATCTTTATTAATCGGAGAAGTCCAATCTATCAAATCAACTTTATTTCTTCAAATTATCAGTAAAAAAATCAAATTCACAACTTTTTTTATCAAACAAATTAACCCACAATCATCATTAGATTATCACATCATATCACTAAAAAGAATAAAAAAAATATCCTGATCATTGAAATACTAAATTAAAAATAAATAAATAAATTAGGTTAAATTATCATTTTTCAATTACTAAACCACCTTATAATAAACTCATTTCCTATTTTAGCACACAAAACAATCACTGATATGTTCTCTGTTTGGTCTCAGTTTATGCTAAATCATAAGGGTCATTAAACCTTTGTGAAAATCATGCATGTGGCTTGTCCTTTTCTGTGTACTATTCCATGTGAAAAGAATTTGAAACCAACTTTAAGCAGTTAAAGGTATTAATTATCTGTACCACACACAATGAATTCATGTAATTTCAAAATAATTGACCATGTGAAATTGAATTTTTGTACCTGGTTCCACTTTCTAGCCTTACTGTACCACCCCACAACACTGCAAAAGACATCACAAAGTAAACACAAAAAGGTAAAAAATATCTCTGCATTTTTTCTGTCAAAATGTTTCCACAGTTCATGAAGGAAACAGCTACCTGTTCAGTGTGCAACGATTGGTGAGATCAAACATGATCAAAATTGCAACTGAATCTTTGCACGCCATTGGAATTTGATGAACAGAACCTGTGTCACCTGCATACACACACCAGAAAAAATAATTCACCATCAAAACTTCACTTATAAGCCCGGAAAAGCCTTGAAAATTCAATAAAAAGTTCAAAGTTGAACACCTGCAACATCCCAAATACTAAAAGAAATTCTAGCTCCTTGAACTGATAAAGTTTTGTCCATCAGATTCAGTCCCTTCATCTGCAAGCTCCTCTTTTCTTGCTCATCACCCACATACTTGATCTGAAAAAAATTAGTATATATTAAAACAAGAAATGAAAAAAAAAAAAGTAGATTGATGACAAAAAAAAAAAAAATCTTTTTCCACCCAAGTTTCTGGGGCCACATAAATTTTAGTGACAAACAAACCTTATACTTAAAACATAAACCTAAGTGTCAATGTTTAGTCCTAATGAAAAATAGAAAGACAACCAACACTGCATAAGTGAAATAAAAGCTTAGAAGAAATTAAATCAGAACTCAAAACTGGTTTTTTCCAAGAAGTATAATTACTCACCAAACTTAAAACTTTTTTTTTTTTCAATATGTAATCACCAGGCATAAACAACTAATACCCATTTTAGATGAATGAAAAAAAATGAAGAAAAGCTAGTTTTTCCAATATGGCAATAACCACCAAGGAAAAAGGACTGATACACATTTCAGATGAATGAAAAGTGAAACAGAAGCAAGGAACAAAGAATATATATTAAACCATGAAAACAAGTACCAGAAAACTGGTTTTTCCAATATGGCAATCACCAAGCAAACTGATCTTGAGGTTGACCAAATCGGAGTCAGAGTCAGATGGGGTGGTGATGGGGTGTCCATGCAGGGAGGAGCCGCCGTGCACGGTGGCCGTCGAAGGGTTGCTACGGAGGGGCAGTCTGAGGTAAGGAGCAGGTGAAGGGGTTCCGAGAGAGCAGAGAAAAATCCTGTCCCAGATGAAACGACCAAGAAACGACACCCTATGGAACAGGTTGCAGTTAAGGTTGACATGATGAACCATTTTGTGACATACTTGAGTTGTTTTTCTTCTGCTTTTGCCAATGATTTTGGCCATGGAAGAGTGGTGTCTGCTTCTTCTTCTTCTTCTACCTTTTCTCTGTGCTCATTACTTCATTGCTTGTGTGTGTGCCTTTACTTTGGTCCCATCAACGAGGCATAAATTCTTGTGCATTCAATATGTTTAAATTGTTAATTGTTCTCTTTTTGGTTTGACAGAATAAACAATAAAGTTTTTTCCCCTGCCTTTTATTTTTCTAATATTCCCAAGACTTAAAGTTGAAAGTTGTTTGGTTTATGGATTTAATAATGATGATGGACATTCCTTCAACAATTAATTACTATTCAACTAACCAGTAATCATTATTAAATTAAGATAGACCTTCGAATATAAAAAACAAGCAAAAAAAATGTTCAACATTTTAGTTAGTTTAAACTAATGCTATAAAAATATTTTTACTTCTTAACTTACATTCGAAATTGAGATACTGAAATCCATATTTTATTAATATATGAAATACATCTTTAATTATCATTATTGGTTCTAGAGAATATACTTCATGCAGTAATGAAGTAAGAAACCATTTTTATATAAATTTTTTAAGGAGAACAAATTTTAATTTCACTTGTACTAAAAATGTATTTAATTAGCATGACGACATTGAATTGAATTATAAGTTAAATATATGATATGACCACTAGTGAAGTGGTTGATTATTTTTTTCATTCTTGAATATTGCAAGTATATTTTTGCAATTAAATATTACTTATTATTTTATTATATAAAAGTATATATTGTTCTATTTTATGTCACATTTTATTTTCAGAAAATGTTTTGAAAAGTTGAACGAGAAATATATATTTAAATTATTTTCGATTTCATCATATGAATCTATTAAATATAACTAAACATATGTATAAAAAAATATCTGTTTCTTATTTATTTATTTATTTAAATGTATATTTTCTATTATTGTTGCAGATCACAAAGAAAGGAAAAGGTCAATCTAAGGCATTTGACTCATATTTCTGAGACTCCAAAGGAGTCCAAGTGGCCGGCTATGGTGGAAGAAAAAAATTGTAAGGGTATTGTGGTAGTTTCACCCGGGGTAGTTTCGTAAATAACGATGGCAAGGCTTATGTACGTGTTTTTGTCCATATTTGTTAAGCATTTTTGTGACTTGTTTGTGTGTTCTGCTTTTAAGATGACAAAAAGATGGTAAAAATGATAAAATAAAAAAGAGTGGTTATGATAACAAGGAATTTATCCATATGAATCTAGAAAGAGTGTTGCTTCTTCTTTTATTCCATTGGTTTCGATCTTCATGGAATCAAACGTACATTTTATCATAAGCAAGTGTGCTAGAGGAAACAATAAGATGAAAAGAATAAAAAATAAAGTTATTTGAATTTAATAAAAAATAAAAACATGTGAAACATAATTAAAATGTTAAAATTTTTATTAGGTTATAGCTTCTTTATTAGGTGATTTAAGTTGCAAAAAATCTAAATGCGTTTTTTTACCATACTTTTTGTAATTTCAATTATGAGAATAATTTTATAAGACTTATTTTTTAATTAATCTGTTTTTAAATTGTTGATGTATCAAAATCACCTGTTGGAAGTCCCACGTCGATTAGAAATAAGACAAGTTCATAACTGGAGTGCAAACTTTTTCTTATAAGTCGATTTTGTGGGGTTAAATTAAACTTAAACTTTACTTCTAACATGGTATCATAGTCTTTGTTTAAAAAAAACTATTTTAATGAAATTTTCTAGACATTCTGTTCCATATGATATCGGACTACTAACGGACCACCCTACAAAATGTATATATCTCGATGTGAAGGAGTGTATTGGAATTCACACATTTCAAAAATAAGAAAAATAACAAAATTCTTATTGATTGTTGAAGAAAGTGAGATATAGTGAAAATAAAAAAAGGCATAAAAAAAACTATCCTGAATTTGATGTTTTCAAAATAGAAGTTTTTATATGATCATCCAGTTTTGTTTAAAATTTAGAGTTTTAAATTTTATATTATATTAATGCAATATAGTGAAAAGTCTTATATTTAGATTTTAAACTTATATTATTAGATATAGTAAATATTCCATAAAAAATGTGTTACTCTCCAAAATGTACTTTACAAATCAACTTAGGTTAAATGAAGCAAACGTGATTGTTATAAAGTGATACAGAAAAAAACAAAGGTATATAATATGTAAAAAAATTCTAATAGATTAAAAATTAAAAAAACCTATATTATTGTATAATTATGAAGTAGTATATAACGTTTTCTTTTAACTTTATAATTACAATTTGAAAGTAATTTTTTTCTTGAATTAAGAAAACCCATGTAAAACTAAGATGATTTTTTGTAGTGAAAGAGTAGACCTTGAACTATATTATGTTATATTAAGTTGTGTGTTTGATTGATAATCTGAGAGTAAGATATCTATAATGATACTCTAATGTACAAAACTCAATATAAGAATAATCAAACAATAAAGGTATAATAATTGAATTCAGCATACATTGAAATGACCATATCTTTATACTAATTTTACTAAGTTCGTAATAGTGTGGGACTTCAAGTTGCTCAGCTATGCAAATTCTTTACCACTTTCCAAAGCTCAGAACAAATTACAAATCCCTAAAGCAATGATCCTCAAACGCCTCATCAACCCTCCTCTTCCCCCAATTTCATCTTCTTTCACCGTTTATCGCTTCCACGTTTTAGCTTCTGCTTCAATCTCCCACACTCCTCACTCTCTATCCGACGTCGTTTCCTCCTTTCACCGCACCATCAACGACCCCAATTCGACACCCTCCGAACCAGCATGCAACTCTCTCATCGACGACCTACGCAAGGCACGACAATACGACGTCGTTGTGTCGGTTTACCGCAAGATGGCTTCCGCGTGCGTTTCGCCCTGGCACACTTCTCTCACCGTGTTAATAGAAAGCTTCGTCAACACCCATCACCCAAGTTTTGCTGTTGGAGTCCTTGGCCTAATGATAAAACGCGGCTTTCGGGCTCACGTCTATAACATGAACCTCGTGTTGAAGGGTTTTTGCCGGAGTGGTCAATTCGACAAGGCAATGGATTTGTTGTCTCAAATGAAGAAAAATAGTGATTATGTGGCTCCTGATAATGTTACTTACAATACCCTTATAACTGGATTGTGTAAAGCTAAAAGATTGGTGGAAGCTAGGGTTTTGTTTGATGCAATGAAGGTTGGGGAGAGCAAACCCAATTTGGTGACATATAGTGTTTTGATTGATTGTCTTTGTAAGAATGATCAAGTTTGTGAGGGGTTGGTTTTGTTGGAGGAGATGGAGAGGGAGGGTTTGAAAGCTGATGTGTTTCTGTATAGTTCTCTAATCAGTGTCTTTTGTGGCAAGGGTGATGTTGAGAGGGGGATTGAACTGTTTGATGATATGAAAAGGAAGAAGGTTAGTCCCAATGTGGTTACATATAGTTGTTTGATGCATGGTCTTAGCAAGATTGGACGGTGGCGAGAGGCGTCTGACATGTTGAAGGACATGACGGCACGAGGAATTCGGCCGGATGTTGTTACTTACTCGGTTTTGGCAGATGGGCTTTGCAAGAATGGGAGGGCGGAGGATGCCATTAAGGTGTTGGATTTGATGGAGCAGAAGGGGGAGGAGCCAAGTACTTTCACATACAACGTTGTTGTGAATGGATTTTGTAAGGAGGATCGTGTGGAGGATGCATTTGGGATTGTGGAAATGATGGCGAAGAAGGGGAAGAAGCCTGATGTGGTAACTTATAATACGTTGATGAAAGGACTATGTGGAGCTGGCAAAGTTGATGAGGCGATGGATCTTTGGAATTTGTTGGTGAGCGACAAGTTCCATATGAAGCCGGATGTCTTCACTTTTAATTATTTAATTCAGGGACTTTGCAAGGAAGGACATCTTCGTGATGCTGTGAGGGTCCATTCTACTATGGTTGAAATGGGGTTCCTAGGTAACATAGTAACTTATAATGTTTTGATCGAGGGTTATCTAAGTGTTCGGAAACTTATTAAGGCGTTGGGACTCTGGAAAAATGCAGTAGACTCTGGATTTTCTCCCAATTCAATGACTTACAGAGTTTTTATTCTTGGTCTGTGCAAAATGCAGGTGCTGAATATTGCAAAAGGACTTTTTATTAAAATGAAAGATTCTGGGATTAAACCTACAGTAGTTGAATACAATGCACTAATGGCATCTTTGTGCAGGGAAGATAGTCTGGAGCAAGCTAGGAGTTTATTTCAAGAAATGAGAAATGTGAATCATGATGTTGATGTTGTCTCCTTTAATATAGTAATTGATGGAACCCTCAAAGCGGGAGATACTAAACATGCCAAGGAATTGCTATCGGAGATGCTTAACATGGATTTGATCCCCGATGCCGTAACCTTTTCTATATTAATAAATAGGTTCTCAAAACTTGGGCTGTTGGATGAAGCCATGTCCCTCTATGAGAAAATGGTCTCGTCTGGTCATGTACCAGATGGTGTTGTATTTGATTCTTTGCTAAAAGGCTGTGGTTTAAAGGGAGAGATAGAAAAAGTCATTTCCTTGCTTCATCAAATGGCTGATAAGGATGTTGTTCTGGACTCAAAATTAACATCTACCATCTTAGCATGCCTTTGTCACATGTCAAGAGATCTTGATGTAGAGAAGATTCTTCCAAATTTTTCACAACACACTGAACATACATCAAAAGGAACAACAATTAAATGTCACGAGTTCTTGATGAAGCTGAATGATGTTCATCCAGAACTCAAATTATTTGTTGCACGATAGTGTGTGTTTTCAGGTGCATGCTACCATGGTACTATAGTAAGTTCTTTAGTTGTCCTTCATTAAATTAGTGACGTTGCATTTTTTATCTACTTTTATATCTCAGGTTAAATTGTAAAACTATCAAGATCATTTGGTTTCCTTTCAGAGTATGTGAGTATGCTAGGAGGCACTTGTGTGGTCTTGGATTTTGATCCATTACCTGTTTTGTGCCTGATCGGGTATTTGAGAAGGGTTCATATATTTGTTAATCTTTGATAAGCTGTAACCTCATTTCTGTATACAAGTATTATTCAAAGGTGTGATTTGGAAAATTCTTTTGCCCAAATTAGACCCACGTGTGAATGGTGTATGTTTGTGTGTGTTTGTTTGTTCTCATAGACCACCGTACATCATTGTATTTACCAAATGATGACTTACATAAATCAATTAAATATTTTTATTGGACAGATGGATTGGCAACATGACGATTATGGAGTTTTGAGGCCATGTGCATTTCAACAAGTTGCCATTTTATGATAAAGAGTTGCAAGTGTAAAGTTCTGCATCATGGTATACAATGCCCCATTTGATACTGATACGTAACCAATCCATGAATGAGATTTGTAAAGTGTCTTCTTACAGGTTTACTTCTATCACTGTCTGCTTTTGAAGTAGTCAAGAATGTCAGAATGACTTCCCTCTCCCGACAGTGGAGGGATAACAGTCTGCCGCAGTTACTCTGTATGCCTAGTGAGCCTAGTTTACTTAGACCACCACCGTTTTACCTTTTTAATGAACTCACTGTCGTAATCTCAAACTATTGTTAACAAATATTTTTCTTCAATTCATAAGGTTAGTTACGATGTGCATTGTTTATTGATCTTCGATCCATACTTTTCTGCCTTCTTCTGTGAATAACATAGAACAAATAAACTAAAACATTGATTTGGGAATACTGAATAGTTAAAGTTAGCTTAAATGTTCATTGTTAGGTAGAGCTATTGCTACATACTGCTGAATTCTCGTGCCCAAGGGTGGACAAAATATGTGTTTGGACCAATCTGATCCAGTTTTGCACTGCTCTGGTCCATTAAAAATTCATTTCCTTAAATCTGTTATCTATCTCCTTATATATTTCACAAGTTTTCCAAACCAAATTCAAAACCATCAACTCCTTCCCAATCCCAAAATCTGAAACTCATGAACCCCTTCCTGATCCCAAATAAACCCTAAATCCTCTTATCTCTTCTTTTTTTATAATTGATCCAAACCTGATGGTAAATCTAATTGGTAATATGAACGTATGTTATGTGTTTCTCCGTTTCTCCTTCTGTTCCTTTTTCTAGTTTTAATTTTTTTGTTGGATTTTGTTTGTGCAGAATGCACGGTGGTGCCACCGCTGTGCTGGTTGTTGTGGCACCGAAATTCCCACCATTGCATAATCAGGTTGCTATTATAAGGTTTGTTTCGTTCTTTCAGTGTAGTTACTTATTATTTGGGGTTACTGTAGTTTCTTTATGTGTTGTCTCTTTTCATTCATTTCTGTTGCTGTTATAAGGTTGGTACATTTCACTTGGAGAGCTCCTCAGAAAAAGTGCTAGCCAGAGATTGAATGGTTTTTTATACAAACATACATTTGTTATTCACTACAATTACTTAGCATTTAGAAATATATCATTATGTCCAACCAATATATGCACTAATGTATAAGGTTTTTTATATTGTCATTGATATTTGATAATTTATTAACCTTCATAAGAATTACCTTGAAAACCACATTAAGAACGTTTTGACAGAACCATTAAACCGTATCCTTATTATTTCAATGATTAGATGACCTCTTATTAAAGAGATATTTCACAGAACTTTTGGATTATCATGGATAAACACTTACCAGAAATGAGAGCATCGTAGAACTCATAATTCTCTTCCAGCTCTGCTGGTTTTCCTTTGGACTGCTGCAAGTGGGTTACTACTTCAGGCTTCAAATAAACCCCCGATTGAATAGAATTTCACATGGATAAAGTGGATCTCCATGTCTTAAGTTTACTGCTTCAATTTTTAACATGGATGAAAACATCAGCATACACCTGTTGTTCTGTAGCAGTGATCTTAGATGGATAAGGGATTTCATCAACCAACACCCGTTTTGTACCAACTGAAATTAAATTCACAAAACAATCAATATTTCTCTTACATACAAGCACCAAAGATTAGAATCAATAAACAACATTCAGCAAATCATTGGGTTGAGGGAGAGAGATCTTACTAGTTAAATTTGATGGAGATGGAGATGAAGAGTAGAAGAAGAGTGGAGATGAACAAACTGGCGTGGCAAAAAGTGAGTTAATTAGAGTAGATATTGAAGGGTATTTATTTAGACCCTATCTTCCAGACAAGGATGAAAATAATAAGGTGGTAGGTAGCTAGAGCAAGTTGGTCTTACACCTAAGTTAGTCAATTGCTAACAATTAGAGTGGACAATAGAAAACTTTTTGATGCTGAAAAGACAAACTATGGATGTGTGTTAAAGTTGTTGTTTAATGAATATAAAGGTCAAATAGAAATAAAAGATGATTAAAACACTCTTAATCATTAAATTGTATGCTTGTGTTGAATAGGACGATAATGTTCCACTTAAGTTGGCCGTATTGTTAAACATGCTATACCTGAGATATTGTTTGTGTTGACTCTTCAGGCCTTTATAGTTTGTGCTTTTAGAAGCGGTTCAGTGGGTTAAGGGATAAACTATTTAAACTTCATTTGTATTGAATGTTGGGAGATGGAACAAATACTTAATTGACAGTCAACCTATTGTGTTAGTTTCTTTTGTTTTGCTAAGCTTGTATCCTTTTTGCAGAGGAAATTTTCTAGCCTATTCTACATACCGTGAGAACCAGAGGAGTAATTGTGGACAAGTGGTTCATGAGAATTCTTTGGGCTTTTTTTTTTTCTTTCTTCTCTTTGTTTTAAACGAATTACATGTGCTGGAAGATTGTTCATATTCAACTAAATTAACTTACAAATTCAGAAAGTAATTTGGAGAACCAAATTGGAGTTCACTGATGAAGTTCAGAAAAAAAAAAATTGAGTCCAACTTTGAGAGGTTGTCAAACTCATAGAGGTGTTTGTATGTGATGGCATCCTTCATCCCAAACATTCTCCTTTTCCTATGTTTGATATTTATCCTTTATATATGCTTTATGAAATTCCTATTTATTCTCCAATCACAGAAAACTTTAATCCTGTTACAATTTTCTGATAAATGTGAAGCACACACGTGCATTTTGCGATTTTCATTTCATAGCGAGAGAAATAAGAAAATATATGCTTGTTCACTGATAACTTTATGCATTTTTGCTCCCTGATTTATTTTTCTACCACAAATGATATGACTTATTTTTGCTTCTTGATTTTTCTCTGATGTAAAATATGCTATATTGTTGCAGTAATTGGTTTAATTACTGCAAAGGAGGTGAAATAGAAATGGGCAGAAGACAAAACGATAATAAAAAATAAAAAGTAAATTATGCAGTTTCCTTAAATTACATCGAGACTCCATTTTTTTTAATTTCTTTTTAAAATAGAGGGGAAATAGACTCCAAAAAATATCATCTCATACAACATTGAAGATCAACTCCAAGTTTTGTTTTAAATGTAAACTCTAATATGTCTTTTGCAGGTACTATTCACTATTCACTGACATGAGTGCTTATGAGGTAAGGGACTTCAAATTTTTTGCTTTATATATAGTATATTTAGTGCTTATCTAATGATATTCTGAATTGTAAAAGTGACAGCATTAGTTATTTTATGATACGATGGGCATTTTACGTGCCTTAATTAACTAAATATTCTTTTTCCTTTATTCCAGGTGTTGCAAGGGTATTGATTGTGAATTTTACTAGGCAAATAGCTAGTTGCAGGGGTATGAAATTGAAGAAAAATGCAATGGAATGGAAGAAAAAGGCACAAGAAACTACCAACCCTGTGATTCATCCTTTTTGTAAATGAACTCTTGCTTTTCAAGAGTTAGGCTGCAAGAAACTAAATTGACATATACTTAGCTTATTAGTTACTAAGTTATTATTTATATAAAATATTGTTATAATATATTATGTTTAATATATAATATATTATTTTTATATGGTTTTATTTTTTTTTTATTTTTAAGAATTTATATAATATATTATGTTTAATCTTTAATATTATTAAATTATTTTTTATTATTTTATTTAAATTTGTATAAATATTTATGTATTAGATAAAATAGTTATTTTATTTTTAAAATATAGATTTAAAATTAAAATTACATTTATAAAAAAATTAACTTTTATTATAAACTATGGATCTAAAAATAGATTTGGATTATAAGTTGATTCAAATATTTTAATTTAAATTTAAATCTTGATTCAAATATTTGGATTTGAATTTTTGAAAAATCTAAACTAATATGAATCTAGATTGGATCTTTAAAAATCCAATTCATATCCACTTTGACTGATGTCTATAGTTTTCCTTTGAAGGAAGATCTTAAACTATTGAAAAGTTATTTAAAAGTATCTTAGTATTTTTGTTTGCCAGCTGCAGTCATGTCCTGGAGTTTGGATATGATAACATCCTTTGTGCACCCTGTATTAAATACTTGCTAGAGTAGATACACTTCAGAACCCTTACTTTTCCAAGTCTATGTTCTGTTGCAGCTATTTCAATTGAATATCGATCTACATTACATCAGTATTTCAAGTTGTTTCATGAAACTTATATGGAGTATGGACATAAATAGGGTTGGGCATAAATAGAGTTGGGCATGAATTGGATTTTTGAAGATCCAATTTAGACAAGACAAATTGGTAGCAGAAGAAGAGAGATCGAAAAGGAGATCCCATGCACCTTGTGTAGGTGTTTTCTTGTTTTTCAATTATCTTCAAACTTCTTCAGTATATAACTTTTCTCTACCTTTTGAGCCAATTTGATAATGTAACTTGCTCTCATTTTTAGCTTAAGTGCTTTTCCAAATTAGTTTCACCAATTTCCAGAAGTTTTTTTGACTTTGGAAAATTTTTCATTTCACTGTTTTGCAGATTAATTTTTCTTAGTTTTTTTTTTTCTAATTGAACTATTGAATAATAATTTAAGTTCACAGAGATTTAACTATCTTTAAAGTTTCCTCTCACGAATTGTGTAGTAGAGAAGTAAAAACTTAATATATCTTTAAGAAAAATAAAATGAAATTGAAATATCCTTCCAAAACCTTCTTTGGCATGTGGGTAAAGTTTTTGAAACTGGATCACTGTTTTCTTATTTTCACAAATTATTTTTAACATTTGTAATATTTGTGTCAATATTGTTTGTTGAATTTCTAAGGAAAAAACTTACATATCATGAACATAAATATGGAGATTAGTTTGTCGAGTAGAATAAGTAATGGTGATCATCATACTCTTACATTGATCTATAACTCTTGGAACTTTGTAAAGATTTTGTTGATGAAATTCACTGGTTGGGAATCATCATAAAAAATTCATGGTTGCTAAATGTGTTTTCAGAATTGAATGATTTGTATTTTTCCAAAAATAAATATAGCAAATATTTTGGTCTTGTTTTTCGATTTTTTTATATCGAAGAACAATATTCTCAAGATCAAAATACTTGCTATATTTATTTGTGGAAAAATACAAAACCTTCAGAAAGAATAATTTGCACGAATGAATTTTGTTGTGAAGGCTTCAAAACAGTAAATTTCGTCAACAAAATCTTTGCAGCATCCTTTAAGACTTATGGATCAAAGGAAGAGTGTAATAGTCACCATTTTTTATTCTTCTAGACAAACTAATATCCATATTTATGTTCATGATATATAAATTTTTATTTAGAAGACCAACAAACAATATTGACACAAGTATCTATCACAAATGCTAAGGATAACCTATGAAGATGAGAAAATGGTGATTGAGTTTTAAGAACTTTATTCACGTGTTAAAGAAGAATATTTTGAAAATATATTTCGATCTTTTTTTATTTTTGAAGATATGTCTTTACCTATATACTACATCTCGTGACAATGAATCCTAAAGATTGCTAAATCTCTATGTGAGCTTCAATTGCTATTCGATAGTTGAACTAGAAAAATAAACAATTAGGAAAAATCAATTTGCAAAACAATTGAATGCGAAATTTTCTTAATGCAAAGGAACTCCTGAAAATTAGAGAAACTAATTTAGAAGCTAAAAATGAGAACAAATGTAGGGGAAAATTCTATATTAAAGAAGTTTGAAGATGAAAAGAGTTGATTTGTGCAAAAGATTTGGCCTATTTTCGAATGTAACAACCTTAACGTGTATGAGAAGGTATGAGAAAGTTCTTGCTCAAAAACAAGAAAACATTTTGAGGAGGTGTATAGGAAATATAGAAAACAACTCGCTAGCTAAAACCAACTAAGGGCGAGACCACCCATGTTAAAGGTGTTTGATGATAGTCTACAAAACGATTGGCTGCAAAAATTCAATCTAATGCACTGGAACCATCAAAACTAGTGTGAAAACAGTTGTTGCTTGATAGAAGCAACCTCAGAAGAAAGATAAATATTTCAATTTCATAACAAACATAACATTGTCTCAGTGTTCATTTGTAGAGTGGTGTCGTCAACTGATTCAAACTTTTACTTTTCTTGGCTCTTTCTTCCTGTACCTCCCATTTTCCCTTTCTGCATTCCTATAAAAGTTGTAATTCTCAAACTATCTTTATTCAAATTATAATAAAAATCCTTACACCTCCTTATTTTTTATATTTTCTGGATTGATTATTTTGGAACGTATTTTCTGGATTTTAAAACTAAGGCCATGAAATGAACAACTTTACTTACTCTATCCACCACTACCACTCTAAAAATATTTATTTATGGATTTATATTCGTACGTAAATAATAATTTACATAAAGATATTTTACATATGGACTTTTGTCCAAATGTATCCTTAGGCACCATGTGACGATAATTATTTTTTTCGCATGTATTTAGAAAAAAAATCGTAACTAAGGAAATGGACAAATTATTCGTAACTAAAATTATTCATATTAGTTCACAAGGTAAGAAAGCACAAAGGAAATGGAAAAGCTTGCGTGCAAGGAATAAGGTAAATGAAAGAACTTCAAAGACTAAAATAAGAAAACAAAGATATGAATATAATAAATGAGGTTAAGTTGATGTTTGTTCAAATAATTTCTTTTCTTAGTTATTGTAGATTTTTTTTCTTACATAATAAATACTTTTTCTTTGTTAGATTGTAGATTGCTTAAAATTGTGTTTCAGATAATATAAGGTTTAATTAATCGGAAGGTACCCAGTTTGGTACTAGAGTGTCAAATTGATACCCGCTTTTAAAAAAGTGTCAATTGCATCCCAACTTTTAAAAATTGCTTCAATTAGGTCCCTTTCAGACAGAGTTGACTAACGCCGTTAGTCAACGTGCCACGTGTCAATCTGTGGTTTTTTTGATTTTTTTTTTAAAAAAAAATTAATTTTTTTTTAATTTTTTAATTTTTTTTTTAATTTTTTTTTTAAAAATTAAAAATGCCACGTGTCAAGTCCCTGTGTGTGCCACGTGGCATTGTCAGTGCCACGTGGCATTGTAATGCCACGTGTCAGTGTTACTATTAGATGTCATTGTTTTGATTTCGATTTGGTCCCCACATATGTCTTTTTGTTTCAATTTAGTACCTAAGTATGTGTATCTGATTCAATTTTGTCCCAATTTTTTTTTAATAATTAAAATATTTTTGTAATCCATTTTTTATAAGATTAAAAATAATTAAGTATAAATATTTTTACAAAATTAAGTACTAATATTTATAATGTTTCTCTTAATTTCAGACCAAATTTATTATTTGTATGAATGTTATGCTATTTATAACTACTAAAATGACTTTTATCACTAAATTTTAATATAAATATCAAATACTTAATTTTTTTTAAACTTTTATACTTAATTACTTTTAATTTTATTAAAAAGTATTTTAATTATTAAAAATTATTAGGTCAAAATTGAATCAAATACACATAAGTAGGTACTAAATTGAAACGAAAAAACATAA
The DNA here is from genome assembly GCF_037176805.1 of Vigna unguiculata. NCBI lineage: Eukaryota > Viridiplantae > Streptophyta > Magnoliopsida > Fabales > Fabaceae > Vigna > Vigna unguiculata. The sequence continues at coordinate 32,132,084 of NC_140797.1, forward strand.
ATGGGGACCAAATCGAAATCAAAATAATGACATCTAATAGTGACACTGACACGTGGCATTACAATGCCACGTGGCACTGACAATGCCACGTGGCACACATAGGGACTTGAATTTTTTTTTTTAAAAAATTTTAAAAAAAATTAAAAAATTAAAAAAAAAATTAATTTTTAAAAAAAAAAAATCAAAAAAACCACAGATTGACACGTGGCACGTTGACTAACGGCGTTAGTCAACTCTGTCTGAAAGGGACCTAATTGAAGCAATTTTCAAAAGTTGGGATGCAATTGACACTTTTTTAAAAGCGGGTACCAATTTGACACTCTAGTACCAAACTGGGTACCTTCCGATTAATTAAACCATAATATAATATAATGCTTTGAAACATAATTTTAAAATGATGCATTATTGTCGTTTGTTTAACCAATTTTTCAGATGTATTATATAGATAATTCTAACAGTGCTTGAAGAAAACCTACTCAATTTTGAAGTAAATTTAATCTGCCATTTTTTATGTTGATTACATTAATTAGAACTAATATATATATATATATATATATATATATATATATATATATATATATATATATATATATATATATATATATATATATATGGAATAGCCACATGTACAATAAGCTGCAAGGATAGATAAGGAGGTTTATAAATAATTTTTTCGAATGCAAGTGTGTATGGACAAAAAAAATACATGTGAACATATATAATTGTATTTTCTGTTTCTTTAATTTAGGCGTGATATAACTTTTTTAAGTATTTCAGCTAATTAGATTTATTTAATCAACTTAAAAAATAAATAGCTGTCCTTTGCTCTTAAAAAAAAATTACATCACTAAAATAAATAGAACTAGAAATTCACTTAGAAAAGAACGAAAATGAAATGGAAAAAACTCTACATGATCCAAAAGTTTTAGATCGGAGGTCGAGTTGATCCAAGATGAAGGTCAGGTCGAGTCAGTCTAGGTCGAAAGTCAAGCCGAGTCGACCTGGGACAACAGTTGAGTTATGTCGTCTCGGTCGAAGTTCGAAGTCGACTAGGGCCAAAGGTCGAGTTGAAACAATCCAATTGGTCGATCCAAGTCTACCTTAGACAAAGGTCGAGTCGATCACTGGATATGATCAAGCCGAATTGGCCCGAGCTGAAAATCGAGCCCAATTAACCAAGGTTGAAGGTTGAGACGAGTTGGCTTTGGACTAATGTCTAGCTGAGTCGGATATCTCCAAAGTCGAGTTGGCACAAGTTGAAATCGAGTCAAGTAGGCATGGGTCAAAGGTCAAACTGAGTCAACCTAAAAGAAAGGTCGAGTTGAGTCACATCAATCCAGCAGTCGAGACCAAAGGTCGAGTTGAGTCAGATCAATCCAGCAGTCGAGACCAAAGGTCAAGTCGAGTCGACTCGGGCCAAAGGTCAAGTCAAGTCGGTCTAGACGAATGTTGACTCGAGTTAAGTTGGCTCGAGTCGGTGGTCAAGCCACGGAGACTAAGGTCGGAGGTCGTGCCATGTTGCCCTGCGCCAAAGGTTGAGCCAAGTCGATTAGTGTCGATAATCGAGTCGAGTCGGCCCATGCGAAAGGTTGATCCGAGTTAGCCCGAACTAGTGATTGAGGGTCGAAGGTCATGACGATTTGGCTAGGGCCAAAGGTTATAACGAGTCGACCAGAGTCGAAGGTCGAGTCGAGTTGGCCGGGCTAAAGGTCGTACCAAGTCATCTTGGATTGTGTGTTAAAGTTTGAGTTGCATCGGCTTATGTGTCGAAGTTCGAGTCTAAGATATCGCGCGTTGAAGATTGAGTCGAGTCAGTCTGAGCTAAAGGTTGAAATCAATCGATTCTAGTTGAAGGTCGAGATGAGTCGACCCAAGCTAAAGCTTGATCCTAGTTGGTCCAAGTTAAATATTCGAGAGTCGGCCGAATCGAAAATCAAGACAAGTCATCCCAGATCAAAAGTTGATCTAACTTAACTCATGGTTCAAAGATAAAATTGAGTTTCCTTAAAACAAAAATTAAATTACATTATCCAATCAAGAAAATGCATCATATAAACACAAGGTTAGATTTATTCCAATTATTCCATTCAAATTCTTGGAATTGTTGAATGCGTCGTACAAACACAAGCTTAGATTTATTCATAACATAACAAATTAAGAACAATACTTCAACTCAGAATTGCATTACGAAACAATTTATTCATAACATAACAAATTAAGAACAATACTTTTAAACTCAGAATTCATGACAGAAGAAATTAAAGAACATTTTCTTAGGTTTAGAGTTTTTGTTTTTTTTTTTTATTGTGTAGATGTGGAAGAAGTATGTTTATGTTATTGTTCTCCATGGAATTAACGTGTCAACTGAGATTTATTTAGAGGTGATGACTGAGTGATGCATGCTTTGATTGAACTTTCCCCTGTAGAGAAGGATTACAAGGAGCAATATTAAACATGTATGAAACAAGTGCATTGAAAAGCTGCATAACATTTCACTACACATCTTGCCTAAGAGTAAACTAAAGACAGAAAATATAATGCAAGACAACACAAGAACAAAAGTAAAACACTAACAAACATTGGTAACCATTAAACTAACCAAGGAACAAAACTTAAGAAACTAAATCAAAAGAGGCCGCGCGGACGCAGGCCCCTACTACCAGAAATTATGATGTAGGCTCTGTCACGTGGACAGACCTTAAAGAAGCACCCTTTTCTAAGTGCAATGAAAGTTACTTCCCTAGGCCATGGACCTTGTTGATCATCCATAAACCCCACCCAGGTAAGTATGTTTCTTAGTGTGACAAATCTTAGTTTTGTAGTGTATTTTCAGTGCCACTGTAAGTAATATTTTCAATGTGGGATTTGGTTGAGTATTTGGATTTGGAATGGTTTCAGATCCCTTGAGTGCTTGGTTTAACTTAAGAAAAAGGATTCAGGTACACTATGTTCAAAGTAGGAAGGATTTGCCTTCAAGAACCGGTGTTTCATTAATATACTGCAAGTAGAACCAACATTGCAGCTTTAATTTCACACCAGTTATGGAAATCCTGTATTATTTGAGTTCTATACCTTGAACTAGACCTGCTCCATTCTGAATTGGTTGCTGTAATCTATCATCACAAAAATATTTCAAGATCATTATTCTCTTTTTACCTCTTCTTTCTATTTTGTGTCAATTTCATTGTATCTATAAAATATAAATTTTTACGTCATTATTACACTAGTTTCACTCTCTAAATATCCTCCCAATATGCATTAACTAAAAATCACAAAAGGTTATATTGTAGAGTGAAAAAGTACTATATATTCCTTAGTTCACTACAATTCAATGACAACTTAGTTATATTCTATGTTAGAAGAATACTTTTCTTATTTCCAAACACATACAGTTTTATCTTAGGTTTTGTTATGTTGGACTTTTCTATGAACTGAGGTTGGTTACTTGTGTTCCATGTAATTTAGAAGGAAATCTTGACCTGATGAATCCTGGACTGATAAAGGGAAGTTTCATGTGGAAGAAGTCTGCTTATGTGATTGCATGCAATGCAATTGCAGTGGACAGTGGAAGAGGATACTATAATAACACACAGCACGTTCAGTGTATGATGATATATATTGTATTTTTTTGGGAATTTTACTGTAGATTTTGTTAAAATGAATTGAATCATATATCACCTAAGATTCAGTACCACCTAAGAATCACATAATGCATGCTCTATTAAGCAGAGTTACTGAGAAATGACCAAAGAAATTTCGATTAAGCAATCTTGAGAGGTATAGGTGTTGATGATAAATTTTGCAAAATAGTTGTGCTCATGCATCAGTTATGAACTTATCAGCACTCTTCTTTCAATATCAATTACAGAAGTTGAGGATATGTGAGGTAGGTAAATATATACACCATATGTAGGTATAGAAATTTCTCTGTTTTTTTCAGCTTATCTTTATTCTTACCTGAAAAACATAGCTAGGCACAACAGAAAGTTTAGAACATGTATATAAAATTCTGTAAATAGCAGTACGACATAGACACATACTTTAACCTTTCTTCAGTCAGAATGCTCTCTATTAAAATTCATGATGATTAAGAGAATATTTTATTTCTCAGTACTACGCAACAGGTAACAACTCAATGAAAGTATCTCTCTCTCTTACTACCTCGTCTTTCTATTTTGTGTCAATTTCATTGAATCTATAAAAGAAATAAAAAATCGTGGTTAGTAGTTTCACTCTTTAAACATCCTCCCAATATGCATTCGCTAAAAAACACAAAAGGTTATACAGTAGAGTGAAAAAGTATTACATCATTATTTGGTTGGGAGATGTGTAATGGGGCTGTGTAATTTTAAATCAGTATTACAGTCTTAGTTCACTAAAATTGAAGGACAACTTAGTTATATTCTATGTTTAGAAGAATATTTTTCGTATTTCCAAACACAACAATTTTTATCTTTAGTTTTGTTATGTTGGCCTTTTCTAAGAACTGAGGTTTGTTACTTGTGTTTCATGTCATTTAGAAGGAAATCCTGACCTAATGAATCCCTGGACTCATAAGGGGAAGTTAAATGTGGAAGAAGTATGCATTGCAATTGCAGTGGACAGTGAAAGAAGATACTATAGTAACATACAGCGCGTTCAGTGTATGAATATATTGTTGCATTTTTTGGGAAGTTTACCGTAGATTTAGTTAAAATGAATTGAATCATATATCACCTAAGATTCAGTACCACCTAAGAATCTCATAATGCATGATTCAGTACCGTAGATATTGTCATATAAGGCATGTTTCTCTGTTTTTTTCAGCTTATCTTTATTCTTACCTGAAAAACATAGCTAGGCACAACAGAAAATTTAGAACATGTATATAAAATTCTGTAAATAGCAGCAGTACGACATAGACACATACTTTAACCTTTCTTCACTCAGAATGCTCTCTATTAAAATTCATGATGATTTAGAGCATATTTTATTTCTCTGTACTACACAGCAGGTAACAGATCCAGCAAATGTGTTGGTTCAGTTAATATTTAAATGTTGTAAGTACTTGAGACGTATGATCTTCAATGAGCAAGACACATGAGTATATCCTTGGATATCCACACTTTGGAGTTTTCCTCCCGTAATATATAGCTCACACAAACTTGAGATTATCTTTTCAGGTTTCAACCATTCTGGAATGTCTTGTCCTGGAAAGCCTTCAAGATGCAACTTTTTCAACTTTAGAGGCAAATTAACCTGAATGTTAGAGTACCTTATGTCAAACACACCCCATGATATTTTTAGTTTCTCAAGCACTGACAAGTCTTCCAATGTTTCAAACCCTATATCTGGGATCATAGCCCCACTTCCAATATGCATGCTGAGCTGCTTTAGTTTTGGCAAATGTGCAAGATCTGATATTTTGCAAGGAGTCTTGTCAGAATTACCAATCACAAATCCCTTTAGTACTTCAAGCTTAGTCAGCTTGTCAATCCCCTTTGGCATTCTATCCAACAAGTAGCATTGAGACAGATTCAAATGTTTGAGGTTTCTCAACAATGCAATATCACTTGGTAATGTTTCTAGGTTATGACAGGCCTTGAGATCAAGAGTCTCTAGGCTCTGAAGTTGAAAAATGGAGTCTGGCAGTTGAGATATTCTAGATATTTCACGAAGGCTAAGATATCTCAAAGCCTCTTGATCCCTTAACTCCTTCAAGAATTCTTCGCTGTTCACTTCAATATGATGTTCTGGTGAAGCGTGCAGCCAACGACCAAGTTGAAGCACCTGCAAATGCTTCATTTTGGCCATCCTTTGGGATCCAAATATAAGATAACTTGCACCAGTATTAAAAATACCTGTGAAATCGTTAGATTTAGAACCAAACGCATCATTAAGTTCAACTTTTCGTTTGTTAAGTGCTAAACATGCAGGCGGAGTATGACTGTGATGAGATGAGGTAACCATTTCTGAATAAGTTCCAAAAGGCTTCTTCTCTTCATCATTTACTTTCTTCCTTAATTCATGAATACCATAGACCAAAGGATTAACTTTAAATAATTTATTCACAAAGTCATACTTATGTGGTACAATTAAGTTAAGATCCATAAACTTTCCAAACACATATTCACCATTTTCCTTTGGTGCTTTCGTTTCACCTAAACCAACTCCAACCCACCAAAGGATTATATTCCTTCTCTTCATAACAGAATTCTCTGGTAAATGTAACAGAGACTTCAAGAATCTCATTTCATGATCATCAAGGCTGTCATAATTTTTCTCGATCAGTTTCAACTCCTCAGGTGATGCGTTCACTTCTTCTATTTGATCCAGCTTTGTTTTTCCTGGTGATTCAGTAGTTTCTTTATTTTCTTTTTCAGGTTGTTGGATTTGATCGGCTGGCAGCAACCTTTCAGTTGATTCCTTTATTTCCTGGCAAATCTTTTTCTCGTCTTCCATCAACTTAGGTATGTTGTTGTTGCGAAGATAGCCATCCACCTTTGTTAACTTATCAAGTAGTTCTTGTTCATTTTTCTTCACCTTGGAAAACAAATCCTTTATGTTGGTCAACTCACTTTTCAAATCCTTCAATTTTGCTTGTTTGTCTACACTCACCAAACGTTTCAACAATGTAGGCACTGCTTTCATGGGATTTGTCCGAATAGACATTTCTTTTTCTGTGATAAGACTGAAGGACAGACTTGTGGGAGATTTTGTGACTTTATAGAAAAATCCCGAAGAAAGAAACTATATTTTTTGCTATAAGATGGAGGGAAAGAGTGGCTTGAGAATTTAAGACTATGAAATATTAGTTAAAGAAGCAATAGAGCTTTGCAGCAAGATTGAGGTATCAAGTCTCTGACTTCATACAAAACTGATAAAGAAACAAAGTACTTTTGCAATATTGAGATTTTGAGATAGGGTGGAATGAGGATTGAGACATTGCCAAAAAATTATTCCAATAGACAATAAGAAGTAAAGAATCCCCAAACATGATTCATTTCTTTTCCCAGTAGTCTCTATTCTTTGTTTGAAGTAAAGAACTATTCTGGCAGACTATGAGAAGAGAACTAATTGATGTGTCAGTGGTCTACACTTTCCTTCACAAAGGGAATCCATTTCTTGATGGTGATCTAAAAGAATAAAGACTTTCCAAGTTCCCAAGTAATGAACATCAAATTTTTAGACTAAGTTGTAGAAAAGACTCAAGTTCCCAAGCAGTGAACATCTAGAACTGAAGTTTGTAGAGTGAAAGTAACAGGAAATTCCCTGATTTAAGCCATAGTGGTAGAAGTTTAAGTTTATTACACAGATAGTATACAATATGCAATATCTAAGATAACTAAAATAAAAACCCTTAAAACATGGAATTAGAAGGGGCCGCGCGAACGCAGGCCCCACTACCACAAATTATGACATAAGCTCTGTCACTAGGACAGACCTTAGAAAAGCACCCATTCCAAGTGCAATGAACGTCACTTTTCTAGGCCATGAACATTTCTGATCATCCATAGACCCTGTCCAGGTAAGTATGTTTCTTACGGAGACACATCTCATATTTGTAGTCTGTTCTTCCTGTTATTATATCTAGCATCGTCGATGTGGGATTGGGACAGAGTGCTTTGAATGTTAGAATAAATGTTCAGAGTTTACTGTTGCCTCTGTTCGTTGGATTATGTCTGGCTTTAGTATCACTCCAACTAAGGAATTGAGCGCCCAAACTGCAAAAGGAAAACTCTCATAACGAAACTAAAAGATCCCTATTAGAGTTCAATTCTTTTGGGCAGAAGACGTGAAGTTTAAAAGTTGGTTCAGCAAAATTCTATAGTTGCAAACTACTATCACTCGCTATCATTCGATTAAAAGTTAGTGTATAATGACAGACCTATGTGACTATCTCATTACATCGTTACTACTAAGTAAAGATTGACCTCTAATCTCTCCAATACTTCAAATAAAGTTTAAATACTTCTCCATTTTGCATTAACTAAATAGAAATGTAAAAGGGTAGAGATTGATGAAGCTTCAATAAGAAGTGAGAAGATATTTTAGTCTCTGAAAGTAATGCACAAAGCAGTATTTTCAAATCACTTGGCAGGGCTCTTGACTGTAAAATATCTTGGAATTGATAGAAGGCATTGTCATTCTGATTCAAAAGAATTTTAGCTTGACCACATCAGGCAGTACATGCCGCCAAGTATTAATATAGACTCAATACAGGAGAGAATGCAGCAGCACAAATATAATTACTTTCTGCATATAATACGAGTTCTGTTTAGTTTGAAATTTAGAGTTTTAATATCAAAAATGGACTGACAGGTGATTTTTTAGTGGCTGTTCTTCATGAGTAAATGTGCTGCAATTTTGTCCATATCAGCAAAATCGATACTGCTTTTTCATTCCTCTGGAGTTAGAGGCTGAATTTAGTCCATAGTTTGCAACTTCTGTATATTATTTGAACCATGCATCTTGATTGCCATTAAATAATTATAACTTTATCTTATAATAAAATAATAAATATAAAAAATCAGAGTGGCACAGCGGAAGTGTGGTGGGTCCAGGTCGTGGATCGAAACCAAGCTTTCATATTTGAAAGTTTTTTCTTTTCAAAAAATTTTCATCGATTATTCCTATGTTCACAATTCTAGTTTAAGTTATCAATAAAATGATCGAAACCAGGCTCTGATATTTGAAAGTTTTTTTTTTTTTTTATAAATTTTCATCGATTATTCCTATGTTCACAATTCTAGTTTAAGTTACTAATAAAATAATAAAGTTGTAGGGTGAAGAGAGAAATGTAGAGGTGTACATAGAAACTCTGCTTCCAGTTGGGATAGCATCTATGAGACACGTGTGTGGATAGCAACATAACACCAAATGAAGTGAAAGTTTCACAACACAAGCTTGCTGTTTCAAAACTCAACAGCAATGGCTTCTATCTCATGCATCACCCACCACCCCGTCACTTCCAAGCTCAAAAATTTCTCCCCTTCACCTCACGTTTCTGCCTCAGACTTGGCTTCAAGGTTTCTGGGCACAAAAAAAAGTGTTGGGTGGCTCAGCCTCACCTCTAGAATTGGCCCCTCCAACGGCTCCAGAGCCACGTGCTGGTTCAGGTTCGGGAAGAACGGTGTTGATGCCGAAGGTGCTGGCATTTATGGCAGCCAAAGCCGTGATGACTTTGACAGAGATGATGTGGAGCAGGTTGGTGATTGAAGCTTTTAAATTTGGTAGTTCTCACAATTGTGTCATGCTTGTGCACGTGGTAATGCTGTACAAGTTCATTGTTGTTTGTGTTAGAAAATTACATTAAGGGATAAGATAATATTGTGCTTGTTAGTTGTTTGAAAAAATTTGAGCTTGGTGAGATTTGACATGAGAGATTGTGCTTATGTATTGCTGGTATGTGTTTTGGGGGTGGCTTTAAGAAGTGGGGATATTTTTCCTTTAACATTAGGATTTTCCAATTTCATGTGGCTAGAAGAATAGAAAAGTGAGTTCATGTTCTTAAAGGGGTTAGATTGAGGGAATCGATTTGGTAAATAAAGGCACATTCAGAGAATTAGAAAAGGTTTGTGAGGAAAGAGGAAGTCTTCTTGGGAAGGAGAAACCCTTGGAGGAGAGTTCTTATTCTCATACTTAGTAGTTTAATAAGATTGTTCATATCCTGTTCTTGCTTCCATGCTTTCATTTTTAGGATAAGATTGGAACTTTTTAACAGTTTTTTACAGGGGAAAGTAGGCAGGAACATAATTGAATAAAAGAGGCAGTAATGAAGATAGAACCAAATATGTCTGTTCTTTGTCTTATTTAAGTTACAATTAAGTAATTTTTATCTTGTTATTTTTCTCTACTAGGAGATTACAGCTACTAAGGAATGTGAATGATGTTTGTTGATTGGAAATTTTAAACTTCTGCAACTGTTAACTATTATGCTTATGCATTACTGAGTTTTGTTCTTGGAGTCACTATAGATTTCTTCTATTAGGTTGGAAAGTTGATTTGGGTTGGAATTGCGATGAATTGATTTTTAAATCTGCTTTATCTTTACCCAATTTTAAGCTGTGTGATTGATTCATCCTCCATTTATTATTAAAATACCTTACAGAGTCAACTCATCTTGCCCATCTGCTAGAAAATAGATAGAAGTCCATTCTTTACCGATATGCATTTTTGTTAAGAAATCTTGAATCAATCAACTTACACGGACAAAATCTCTTACATGACATCAAATTTAAAATGCATAAACTTAAATAATATATGCTAGTACCACCTGAACAGACTTTAGGCCAACATCCCTTCTAAGTACAACACAGGTTATAAGATGGAGGGACAGAGTGGTGAAGCATAGAATTTCCAAACATGATTAATTTCTTTCACATTACTTATGATATACATTATTAGAGAACATGAAAATAAAAAAATTTAACACAGAAAAAGAAGGGGCCGCGCGAACGCAGGCCCCACTTCCACAAATTATGACATAGGCTCTGTCACTGGGACAGACCTTAGAAAAGCACCCATTCAAAGTGCAATGAATGTCACTTTTCTAAGCCATGGACCTTCTTGATCATCCATTGACCCTGTCCAGGTAAGTATCTTTCTTAGACTGACACATTTCATATTTGTAGTATATTCTTGCTGTTACTATATCTAGCATTGTCGATGTGGGATTGAAACAGATTGCTTTGAATGTTAGAGTAAATGTCCAGAGTTTACTGCAGCTTCTTTTCGTTGAATATATGTCAGGCTTTAATATCACTTCGACTAAGAAGTTGAACGTCCAAACTGCAAAGGAAAAACTCTCATAATGAAACTAAAATATCCCTTTTATAGTTCAGTTCTTTGGGAAAATGACACTCATGTTGCTCCGTTCTGCAAAATTTTGTACTTGCAAACTACTATCACAAAAATATAATAAAATCATTATATCTGTTCAAAATATTTTTTTGTTTGATTATTACGGTATTTTCACTTTTTAAACTTACATAAAATAACTCAATAGGTCTTTAAAATCTTCGAGAATTGAGGACTGAGAATCCACAATAAATAAGTGGTAGACAACAGGTGGTGAAGATAGGGAGCTAGTCAAGAAATGAAAGCTAAGCATAATTTTCTAATCTTAGGAAATTTGGGTAGAAAAATATTGTCACAAATGAAAATATAACATATTTTAGCAAACCAAACACTTTCTTGAAGCATAAAAACTGCATGTGCTGCAACTCTCATTCTACCTAAATTCTATCATTAGATTAAAAGATAGTGTATAATGACAGACCTATGTGACTATCTCATTACATTGTTACTACTAAGTAAAGATTGGCCTCTGATCCCTCCAATACTTCAAACAAAGTTTAAATACTTCTCCATTTTGCATTAACTAAATAGAAATGTAAAAGGGTAGAGATTGATGAAGCTTGAATAAGAAGTGAGAAGATATTTTAGTCTCTGAAAGTAATGCACAAAGCAGTATTTTCAAATCACTTGGCAGGGCTCTTGACTGTAAAATATCTTGGAATTGATAGAAGGCATTGCCATTCTGGTTAAAAAGATTTTTAGCTTGACCAGATCAACTAGTACATGCCAAGTACCAATATAGACTCAGTACAGAAGAAAATGCAACAGCACAAACATAATTACTTTTTTGCATATAATATGAGTGTTTAGTTTGACATTTAGAGTTTTAATATCAAAAATGGAATAACAGGTGATTTTTAGTGGCTGTTTTTCTTGAGTAAATGCGCTGCAATTTTCTCTATATCAGCAAGATTGATACTGCTTTTTTCATTCCTCTGGAGTTAGAGGGTGCAACTTCTGTATTATTTTAAGCATGCACCTTAATTGCCAATAAATAATTATAACTTTATTTTATAATAAAATATAAATATCAAAAATCAGAGTGGCGCAAAGGAAGCGTGGTGGGTCCATAACCCACAGGTCCCTGGATTGAAACCAGGCTCTGATAGTTAAAAAAAGTAAGATTTTTTCATAAATTTTCAGAATTGGTTATTCCGATGTTACCAATTTTTGTTTTAGTTACTAATAAATAAAGTTGTAGGGTGAAGAGAGAAATGTAAGGGTGTAAGAAGAAAATCTGCATGCACTTGGTGGATATGGCTTCTAACTCATGCATCGTCCACCACCCCATCACTTCCAAGCTCAAAAATGTCTCCCCTTCACCTCACGTTTCTGCCTCAATGTTACAGTGTGACAAATCTTGCTTTTGTAGTCTATTTTCAATGCCACAGTAAGTAATGTTTTCATTTTGGGATTTGGTAGAGTATTTGAACATGGAATACTTTCGGATCCCTTGAGTGCTTGGTCTAACTTAAGAATAAGGATTCTAGAAAACTATGTTCAAGTAAGAAGGATTTGCCACCAAGAACCAGTGTTTCATTAAACTGCAAGTAGAATCAAATTGCAGCTTTATTTTCACACCAGTTATGGATGAAATTCAACTCATTTTCACTTCATTGTTACTCCACTTACGAAGGTCGAGTTGTACAGGGACGAAGGTTGTGTTGAGTCCACCAGGGAAGATGGTCGAGTTGAATCGTACAGGGCGATGGTCGATGTGAGTGGAGCGAGGCCAAAGGTCGAGAAGAGACAACCCGGATCGTGTCGAGCGGAGTTAGTCCAAGCCAAAGTTAATCGAGTCAACATGAGTTGTATTTGATCAAGTAAATCAAGGTTGAAAGTTGAACCGAGTGGGTCAGATGTCGGGATGAGTCGATCTTTCGAAGGTCAGGTCGAGCCATTGGGTAGATGGTCGAGTCGAGCCGACCTAAGAGGATGGTTTGGCCGAGCCAACTTGAATGGATGGTTGGACCGATCTAACACGAGTGGATGGTCAACCCAAGCTGGATTAGGACGAAGGTCTAGCCAAGCTAGCCCGAACGGATGGTCAGTGTAACATCTCAAATTTATACTACAATGATTTCAGTACGATAACACCAAAAATTTTATGATACATACAATATATAAATGTTATGTTATTTATATCTTCATTATTTCACAAAAGAAATATATATTAGTTAATTAATTAAAGATGATGTTTCTTTTACTAAAGAAAATAATAATAGTAAATAAAGTTTGAAAAAAATAATATATATATATATATATATATATATAAAAGAATATTAGTATTCTTTAATCTATATAAATAATTAATAATTTAGTTTTAACCATTAAAATAATAATAATAGTAATATAAAATAACATAATAATAAAAACATTGGCAATAGAACCTTAGCTTAATTTCTATAAGATAACCTGCTTTAAATGTAAGGAATATTTTATGCACATACGTATTTTGTATAATGGTTAAGATCCACATATATGGAAGATAACTCAGAAAAGGAAAAATCCTCTAAGGACAAACCATGTGCAACTGAACAAAAAAAGTAACTCAAAATTTGGTTTAATTTGAAGCAAATGCAATGATTACATTACTACTATAAACACAAAGGTAGATGATGAAAGAAAAAGGGTGAAAGAAGTGGAGAGGAGGAAGTGAAACGAAAAAGTCAGTGGAGAAAAAGACTGGCATAGTATCAAATAACAGAAGAGCCTAACCGTGTGTGTATAAATTACAATAAGTGAAACAGGGAGATAAAACATCTATCATTTTATCTTTTATTTTTGTTATTTTTTTAGTATGTTCATAATTTTTTTTACTTTTATATTTATCTTAAATGATGTGTCACTAACTTATTCTAATTTATATTTAGTTTCTGTTTTTATTTATTTATATTCATTTTCAGTTGTGCATTGATCTTATTTATTCAATTTATATTTACTCTCCTTTATTTATTTATCTTTATCTCCAGTCATGTACTGGTCCTCTTTATTTATTTATATTTATTTTTAGTTATGCACTGATTTTATTTTTTTATTTATACAATTATATGGTTTAATATCAAAATAAAATTTATGATAAATAAATATTTGATTATTGTGATTGGAGGTATAACTTTGGGGATTTAATTGAGTAAGTATTGTTACTCAATATGAGATGCTCTTGGATTACTTTATTGGTCATTATGAGACTCATTTATATCGACTAGTCACTACAAAATTAATCCAAGTTTTTATAAAGTATGATGAAAATCAAGTTTATGGATTTGAAAGAATTTTTATTTTATTTTATTTTATTTTATTTAGATATGTTGTATTTTTATGTGATATTTGTCTCACTTCCTCATTTTATGATTTTGTATGAAAATCAAAATTTCATAATCTCATCATAGATGGTCACTCCTAATACGCTTGATCCCTTCTTCGCTAATATTCTAGCAGTCTTCCCAAGAAATGCATGTCAAACAAATGCGATAAATAATTTAGTAACATTTTAAGAAATAGAAAATTCTACCATCACTGTCCTAACGACTCCAAATGCACTTGTTATCCTTGAAGGACAAAATGGACTCACTGTTTATCTACCCCAATAGTCCAAATAAATCTTATCCATAACATCTTTCCTCCAACTGCTTAAAGGTAGGGGTGTCAAAACGGGTCAGTCCGACCCATTTTTGGCCCATTTTAAATGGGTCGGGCCGGGTTGGCCCGACAAGGCGAAACATGTTTTTTTTGGCCCGGCCCGTGGGTTGGTGGGCCGACGGGCTGGCCCGCCATCCTTTTCCTGATATGTTCATTTTGTGGCCCAAAATCAGATTTTAAATCAGGTCCTGTATATAAATGTAATAGTACTACATATGCATTAATACAACAATAACCTGCGCAGTGACTATAATAATAGTCAGGGTGGTCTGTTATGTAACACAACCAAAGATACAACAGTGAAAAGTCAACACAAAAGGAAACATTTGGAAAACATGCAAATATGCTTACATTAACAGACTGCATATGCATTAATACAACAATAGTTCATCATCACAAAGTCCAAACAAATTGAAATGATTAAAAACAAAATGTAAATGACGTCTGGCTCTTTCATAGTCATCATGAAGGTCACGGTTGCAGTTCCAGCATCAATAAGATGTCTGAATGAGAGTACTTTAGGCATGGAACATAACCAAAGTGCAAGCTACATAAAAAAAACAGAAGCATTAATTATCACAGTGAATATACAAATACAATGTGTTGCAGAAGCATATAAACCCTCCAAATCAGTTTGATCACAAATCAAATAAATGGAAGGCACGAACATGCAGAGGATAGTATCATAGTACACACATCAATTTGATCACAGACTCATAGTGGCAGTAGTTATTTGATCACAGTGGCAGTAGTTATTTCATCATAGTGGCAAGAAAATAACTAAGTTATATTAACTAAGTATCTGTAATTTATATTAACTAAGTTACTCACCTTCAATTTTCATCAATATCCAATTCAGTGCCAGGGTTATTAGATGCAGCCTTAGAAGTACTACCCTCAGCTATTCCATTGTCATCATCATCATCTTAAAAAAATACATGGAATTATTATTGAAAATATTTAAGTCAGAATTGAAAATTCAGAAGTTACCATATTCACGAAACCCATGCATTCAGCTGCTAGTACAAATAATTGCTTCAACATGTTTTGACAATAGACGACTTCTATACTTATTCAAGATCCTTGAACCAATGCTGAAAGCAGATTCATATGCAACAATAGTGATTGGAATGCTCAGCAAGTCCCTAGCCATGATTGACAAATCTGAGAAACGTTGATTATTACTCTTCCACCATTCAACAACATCCATACTTTCAGTAATATTAGCATCCAATGTTGGCTCATCCAAGTATATGTCAAGTTGGTTCTTCCCCGTATTAACAGAAGCTTGAATCTTGCGTTGTTTTAATTCCTAACATAAAAACCATAATCATAGTTTAATCAATAAGTTTATGCATAGTAATTTATGTACTAGAAAGTAATATGACTTACATGAAGTGCATTGGACTTGATAGAATCAATTGAGGATGATGTTGTTGACATATGCATATCACTATGCTTACGCTTTAGGGGATTGGAAGTGTCATTTTTGGAGCAATATTCAGAGAACAACTTGTACAATTTTTCTTTAATCTTCTCTAACTTTGCTTCCCAAGTTAGAGGATCTATCTTCTCAAAGCAATAGCCCAATGTTTCCAACTTCATCCTTGGGTCTAAAATTGCCCCAAATGCAAGGACAGTGCTATATTCATCCTAGTATTTATCAAACTTTACCAACATCCTTTCAGCCATATATCTGATAACTTCGTCTTCATCTTTTAAGCTTTCCAGTAAATGGGTTTGGATGGTCCACACTTGTAAAAAGTACAAGTTTGATGTAGGGTAGCATGTGGCAGAAATCATATTTGTGATCTCATAAAAGGGCACTAAGAAAACACAGATTTTTTTCACTCTTTTTCCATTTCTCATCACACAGACAATACTTATAATTCTCATCAACCAAGTGAAAACTTCCAAAAACTCATTTATATTTGAGGGCACTTTCAAGCATAAAAAAAGTAGAGTTCCACCTTGTAGGAACATCTATACAAAAAACAGTTTTTGCATCAATGTCCCCTAATTTTTCAATGCATTGTTTAAACTTCATCATCCTACTTTCAGAACCCTTTACATACTTTATGCTCTCCCTAATATGATCTAATGAATCACCAAGAGCTTTTAGTCCTTCTTGCACAATCAAGTTAAGAATGTGTGCATAACAACGAATATGCATAAGCTCACCATCACATACCAAAGAATTTCGCAAAAGAAGCTCACTTTTTAAAGTTCTAATCAGAACATCATTAGTAGATGCATTATCCAAAGTCTAAGAAAATATTCTTTTCTTAATTCCCCAATCATGCAAAAATCCATTTATTTTCTTTGACAGCTCAAAGCCAGTGTGAGGTGGAGGGAAGTGACAAAAGTTTAAAATTTTAGAGCACAATTTCCAATTTGTGTTAACATAATGTGCTGTCAGAACAATATATCCCTCACCAGTTATAGAAGTCCATAAATCGGATGTCAAACAAATCCTATTTTTGTTTTTTCTGAACTCCTCCTTTAGCATGTTTTTTTCTTTCATATGTATTTTCATGACATCATTCTTTATTGTATTTCTAGAAACTAAACATGCATCAGGATTGATATAGCTTATCCAAATTCTAAGAGCTTCATACTCAACAAAGTTGAAAGGTAAACCGTGTTGGATAATTAAATTGGCAAACAACTGACGGCAAACCATTGGATCTATTCTTCTAGCTTTTAACTTTCCTTGCCCATCCACTATCATTTGCCTAACATATTCAAATTTAAGTTTAGTACATTTCTCCATGTGACGCTTCAGATGAGATATGCCATTTTGACTACCAATAACATATTTTTTGTTGCACCCATTACACTTTGCCCTTTCTTTTCCATCATCACCAGCCCCAATCCTTGTAAAATATTTCCATACATCAGAAGTTCTTGACTTCTCAGTTTTCTTACTACTAGAGGATTCTCTAAGTTTTACACTATCATCCATATCCTCTTCAACCGCATCAACATTCTTAGACTCATACTCATTACACACAGTTTCAGTTTCATGATCTTTACTTGGAGGAGGACTACTATTAGACTCATGCTCATCCATGATATTAAATCTGGTTCACTAAATCCTAACAACAAGATGATAAAACAAAAATGAGTATACCGACTCTTCTACAAAGTTACATCAAACTTACAGCAAAAGGTTAATATTGTTCAAAGTTAGGATGTCAACTGAACCAAATTGCATACATAAAATCATGAGAATTGTGTGAAGATTGAACAAATTAAATTCCACATTTGTGTTTTAAAATATAACAATTAGAAAATTGAGTTCAAAATCCATGAAAATATGAGTAAAGCTAATCATCTTGGACCAGGTCCAGTCAACTAAGTGGCCATAATTATGCAATTTGACAAATATTTACATTAACATTTATTAGCAAAACTTGCAGTCATCTTACATGTTGACAAACTACATAGCCATTTCAACTTGTGGGGCTTTGAAGCACAAAAGCAAAGCATGCCTTAGTCAAACAAGAAAAGCTTGATGTTATGCTAGATAACAAGACGGTGCCCAAATCTAGTCTATTCACATATTGTGAACGCTCTACCCCATATGAAGAATTAAAGAGTACAGGAAATCATTCAATTCCAGCCCTAATTAATTTTCATCAACCTCTAAAGCAACCACAAAAAAAAAACTTGTTTACCAAATGATCAATTAATGGCAGCAGCTACGAAATTGAAATTGGGGGAAAATTGAAGGATGAACAACGATTAATGGCAGCAGCTACAACCATTAGGATTCACAGAATGGGTCGTCCTGGTCGAAAATCACAAAATCAGAAATCTAGGGTTACGAAATCAAGAATTTAGGTTACAAATTGGGAGAAAGGGAACCAGAACGGAAATTACGAACAAACCTGTGTTGGCGGTGGTCGTGGCGGTCGGAATCGTCCACCAATCGTAGTGTCTGACGGTGGCTCTGCGTTCTCCGTGCACGGCGCTGTTTTCTCGCTTCTGGCAGCCACACCGTGACTCACGGTGGAGGAGAAGAAGGTATGGCTAGCGGCGACGTGGTGGCCAGCGTCTTTCGTGGTGGCCAGCGGCGAGTGGGTGGAGGAGAAGCGAGTCTGTGTGTGTGGCGCAAAGATGAGAATCAGGAAGGAAGAAGAGTCGCAGAGTTGTGGTTTTTGGTGGTGGGGGGCGCGCGCAGTAGTGAGGGAGGAGGGATAATAAAAAAAATAAGGCACGTGTTTATGTGTTTTAGTAAGTGGTACGGGCCGCAGGCTGGTCCGTTTTGGCCAGCGGGCTTGACGGGCCGGACTGTCATGGGCTGGCGGGCTGAAATTCTTGGCCTGGCCCATACTTTTTCAGTCGGGCTGACGGACCGGTCCATCGGGTCAGGCCCATTTTGCCATTCCTACTTAAAGGCTAATATATAAGGAAAGAAATGTAGCTAAATAATATTTCTTTCCTTTCTGGCTTAGGAAACATAATATGTACTAAATAATGTAAAATATAATGTATTGTGTAAAATATAATATTGTATTGTAAAATATAATATTTGGAAGAAGCGCAAAGTAAATTAAGGTAGTGTTCGTTTCAATAGATTTTAACAATCTACCAATTTGCACCGATGGATAACAAAAAATTTTCATGTTCCTTTAAAACAATTTAAGAGTGAATGAACACACAGATTTGCATGATTGTACAAAAATTTTATCTCTCATAAACAAACTGCAAAGATTTGCAACGATATAGAAGACTTTTACAAATTTAACCTCATCATTTCTATATTTTTTGTTTTTCTCATGGTGCATCAAATATTCATAATAAATAAACGTTTTTTTTTCTTTTCATAGTACTTGGTATATATATATATATATATATATATATATATATATATATATATATATATATATATATAATAAAAATAAAAATAATAATAAATAATTATTATTATTATAATTAATATTTATTTATATATAATAATAATAAATTATATATAGTAATTAAATATAATAATAAATAATAAAATTAATATATATGTATAATAATTAATAATAATATAAATTATTAATTATAGTGTTAAATAATAATTATTATTATTATAAAAATAATAATAATTTACCGTAATATAATTTTTTTATAAATTTTTATTAAAATTTATCAAATAATAATTTTTATAATTTAATATTTTTATCTAATTAAAATTATTTTATATATTTTTTTATTAAGGGTATTTTAGTAATTTTAATTTTTTATTTATTATAACTTTTTATTTTATCTATCACATCACTTAAATCATTTATTAACTTTTATAAAATTTATATGTAAATCTCCCTATTCTACTCTCTAAATCCATACAAAAAACATTCATATTTATCCACACAAATAGATCTTCACACCTCTTCCAAATTCATCCATGTAAGGCCCACTTACTTTTTTGCCTTTATTTTAAAGGGTTGTCCAAAACCAGTTGGGCCTAGGGTTAGCCCATAAGAAGCCAAAGACCCTAAACCAGCTAAAACTCTCATTCCTCTCACTTTTTAGAAATTTGTCCTCTTCGTACTCTCTTAGAACAACAACTCTTCTCTGCTAGGGTTTGGTTCCCCATCCTTTCCAAGCAAGCTCAAGCTTTTCCACTCCATCTCACTAAGTTGTCCTTGGAGCTGTGGTGCTCACTATTTGGTATACAAGTCATTTAGACTAGCTCTTTCCAGGTAAGGGAAGCTAGGGCTCCTTGAGTTTTGTAGTATATGGCTGATTTTATTGGTGAATCGTGTCTTAAATGCCTGATTGATGTCTTGTATGCATGGAATCTGAGCTGGGTATGTCTTTACTGTGTTTTTGAATGTTGCTCGCGTGAAAAACAGGAGAGACATGTTAAACTCGCCTAGGCGAGTGTGTCTTTCGCCCAAATGAGGAGCTCTCGCCTAAGCGAGGAGCATCTTGCCTAAGCGAGGTTAATAGTGTCTCGCCCTCTCCTCTTTTTCGAGTTGTCGCCTGAGCGAGAGCAATCTCGCCTGAGCGAGATGGGCTAGCTTGAGCGAGAACTCAAGGTGCCCAGTGCTCAAGAACTCGCCCAGGCAAGATCTCTTAGCTTGAGCGAGGGATCTCTCTCGCCTGAGCTAGAGTTGCTGGTTTGAGCGAGATTGACAACAGTGAGTTTGAGGGATTGCATATTTCTATTGTTGCAGTTGTTGGTTACTTGATTTACTTGACTAGTTTCATTCAAGGTATGGAACATATGGATATGCATGAAATCTCTGTTCTTGTATGATTGACACATCTTTGATTGGATTATTATGTTAAAAGCGTGAGAAACATGAATATGCATGAATGATATGGTTCACGGGTTGTGAATGATAAGTTTGATATGATCTTGGTATGTGACTAGAATGGGATGGTTGTTTATCAAGGTGACATGGTTATGGCGTGGTGAAGGATTATATATATATTGGTTATCGAAAACATGAGTTGTGTGTGGTTAGGGCGTAATTCCATGAGCCTCTAGGTGAGACCTCGTGGTGGTGCCTCAGTGGTTGGGACGTAATTCCATGACCCTGTTAGTGGGAGTTCATGGTGGTGCCTCATCTATATAATTTAGTAAGGATTCAAGGTAAGGTTGCATCCTGACGCTCTAAGGAATCAATTAGTCTTACATAGAGTGGACTGACTCTTGTGTTCAGAGTAGCAAGAGTCCTGAAACTCATTAAGGGTTAACCTTGTGTGTGGGGGTTGAGACATTGCAACACTTAGCTTGGGGGTGAGCAGCTCGGTAGAGCAAGAAAATTCACCACAAGTGCAAGCATCCGTTGAATCCGACTAAATTATATGTATCTAGATGAGTCGTGTCTGAGTCTTAGTGTATTGTTTGAGAAGTCATAACATGATTGGATGGCATAAGCATCTTGGAATGTGAATTTGTATGTAACTGCATGATAAATTGTTTTCTACTCTAGCTTACCCTTTTGTTTGTTGTATGTCTTGCTTGTGTGGTTTTCTCCTTTTGCAATGATCATCAATTTATTGATGTGAGCAGATGCGAGAACTCCCCGTGATCATCAGGGTGATGGAGGTTCCGCTGCTTAGTCTCTCTCTGGATTGGATTTCTAGCTTTCCTTTAGGGCCACGGTCCATGTATTGTTTTGCTTGGCACTTCATTTATTTTATTGTCGATCCTTTCACTTCAATTGTATTTGGCATCGTAGCATTTCTGGATATTGTAAGGAGTAGTGTTTATACTCCAAGACTTGTCTCTTATATTCTATCTGTGTGGCATTTCGTTTAAATTAAGGTTATTATTTAAATGGGGTGTTACAATCCCTCCATCATAACACAACGTAAGTGATTATTTTGAGAATTTCAGAAATTATTAATTAGTATTAAGTATTGAATCGGTATATATTTTATAGTATAATAATTTTTTTTTTAATTTAATGAAAAATAAAATAGAGTTTTGACGATATCCGTAACCACTTAGAAAGATGTTATAATTTTTTTTCATATATAAAATGTTAGATATAAAAAAATAACTTAAAAAAATATTTTAATATACAACAAAAAGAATATACAATAAATTAAAATAAAACGTAACATATATGTTTGTTTTTTTACTTTTCGTATGAATTTTACTGTGACGTCTTTATTAATATTTTTTTTATTTTTATTTCAGTATAATAATAATAATCTTATAATACTTAAAATTTTAATAACTTTTAAATTAAGTATAAATTCTACTTTTATTATTCAAACTCTTATATAAAATCATATCAACATATTTGAATAAAGATGTTTAACTATAGATATGAATATGTCATAAATATCAGTCATACAATTTTAAGTACGTCACAGTTGGCCCGATCTTTCCTAGGCAGATGGTCGATCGGAGTTGACTTGGGCCATTGATAATCCCCTAGGTTGAAGGTCCAATCAAGTCGGCCTGGATCGATGGTTTAGTTGAATGGGCTCAACCTGAAGGACAAACCGAGCAAGCCCGCACTGAAGGTCAGGACGAGTTGATCTAGGTGGATCGTCAGGTTGAGCCAGCCCCAACGAATGGTTGAGCAAAGTCGATCCAGGTGGATTGTCCGATCAATCTAATTTGGGTCGATGGTCAACCCGAGCCGGCCTAGGCCAATGGTCGACCCCTGCCGGTCCGAAGGTTCAACCAATCCAGGTCGAGTTGAAGGTACAGTTGAGTCGGGTCGGGCAAAAGGTTCAGCCAAGTTGACCCAAAGCCAATGTCGCGCAAAGTCGGACCAGGTTGATGGTCAAGCTGAGTCGACTTGGGTCGTATGTCGATTCGAGTTGACCCGGACCAAAAGTCGAGCCAAGTTGACTTAAGCAGAAGGTCAAGTCGAGGCGCAGCAAGCCGAAGATCGATTTAAGCCAGCCCGAGCCGAAGGTTGACTTAAGCTAGCATGAGCCTAAGGTCGTGTGGAGTCGGCCTTGGCCGAAGGTTAAAATCAATCGCCATAGTTGATGGTCGATACGTCTCAACCCGAGTTAAAAGTCAGGCCTAGTCGACCCAAGCTGAATTTTCGGGAGTCAATATAGACTGAAAGTCGAGACGAGTCATCCGAGATTGAAGGTTGCTTAAGGATAAAGTTGAGTTTGCCTTAAAGTATAAATTAAATTGTTTTATCCAAATAAGAAAATGAAATCTATGATATTTGAATTACTCAATCCAAACTAACTATTTATGAAATGAAAGAAAATCATTTGTGAGTAATTCAAATATTATGTATTTCAATTTCTTAGAATTTTTAAAATCCCTCGTCCAAACACAAAGTTAAGGTTTGTCCAAGTGACAAAGCTTGTGTCATAATTTG
Source organism: Vigna unguiculata (assembly GCF_037176805.1). Taxonomy (NCBI): domain Eukaryota; kingdom Viridiplantae; phylum Streptophyta; class Magnoliopsida; order Fabales; family Fabaceae; genus Vigna; species Vigna unguiculata. The sequence continues at coordinate 32,155,375 of NC_140797.1, forward strand.
TGGTAGTGGAGTCTCCTTCCGCGCAGCTCCTTCAAACCTTGTTAAAATTATGTTACAACATTTTTTTCTGTTATATTCAAAAATAGTATTGTGCTTCCTGAAGTTGTTAATTTAGTTAGCACAGATCTTTGTTCAAATAATGAAGCTAAATATGTTTCTGAACTTTAGACATTTTAGGATGTAGTGATTACTTAATTACTTAATTTGCATTTTTGAAGGTTGATCTGGTTGTATGTGATTGCTATGAATCATACTTAGTTTAGTTTCAAATTTGGATGCTTTCAATCTCATAACTACAACTAAGTTTGGATATTTTTTAATACATGTTCCTGCAGAATTTATTTTTCATTTCCAGACCTAAAAATCTCAAAACCTAAATTTCTTCAAGGGGCCAACAATTTTAACTAAGCTTGTATGCATGTAAATTAACTTCTTTAGAACTAATGATTAAATTTATTAATTAGAATGCCTGAGAAGAATGAAGACTCTTTGTATTATAGTTTCATTATGAATTGGTATGTATTTTTCGGCACCAACTTTTGTAATAATTATTTTAAAAATTATATCCAGGATAACTAGTTCACAATATTCAGTAGTGCATGCATTGGCAATATTTCACTTCAATTTATCTTCACTAATTTATACATAATACAATTCAAGGTAGCACAAAGGGCAAATTTTTCAAAAGACTAACAAAAGACATTTTTTTTCATTACTAAAATAGGAAATTGTAGAAGTGTTGAGGTGAAAGAACGTGGCTTTCTAAAATGCAAGAACGTGGTGCTTTATATGAGTGACACATGCCCAAATTTTTGAATTTTGAAATCTTTCACAAGCATGCATTTCTCTTACGTTTTTTTTTTTGTATTTGTCACCTTCCCACGCCTCTTACACACCTCCCTCATTCTCCAAATCTCCAAATGCAAAACACTTCATCTTCCTCTCCCTCTCTCATTCTTATTTTATTCTTGCCCTATCTCCTCCTCTAAATTTCTCACCATATCCTTTCTGTCGCATTTTGGGCATGGTGGTAAGTTTCAAAGCTTGATCTTTCACTCTTTGCAACAAGGTTTCACACCTTAAAGTTTTGTTTTCTATTATTGATCTAGGATTTTTCGTAAGTTTTCTTTCAAACTATAGATGTATCATTTAACGTTTCCACATCTTTTTTGTCTTCATCCTTTTGACATTATTGATGCTCTTACAAGATGAGTTAAAGAGGAAAAGACACTTGAATGGTTAGTTTTCATTTTTCTTTTCTTTTCTTTCTTTTATTTTATTTTTTGAATGTTAATTTGTCCACCTCCTCTTCTTTCTCTTCTTTCTGTATCATTTTAGGCATGGTGGTAAGTTTCAAAGCTTCATCTTTCATTCTTTGCAACAAGTTTAACACCTTAAAGTTTTAGTTTTTAATATTGCTCTAGGATTTTTTTCGTCAGGATTCTTTCTAACTACAGATGTATCATTTAAGGTTTTCACATCTTTGTCGTTTGCATCCTATGGACATTATTGGAGCTCTTAGAAGATGAGTTGAAGAGGAAAAAGGGACTTGAATGATTAGTTTTCAGTTTTCTTCTTTTCTTTCTTTTTCTTTTTCTGAATGTTAATTTATCCACCTACTTTTCCTTTTTTATTTGGTTTGCAACCTTTTGATGAGTTTTCACTTCTTGGTGTGCAAGTTGTTATATGGAATTTTGTTTGGTTAATTGATGGGTAACTTTTGATACTTACGGTTAGTGTTGGCAGGCAAGGATTTTTCTTTTTTTGGATGTTATTCCTGCTATCAGAAGATGGAGTTGAAGAGTAAAATGGAACTTTAATAGTTAGTTTTCAATTTTTTTTTCTTCTCTGATTGTTTGTTTGAGTGTTTGTTGTTTCTATTTATTTGTGTTTCAAATGAATGTTAACTTCATTGTTTTTTTTTGGTATATCTAAATGGATTTTTCATTCCTATCCATCAACTCATTAGTATCATCTTCTTGAGCTTCTTTATTGCTCTATATTATTACTCCATATTAACTTTTATCTCTGTAAATATATTTGGCAAATACAAGATCATACTGATTTTGTCTTTGGAATCTTACATGGTCAAATTGCTACAAAGAAAATGGCTATTTGTTTTTTAAATTTGATCACGCACCCAAAATGGTAAGATATGTATGTTTGGTCCAAATACTCCTATAATTCTCTCTTTCACCCAACATTATTTTACTTTTTTTTTGTACTAATCTAGCAAAAGGCTGACAGAAATCAAAATTGCTCATTCAAAACATTTTTGAATTCAAAATTTGAATTTCAATTATTGCATCCACATCTATGGCACCTTTGCAGCTCATTTATATGCACACCTCTAGACTTTGTTCAGATTTATGCTTTTAAAACAACAACTTGCCAAACATGGAAATTGGAGAAGCCAATGAGGCTGAACTTGGAGAAAAGAGTTGAAGATTAGAGCATTTGAACATGTATTTTAGTTTTGAATCCTTCAGAAAAGGCAAAAGCCAAGTCATCAGTTTGTTGTTGGATTTCCTAATGATATTTGATTTTTAACAGATAGATTTTAACTACTTATATTCATTTTTGTACTTGCAATTATTATCAAACAAGTGTTATAAAGTGAAGTGTAATAGGTATAATATGAAAGTTTTGGGAGAATTGGTTTCAATATTCAACAGATTGTTTATTTTTTTAATATTTTGTTTTATTTATGTTAATGTTATTTTCCTTTTCAGGGACATATTTTGATAATTTGAGGAGAAGGAAGGCTTTTAGTATGGAGTGGTGTTGGATATGTAATGTTGATTGTGAACCAGTAGAAGGTATGAATTTGCATTCACACATAAAGGAGCACAAGAAGATGACTATGAACATGGTATTTTTCTTTGAGTAATGCTTTGAATTTTGACCCATTTAATATACATATTTTCTTTATTGGGAATTGATTTTTGTGATCAATTTTTTATTTGTTAGGCCTTCTTATGTAAATGTAAATGTATCTGTTAATTTTACTGAAGTTTTTGTTCTACAGTGATGACGTGATTGACTTCAAAGACATTATGATTCCAAGACGAATGAATTATAAACTTTTGTATTTTATATTTTTCATTGCGTGTGATGCTTGACTTATTTATTCTTGAAATTTTCTGTTGTAATTTTATTAGTTTGAAAATTAATTACATGCTTTTGGTTCATGCATAAGAGTTTTTAACCTCATGTGATGAAGTCTACAAAGTCTATAATAATTTTTTATTCAATGGGTTTGGAAGAAAATATTTTTAGAGGCACAAATGTTTGTGGTATGGCAAATGATTTTTTAGTTTGTTTCCAATGCTCGAGAAATATTAGGAGTACCCAAATCTGGAAGTCACTTTTTGAGGTTTTTTATTGAATCTTTTACAAAATGCACAAAAAATAAAGTGTGTTTAAAAAACAAAGCATGTATGTTAGTGAGTGTGGTGGTGTTAATTACTCGAAAATTTTAAAGAAGTGGATTGTGTAATTCACAAAACAATTATTCAATAATTTAAATTATCATTTATTTGATTGATTTTATTTACTAAAGTTTTTAAGATTTATTTTAATGGAAGTTTCGATGCAATGGTTTGTGTTCTCACCGTTACCTTGGAGTTGTAGGATTTAGGTTCAAAACAAGGATACATATTATTCGACTCATGTACGAGGAGTTTATAACATCAAGTAATTTACCAATATAGCAATGACCAATTTTTTTGACATCATATGCTTCAAATTATTGTTTTATGAATTTATACATGAGTTCCCATTTCAAACTATTTTGTAGAAGATCTACATATATGTAACAACTATATAATATTGATCTATTTTATGGTTTAGAAGCTAAAATATTCTTTGATGAGAGGCATCATATTTCAAAAAACAACACAAAATATTATATGAAGTTAGCTTACCAACAATTTATTATAGTCTACAAACCCTAGACTTGATAGTAAAATAGATATAAGTATTTTTTTATCTAAATAAAAACAATAATGCATCTATCTAAACTAATAAGTTTTTTTTTTCTTGTGGTGGTTGTAGTGTGATTGGTCTCATCTTAATTGTCGTAGGTTTTTACTTAACTATATAGGGAAAGCACAGAGAACAAATATAAAGCACTGGAAGCTAAAATTCACTTGTCTGTTGATAATGTTAATTTTTACCATTATCTAAGTTACATTTTATTAGCAAAATCAACTCTTCCATGGCTTTTAACCTACTTAATCCTCAATTTTACCTTACTTTTGTAAATAAATACATTTTGGGTTACATTGATCTAAATATACCACTAACCTCCATTTTTGTGTCTATTTATAGATTGGAAGCTTTGTTCCAAAAATCCAGACAAATGAGTGATCCGGAATAGCAAGGAGAAGATAAAAAATGTCATAAAAAGGAAGCAACAGGAAGTGCCAGGCAGTTCAAGACTAGCGTCAGGCGCAAGGCCACTTCCAGGCAGTCAGCGCCTGGCGGACAATGTTTAGCGCCAGTCTCCAGAGAGCTCCAAGGGCACACCGCCTGGCGGCACCTGGAGACCGCCGAGCGGCTCCTTCAAGATTTCACTTTCTCCTTCTTTGCTTGCGCTTAGCGATGGGAGGCTTCTGCCAGGCACCACTTTTGTTGATGTGGCAAGTTGGCTCTTTTTCTTCTGTTTTCACGAAGGGGAAATCATCCTAGACATTTTGGAGCTTGAGCAACATGTTTTGGAGCGCTTGGAGGTGTGTGGGGCTAGTGGGAACTATCCCTTCTTCCTCTTTGTATCTCCTCCCTCCTCCAATTTCATTTTATAAGCTTGGGCTCTCTATGACAATGGAGAGCTAAACTCATTTTGTTAAGGTTAGATGTAGCCACTGAATTCTGATGTATTTGTGGATGATTTGAATATATATATATATATATATATATATATATATATATATATATATATATATATATATATATATATATATATGCTTTATCCATTAATTGCTAGTATCCTTGTTTATTTACTTAAAGCTTGCTTTGTTTTAACCATTCATTGCATAATATTTGGGTCATTAGGTATTTGAAAGTATCTCTTGAAACCTAGAATTGGAACAAGATACCTAATGAAACTTGTATCTAGGAATGGAACTTGACCCATTAGTTGTCTTAAACCTAGCTTGTAAAGGGTTTGCTTATTTAGGGATTTAAGGAATTAACTCTTAATAAGGAAACTTAGGCTCATTCAACTAAGGGATTAAGGTTTGAATAGACTTGCATGTTGACATTAGTAATTTAATGGATTAGAGTTTTATTGTTTTATATACATGAGAGTGAAGTCGGTGAAATCTAACCCCAACGATATCAATCCATTGCATTTCTAGTCTTTTCCATCTTCTAGAGTTTCAAATATCCAAGTTCACATTTTACTTGTTTATGCAATATTTACGTTCTTGCACACAAGAATCCAAATTATGGATTCATTCTTTAATTTAAATTAGTTATTAATTACACGATTATTTAATATATATGAATCTCTTGAGAAACAATATTTCGATCTTACCGATTACTACTTGCACAACATGATACACTTGCGAGAGTCTTAACACCTACAAATGATGCTCAAAGTTCAGTAATAGAATAGTATAACATGACTGGTGTGAAAGATAATCTCATTGAAGAAAAACAAGTTCAAAAAGGTAGAAAGCATCAGTGTCAAGTTCTCTTCAATTATAATAAAAATGTGCAAGTTCAGACAGGCTTAAACAAATTGGAATGTGAACAAAAATATTTTCCTTTTTTCCTGCTCTTTTATTGTAAAGTGACATTTTTCTTGCATTTAATTTCATATATAATCTATTGGCTATGTCAACTTGGTCTTTTAAAGTGTCAACTTGGTTGTCACTGACCCTCTCATATCTTTGTAAAGATATGTAAACTAATGTAACATGCCGGAAATGAAGCTTAGGAAACAACGTAACGAGTGAATAGTTTTAAAAAATATTAAGTGCGTACATTTATTAAAAAAAATAAGTAAAACAATTTTATATTTCATTTAAAACATTTTATAATAAAATACATTTTATTAAAAAAAGTATAAATAACTTAAGGACATTCCTAAAATAAAAGTAATCAAATATTCTTAATTTTATTATTTTTCTTCTTAATAATTGTGTATTTTACTGATTTATTTCTACTTAATATTTTTTGTATTTTGATACTAAATTATAGTAATGATTATTATATATCGTCTAATTTTATTTTATTCTAATTCTTTCTTTTATTGTACTTATTTTTTAATTATTTTGATGCTATAGTTCTTAATTGTTTTATTTTTGTTTTTATATAAATAAAATATAGAAGTTTAGTTTTTATATTGTATAAAATTGTCATTCTTTCAATATGCTTATAATTCTTTACTCTTTCTTTTCTTTGCTAAATAAAAGTTGGATTTTTGCAGATTGATTTTCAATTTCATTTTTATGAGTACAATTCTTGGTGTAAAGTAGGAATGTGAGTCCAAATTGAATAAGAGAAGTTGAAGAGAGTCTACTTTAAATATGAAAATTTAAATAAAAATAAGTCCTTGCCTTTTTATTTTGGATTATTCTATTTGTGTACTAGATTTTGATTGTAAAGGAAAAATTTTTGTTAAAACCTCTTAACTGAAATGATTTAAAAACTTTTATGTTCATAATTTGTAATGAATTACTTTTAAAGATTTTACAAATTAATCAATTAATTCTATTAATTATTTTCAATTTCTTTAATTACCTTTAGATTTATTTGATCCATACATTTCTAAATTGGATTCTTCTATTTTTGAATTTAAGTAATTTGAAATTATTTGAATCCATATGTTTGCAACCATTACTTATATGAATTGTTAAAAACATTTTCCATTAATTATTTAATAATTAATTTCTTTATTTTTTTGATTTTTTATTATTTTACTCTATTTAATCATATTTTTTCAATAATAATAATAATAATAATAATTATTATTATTATTATTATTATTATTAAATACATGTATTTTTTTCAAAAAAAGAAAATAGCAAATTTCAAAGTACACACGTTTTGAACAAAAATAAAAATAATATTAAATAATTATATCAAGATTTTAAATAATATAACAAAGTTAAGTAAATACTTTAAAAAAAAATATAAAAAAGAATTGAAAGAAATATATTTTAAACAAGAAGACTTACATATATAATTTTTTGATTGTTTAATGTACTTCATTTAAAATATGAATTGTTATATTTTTAATTTTACCTTATATATATATATATATATATATATATATATATATATATATATATATACCAATACTATATATATAATTAAATTATGCTTTTACAATATTATACTTTTAATCCATCGTATTTAAGTAAACGTTGTTAGGAATTATGACGATGTAAAACCACTTTTAAATACATAATTTTTATTTGGTAATATTTTATTTTAAATGAATTATAATATTGTTTGTTTTAGAATTGATATCTATTTCATTATGTCTATGATTTATTTAATTATAATTTAAGTTTTTTTTTTCTATTGAGAAAGAATTATAAAGATAACAATTAAAATTATTCAATTATTATAATTATTTATTTATATACCTAAAGTAAAATCATTATGCAAACAATATTTGAATACATATATTTCATACACATACACTTTATTAATGATACTATATTGCAATTCAATCTTTATCTAAACACAAATCAATTGATTCATTATGTAGGAGCAAATTATATTTTCATAAACTTAAATTTCTATAATAATTTGCTCATTTAACCAAATGCACATAATTCATTAACTTTATCAAATTTTACAAATTATCTATAATTACTTTGAAGGTCAGCTATACGATGATAATTCAAATAAAACACTTCAAATTACCATTAATTATAATAATCAATATACATGATTTTATATATATTATTTATTATGATTAATATGCAATGTTTTTTCACACCAAAATTATTTATTTATTTAATATATTCTAAACTTAACACGTTACTTTACATTAAACTAGTTTCTAAAAGATTTAATGATAATTCAAATTAAACCTTAAAAATTGATAATAACATAATATTATAAATTCATTATTAAATTATTTATATTATTTTAAGTTAAACATGCTAAATAAGAGTTTGAAATATAAATTTGTACGCATCACAATTTGACCGGATAGATCAACTAGATATCTGATTTTTTATTTTTATCAAATTTATATTTTATATTTGTTATTATTTGTAATTATAGATCTTTTACTATTTTTCTTTCGCATTGTCTAACCTTTATATTTGTACATTTTTATAAATGACATATCTTAGTTTTATATAGTCTATTTTTCATATGTTTTTATAAAACATAGTATAATATTTGTATTTTACGGCATTTATTCAACAAATTTTATATCGTTGATTAATTCTATTATTATAGTCTATTATTTACATTTTTTTTACATTATCTAACTAATGTTTCATTTAAAGTTAAAAATGAATTCCTAATTTTAATTAACAAAATCTTAATATAATATATTTTATAAAAAAATGTATATATAAATAACTTAAATATATTTTTACTATAAAAAAGTCAAATTATTAATGTTAAATTTTACAAAATTAAATATTTATTTTAAATTATAATTATATGTTTATAAACTTAAATTAATATAATAAATATATTGCATGGAAACAAAACTGATGATTTGGAATGAAGCACCTGTGATGAACAAGTTATGTTTTGAAGCTTTTGGTAAAACCTTGATAGATATTATGAGAGCTAAAAATGAAGATAATGTTCAAAGACCATTTTGTGATAAAGTTGTGGTGTTAGAAGGTGATTTCAAACAAATTTTGTTTGTTGTCAAAAAGGGGTTAAGATTTGATATTTTGAGGAGTGTATGAACTTAAATAACTTTGTTCTTCACCATGTATCAAAAATAGAATGAAGTCATTTACTTATTCAATAGAGTCAATTGTTATGGCCCTATTACACACGATTCATGATATTCTTAATAGATCAAGATAAACAAAGTTCACTCAAAAAAGTAAAGGTGTTTCATATTCATGAATTAAAATATTCGTTGTTATACAAATATTACATTCACCATTTTCATTCAAATCAATACATCCATCTCCAATTTGAAGATTTCAATCAACAAATTCTCTTACAATTCTTACACTTTGATTTGAAGTGTTTTACTTTAGAGTTTCTCAATAATATTAAATGTTCAAGGATTCCCAATCCTAATATTAAATTGAAAGTTGGTGTACCTATCATGCTTTTAAGAAACATTAATCTAGCAAATGATTTTTATAAATATACAAGATTGTAAGTTAATTATTTGAGAAGAAATATTATATCTATTACGATAACAACAAGCAAAAATGTTGATCGTAAAATATTCAAACTAATAATGAATTTGACTCCTTATTCCGGCGTGCCTTTCAAGTTTCATACCAATAACAAAAATTTTAATAAAACCCCTGTGCGTGTTGCACAGGTCAAAATGCTAGTTATAACACAATTCCATTAGGTCAAAATATTGGATATTGTTAGAATAAAAACATGTTTGTAATTGTTAAGCAAATCCATATTTTTTATTGTAATTAATTGCCAAACATTATGTTTGACATAATAATTTAAATATGTTGAAACAATTTTAAAATTATGCATTATCATGGACATGAAGAACTTTTGGTTTTATGGGTATTCAAATTCATTCTCACGATCAATCCAAAGCATATAAACTAAAAGAGTTCAAAAGTTATCAAAATGTTAGCTAGCAACTATGTAGCTGGTGGAAACAAACAAATCATGCCCTCTGCACTGAAAAATTAAGAATGAATTCTTTAATTTCTTCGTTGGCTCGATCCAATGCCGTTCTACCCTCTCCATCTTTTACATCATATTTTGCTCCAGCTCTCAGGAGTTCTTCAATTTTTGGCTTGTCACCTTCTGATGCAGCTAATAGGAGAAGGATGTCCACAGGGTGGAGTTTAAGGTTTAGAAGAGCTTCCATTTTATCATAGGTTCCATCTACTGCAAGCATCCCCATGTAGTTGAAGTACTGTAAAATTTTATGAAATGATGTGCAGCAAAAGGTTATGATGCCATTGTAAACTTCATTTACTAAATTGCAGTTAGAGTGACTCCAAGAACAAATCCTGGTAATGCATAAGCATAATAGAAGCACCAGTTAACTCAGGACATTTATTCTATCATCCAAAACACTCTGCTCTTATCCCACATCGACAATGCTAGATATACTGACAGGAAGAAAAGACTACAAATATGAGATGTGTCACTCTGAAAAACATACTTACCTGGACAGGGTCAATGGATGATCAAGAAGGTCCATGGCCTAGAAAAGTGACATTCATTGCACTTTGAATGGGTGCTTTTCTAAGGTCTGTCCCAGTGACAGAGCCTATGTCATAATTTGTGGAAGTGGGGCCTGCGTTCGCGCGGCCCCTTCTTTTTCTATGTTAAATATTTTTATTTTCATGTTCTCCAATAATGTATATTATTAGTAATGTGAAAGAAATTAATCATGTTTGGAAATTCTATGCTTCACCACTCTTTCCCTCCTTCTTATAACCTGTGTTGTGCTTAGTAAATATTATTTAAGTTTATGCCTTTTAAATTTGATGACATTGTAAGAGATTTTGTTCTTCTGAGTTGATTGATTCAAGATTACATAACAAAAATGCATATAGGTACAAAATGGACTTCTATCTATTTTCTAGCAGATGGGCAAGATGAGTTGACTCTGTAAGGTATTTTAATAACAAATGGAGGATGAATCAATCACACAGCTTAAAATTGGGTAAAGATAAAGCAGATTTAAAAATCAATTCATCATAGCGATTCCGACCCAAATCAACTTTCCAACGTAATAGAAGAAATCTATAGTGACTCCAAGAACAAATCTTAGTAATGCATAAGCATAATAGTTAACAGTTGCAGAAGTTTAAAATTTCCAATCAACAAACATCATTCACATTCCTTAGTAGCTGTAAACTCCTAGTAGAGAAAAATAATAAAGGCAGATCTTTTCAACAGGATAAAAATGACTTAATGGTAACTTAATTAGGACAAAGAACAGACAAATTTGGTTCTATCTTCATTACTGCCTCTTTTATTCAATTACTTTTTTTAACTATCAGAGCCTGGTTTCAATCCAGGGACCTGTGGGTTATGGGCCCACCACGCTTCCTTTGCGCCACTCTGATTTTTGATATTTATATTTTATTATAAAATAAAGTTATAATTATTTATTGGCAATTAAGGTGCATGCTTAAAATAATACAGAAGTTGCACCCTCTAACTCCAGAGGAATGAAAAAAGCAGTATCAATCTTGCTGATATAGAGAAAATTGCAGCGCATTTACTCAAGAAAAACAGCCACTAAAAATCACCTGTTATTCCATTTTTGATATTAAAACTCTAAATGTCAAACTAAACACTCATATTATATGCAAAAAAGTAATTATGTTTGTGCTGTTGCATTTTCTTCTGTACTGAGTCTATATTGGTACTTGGCATGTACTAGTTGATCTGGTCAAGCTAAAAATCTTTTTAACCAGAATGGCAATGCCTTCTATCAATTCCAAGATATTTTACAGTCAAGAGCCCTGCCAAGTGATTTGAAAATACTGCTTTGTGCATTACTTTCAGAGACTAAAATATCTTCTCACTTCTTATTCAAGCTTCATCAATCTCTACCCTTTTACATTTCTATTTAGTTAATGCAAAATGGAGAAGTATTTAAACTTTGTTTGAAGTATTGGAGGGATCAGAGGCCAATCTTTACTTAGTAGTAACAATGTAATGAGATAGTCACATAGGTCTGTCATTATACACTATCTTTTAATCTAATGATAGAATTTAGGTAGAATGAGAGTTGCAGCACATGCAGTTTTTATGCTTCAAGAAAGTGTTTGGTTTGCTAAAATATGTTATATTTTCATTTGTGACAATATTTTTCTACCCAAATTTCCTAAGATTAGAAAATTATGCTTAGCTTTCATTTCTTGACTAGCTCCCTATCTTCACCACCTGTTGTCTACCACTTATTTATTGTGGATTCTCAGTCCTCAATTCTCGAAGATTTTAAAGACCTATTGAGTTATTTTATGTAAGTTTAAAAAGTGAAAATACCGTAATAATCAAACAAAAAAATATTTTGAACAGATATAATGATTTTATTATATTTTTGTGATAGTAGTTTGCAAGTATAAAATTTTGCAGAACGGAGCAACATGAGTGTTATTTTCCCAAAGAACTGAACTATAAAAGGGATATTTTAGTTTCATTATGAGAGTTTTTCCTTTGCAGTTTGCACGTTCAACTTCTTAGTCGAAGTGATATTAAAGCCTGACATATATTCAACGAAAAGAAGCTGCAGTAAACTCTGGACATTTACTCTAACATTCAAAGCAATCTGTTTCAATCCCACATCGACAATGCTAGATATAGTAACAGCAAGAATATACTACAAATATGAAATGTGTCAGTCTAAGAAAGATACTTACCTGGACAGGGTCAATGGATGATCAAGAAGGTCCATGGCTTAGAAAAGTGACATTCATTGCACTTTGAATGGGTGCTTTTCTAAGGTCTGTCCCAATGACAGAGCCTATGTCATAATTTGTGGAAGTGGGGCCTGCGTTCGCGCGGCCCCTTCTTTTTCTGTGTTAAATTTTTTTATTTTCATGTTCTCTAATAATGTATATCATAAGTAATGTGAAAGAAATTAATCATGTTTGGAAATTCTATGCTTCACCACTCTGTCCCTCCATCTTATAACCTGTGTTGTACTTAGAAGGGATGTTGGCCTAAAGTCTGTTCAGGTGGTACTAGCATATATTATTTAAGTTTATGCATTTTAAATTTGATGTCATGTAAGAGATTTTGTCCGTGTAAGTTGATTGATTCAAGATTTCTTAACAAAAATGCATATCGGTAAAGAATGGACTTCTATCTATTTTCTAGCAGATGGGCAAGATGAGTTGACTCTGTAAGGTATTTTAATAATAAATGGAGGATGAATCAATCACACAGCTTAAAATTGGGTAAAGATAAAGCAGATTTAAAAATCAATTCATCGCAATTCCAACCCAAATCAACTTTCCAACCTAATAGAAGAAATCTATAGTGACTCCAAGAACAAAACTCAGTAATGCATAAGCATAATATAGTTAACAGTTGCAGAAGTTTAAAATTTCCAATCAACAAACATCATTCACATTCCTTAGTAGCTGTAATCTCCTAGTAGAGAAAAATAACAAGATAAAAATTACTTAATTGTAACTTAAATAAGACAAAGAACAGACATATTTGGTTCTATCTTCATTACTGCCTCTTTTATTCAATTATGTTCCTGCCTACTTTCCCCTGTAAAAAACTGTTAAAAAGTTCCAATCTTATCCTAAAAATGAAAGCATGGAAGCAAGAACAGGATATGAACAATCTTATTAAACTACTAAGTATGAGAATAAGAACTCTCCTCCAAGGGTTTCTCCTTCCCAAGAAGATTCCTCTTTCCTCACAAACCTTTTCTAATTCTCTGAATGTGCCTTTATTTACCAAATCGATTCCCTCAATCTAACCCCTTTAAGAACATGAACTCACTTTTCTATTCTTCTAGCCACATGAAATTGGAAAATCCTAATGTTAAAGGAAAAATATCCCCACTTCTTAAAGCCACCCCCAAAACACATACCAGCAATACATAAGCACAATCTCTCATGTCAAATCTCACCAAGCTCAAATTTTTTCAAACAACTAACACGCACAATATTATCTTATCCCTTAATGTAATTTTCTAACACAAACAACAATGAACTTGTACAGCATTACCACGTGCACAAGCATGACACAATTGTGAGAACTACCAAATTTAAAAGCTTCAATCACCAACCTGCTCCACATCATCTCTGTCAAAGTCATCACGGCTTTGGCTGCCATAAATGCCAGCACCTTCGGCATCAACACCGTTCTTCCCGAACCTGAACCAGCACGTGGCTCTGGAGCCGTTGGAGGGGCCAATTCTAGAGGTGAGGCTGAGCCACCCAACACTTTTTTTTGTGCCCAGAAACCTTGAAGCCAAGTCTGAGGCAGAAACGTGAGGTGAAGGGAAGAAATTTTTGAGCTTGGAAGTGACGGGGTGGTGGGTGATGCATGAGATGGAAGCCATTGCTGTTGAGTTTTGAAACAGCAAGCTTGTGTGAAACTTTCACTTTATTTGTGTTGTGTGTTGCTATCCACACACGTGTCTCGTTGATGCTATCCACCAACTGTAAGCAGATTTTCTACTTACACCCTCTACTTTTCTCTCTTCACCCTACAACTATTAGTAACTAAAACTAAAACTGTTCATAGGAATAATCGATGAAAATTTATAAAATAAAAAAGAAAAAAAACTTTGAAATATCAGAGCCTGATTTCGATCCAGGGACCTGTGGATTATGGGCCCACCACGCTTCCGCTGCGCCACTCTGATTTCTTTATTTGTTATTTTATTACAAGATAAAGTTACGATTAGCTAATGGCAATTGAGGTGCATGCTTAAAATAATATACAAAAGTTGCACCCTACGGGCTAAATTCACCCTCTAACTCCCGAGGAATGAAAAAGCAGTATCAATTTTGCTGATATGGACAAAATTGCAGCACATTTACTCATGAAAAACAGCCACTAAAAAGTCACCTGTTAGTCCATTTTTGATATTAAAACTCTAAATTTCAAACTAAACAGCACTCATATTATATGCAGAAAGTAATTACTGTATTGAGTCTATATTGATACTTGGCGGCATGTACTGGCTGATGTGGTCAAGCTAAAAATCTTATGAATCAGAATGACAATGCCTTCTATCAATTCCAAGATGTTTTACCTTCATAAGCCCTGCCAAGTGATTTGAAAGACTAAAATATCTTCTCACTTCTTATTGAAGCTTCATTAATCTCTACCCTTTTACATTTCTATTTAGTTACTGCAAAATGGAGAAGTATTTAAACTTTGTCTGAAGTATTGGAGAGATCAGAGGCCAATCTTTACTTAGTAGTAACAATGTAATGAGATAGTCACATAGGTCTGTCATTAAACACTAACTTTTAATCAAATGATAGCATGCGAGAGTAGTTTGCAACTATAGAATTTTGCGGAACCAACTTTTAAACTTCACGTCTTTTGCCCAAAAGAACTGAACTCTAATAGGGATCTTTTAGTTTCATTATGAGAGTTTTTCTTTTGCAGTTTGGACGCTCAATTCCTTAGTTGGAGTGATATATCCAACGAACAGAGGCAGCAGTAAACTCTGAACATTTATTCTAACATTCAAAGTACTCTGATCCAATCCCACATCGAGAATGCTAGATATGATAACAAGGAAGAACAGACTACAAATATGAGATGTGTCACCCTAAGAAACATACTTACCTGGACAGGGTCTATGGACGATCAAAAAGGTCTATGGCCTAGAAAAGTAACATTCATTGCACTTTGAATCTGTGCTTTTCTAAGGTCTGTCCCTGTGAGACCCTATGTCATAATTTGTGGTAGTGGGGGCCTGTGTTCGCGCGGCCCCTTCTTATTATATGTCAAGATTTTTTGTTTTAGTTTTCTTAGATATTGCATATATCAAAGCTTATATTATTAGCGTAATAAACTTCACTTTAAAAACTTTAGTTCATTACTTGAGTGTAGACCACTGGCACATCAATTAGTTCTCTTCTCATGGTCTGCCAGAAATAGTTCTTTACTTCAAACAAAGAATATAGACTACTGGGAAAAGAAATGAATCATGTTTGGGGATTCTTTGCTTCTTATTGTCTATTGGAATAATTTTATGCCGAAGTCTCAAACCTCATTCCACCCTATCTCAAAAATCTCAATATTGCAGAAGTACTTTGTTTCTTTATCAGTTTTTTATGAAGTCATAGACGTGATATCTCAATCTTGCTGCAAAGCTCTATTGCTTCTTTAACTAATCTTTCATAGTCTGAAATTCTCAAGCCACTCTTTCCCTCCATCTTATAGCAAAAAATATAGTTTCTTTCTTCGGGATTTTTCTATAAAGTCACAAAATCTCCCAAAGTCTGTCCTTCAGTCTTACTACAGAAAAAGAAATGTCTATTCGGACAAATCCCATGAAAGCAGTGCCCACATTGTTGAAACGTTTGGTGAGTGTAGATAAACAAGCAAAATTGAAGGATTTGAAAATTGAGTTGACCAACATAAAGGATTTGTTTTCCAAGGTGAAGAAAAATGAACAAGAACTACTTGACAAGTTAACAAAGGTAGATGGCTATCTTCGCAACAACAACATACCTAAGTTGATGGAAGACGAGAAAAAGATTTGCCAGGAAATAAAGGAATCAACTGAAAGGTTGCTGCCAGCCTATCAAATCCAACAACTTGAAAAAGAAAATATAGAAGCTACTGAATCACCAGGAAAAACAAAGCTGGATCAAATAGAAGAAGTGGATGCATCACCCGAGGAGTTGAAACTGATCGAGAAAAATTATGACAGCCTTGATGATCATGAAATGAGATTCTTGAAGTCTCTGTTACATTTACCAGAGAATTCTGTTATGAAGAGAAGGAATATAATCCTTTGGTGGGTTGGAGTTGGTTTAGGTGAAACGAAAGCACCAAAGGAAAATGGTGAGTATGTGTTTGGAAAGTTTATGGATCTTAACCTAATTGTACCACATAAGTATGACTTTGTGAATAAATTATTTAAAGTTAATCCTTTGGTCTATGGTATTCATGAATTAAGGAAGAAAGCAAATGATGAAGAGAAGAAGCCTTTTGGAACTTATTCAGAAATGGTTACCTCATCTCATCAGAGTCATACTCTGCCTGCATGTTTAGCACTTAACAAACGAAAAGTTGAACTTACTGATGCGTTTGGTTCTAAATCTAACGATTTCACAGGTATTTTTAATACTGGTGCAAGTTATCTTATATTTGGATCCCAAAGGATGGCCAAAATGAAGCATTTGCAGGTGCTTCAACTTGGTCGTTGGCTGCACGCTTCACCAGAACATCATATTGAAGTGAACAGCGAAGAATTCTTGAAGGAGCTAAGGGATCAAGAGGCTTTGAGATATCTTAGCCTTCGTGGAATATCTAGAATATCTCAGCTGCCAGACTCCATTTTTCAACTTCAGAGCCTAGAGACTCTTGATCTCAAGGCCTGTCATAACCTAGAAACATTACCAGGTGATATTGCATCATTGAGAAACCTCAAACATTTGAATCTGTCTCAATGCTACTTGTTGGATAGAATGCCAAAGGGGATTGACAAGCTGACTAAGCTTGAAGTACTAAAGGGATTTGTGATTGGTAGTTCTGACAAGACTCCTTGCAAAATATCAGATCTTGCACATTTGCCAAAACTAAAGCAGCTCAGCATGCATATAGGAAGTGGGGCTCTGATCCCAGATATAGGGTTTGAAAGATTGGGAGAGTTTTCAGAGCTTGAGAAACTAAAAATATCATGGGGTGTGTTTGACATAAGGTACTCTAACATTCAGGTTAATTTGCCTCCAAATTTGAAAAAGTTGCATCTTGAAGGCTTTCCAGGACAAGACATTCCAGAATGGTTGAAACCTGAAAAGATAATCTCAAGTTTGTGTGAGCTATATATTACGGGAGGAAAACTCCAAAGTGTGGATATCCAAGGATATGCTCATGTGTCTTGCTCATTGAAGATCATACGTCTCAAGTACTTACAACATTTAAATATTAACTGAACCAACACATTTGCTGGATCTGTTACCTGTTGTGGTACTGAGAAATGAAATATGCTCTAAATCATCATGAATTTGAATAGAGAGCATTCTGAGTGAAGAAAGGTTAAAGTATGTGTCTATGTCGTACTGCTGCTATTTACAGAATTTAATAAACATGTTCTAAATTTTCTATTGTGCCTAGCTATGTTTTTCAGGTAAGAATAAAGATAAGCTGAAAAAAACAGAGAAACATGCCTTATATGACAATATCTATACCTGGTGTATATATTTACCTACCTCACATACCCTCAACTTATGTAATTGATATTGAAAGAACAGTGTTGATAAGTTCATAACTGATACATGAACACAACCATTTTGAAAAATCTATCATCAACACCTATACTTCGCGAGATTGCTTAATCGAAATTTCTTTGGCCATTTCTCAGTAACTTTGCTTTGCTTAATAGAGCATGCATTATGAGATTCTTAGGTGGTACTGAATCTTAGGTGATATATGATTCAATTCATTTTAACCAAATCTACGGTAAACTTCCCAAAAAATGCAACAATATATTCATACACTGAACGCGCTGTGTGTTACTATAATATCTTCTTTCACTGTCCACTGCAATTGCAATGCATACTTCTTCCACATTTAACTTCCCCTTATGAGTCCAGGGATTCATTAGGTCAAGATTTCCTTCTAAATGACATGGAACACAAGTAACCAACCTCAGTTCTTAGAAAAGGCCAACATAACAAAACTAAAGATAAAAACTGTTGTGTTTGGAAATAAGAAAAATATTCTTCTAACATAGAATATAACTAAGTTGTCCTTCAATTTAATGAACTACGACTGCAATACTGATGTAAAATTACACAGCCCCATTACACATCTCCCAACCAAATAATGATGTAATACTTTTTCACTCTACTGTATAACCTTTTATGTTTTTTAGCGAATGCATATTGGGAGGATGTTTAAAGAGTGAAACTACTAACCACGATTTTTTATTTCTTTTATAGATTCAATGAAATTGACACAAAATAGAAAGAAGAGGTAGTAAGAGAGAGAGATAATGATCTTGGAATAATTTTGTGATGACAGTTTGCAGCAACCAATTCAGAAAGAAGCAGGTCTAGTTCGAGGTCTTATTATGAGAGAACTCAAGTAGTACAGGATTGTCATGTTTTTTTGGACACTCAAACCCATAACTGGTGTGAAATTAAAGCTGCAATCATGATGATTCTACTTGCAGTATATTAATGAAACACTGGTTCTTGAAGGCAAATTCGTCCTACTTTGAACATAGTTTACCTGAATCCTTTTTCTTAATTTAAAACAAGCACTCGATGGATCTGAAACCATTCCATGTCAGGATTTAAATACTCTACCAAATCCCATATTGAAAATATTACTTACAGTGGCATTGAAAATAGACTACAAAAGTAAGATATGTCACACTTAGAAATATACTTACCTGGATGGGGTCTATGGATGATCAACAAGGTCCATGGCCTAGGGAAATAACTTTCATTGCACCTAGAAAGGGTATTTCTCTAAGGTCTGCCCATGTGACAGAGCCTTTGTCATAATTTATGGTAGTAGGGGCCTGCGTTCGCGCAGCCCCTTTCATTGAGTTTCTGAAATTTTGTTTGCTGATCAGTTTAGAGGTTTCTGTTTTAGTTTCTCTGTTATTATAGTACTCTGTTTTAGTTTCTCTGTTATTATAGTACTCTGTTTTAGTTTCTCAATCAAGCATGCACTCTCTCTTTTGCATACACAAAAACTCTTAATTTGATCTGTCATAAGTTGTCAGAATTGTTCTTAATTTATTCTTTTATGATTAGATTTATCTCAGTAGTGTAATTCTGACTTGAAGTATTGTTCTTGATTTATCTCACTATACTGTTGGTAATTTTTAACAAACTTTCTTTATTGCCAATGTGTTCTCATAGAAGAAAAGGAAAAGAAACTGGTGAGGCTATCTATGGCTCATACATTGATGTCTAACTAAATGTTATAAAGAAACAATCTAACACATTAATTGATCACTATTAAGTCAATGAATAATACAATGCTTTATCAATTAACTTATTTTAGTGTTGCCCTTAACTTTAATGTCAATGAGTATCTCTATCTGGATCTTTGGTGGTATCCACTCAATATTAAGTTGTATGACATACACAAATCTTAAAATTTATGTTTGGTAGTATTAAAAAATCATTCTGAGAAACCGTGCATTAAATTCCTTAAAAAACAATATAAAATATTATCAGACACTTATCCTACTCCAAGATGTCTCAAGATCACATCTTATTATAATAGCTCATTTCTTTAAGATGACACTATCCACTCTACTTTCAAAGTATGCAAACTCTATGACAATAATATTTCTTCCATATTTAGCTTCACCTTAGCAGTGCATGGTTTCGTTACGTCAAAGTATTCCCCTAAAGTAAAAAAGACCCTCTTAACAAGAGAAAATATAAAATCAATACCATGTTTTGAAATATGAAAAATTCAGATGAATCTGGTTTAACTCTCAAAATAAAATGATAAATGTTCACTCAATTACTCATCCTTGAACTTTAGAAAACTAGGATTGATATGTATATCATAAACTAACTGTAAGAATGAAAGAAACCATGGGCTTTTAGATGAACCCTAGGAGCTAAAAAACTTGCTGAAGATCACTAGGCCTTAACTATTTGGAAGTAAGTTTTATCAAAAGAAAACTTGACGTGGGGTTAAAAAGATAGCAATGTGAAGTGGACAGTGGACAGTGAACAGTGAGTTTTAAATGATGCTAATGCCATAAAAACGTAATCACATGTGAAGTGTCTTCTACGTATCTGTCACACTCACATGCAAAACAGAATCAGAAATGTTTTTCACTTCATAAGAAAACATTGACAAATGATTGATAATAACAGGGGAATTGTCCTTATGGCTGCTTTACATTACCTTACCATGGTTAAAAACTAATCTAATCACTCACAAAATTGGTTATCTTAGGCAACTAGGATCACTAACTTGTACCAAGTTGATCTATCTATTCCTTTGCATGACAATGACATAATTTCTCCTTCGAAGTAGAAGCTTATGAGCAGTGATACTCTTAAAATGCACAGAATAAATGGTAAGAAATCGGTCCCCTTAGTGAATGAAAGTGTTACACAGCTTTGATGAGAACCTTTGTTTTCTATCTTGTGAAAGGAATATATGTCCAAAAAGTCCACATACAAATTAATGGAGCACCCCGTGAGTGACTCCACTACAAACAAATGCAGCAGAAAGGGTCCACAAAAAGTGACACATTGCATTAGTTCCTCAAACTTGCAGAGTATTTTTTTGGGTAGTGTAAAGTGGGGGTGACAATAAAATCATATAGAAAATATATAAAACCAAAAAAATGGTTTTCACAATGTAGAAAACAACTAAAATGTATCAAAACCAGATATGTCAAACATGGTGATATAATACAGTTGGAAAATTTAGTGTAAGAAAAAGATATGAAACCCTCAACACGGTTTTCCTACTTACAAATCTTCTACCTTCTCTCCATCTTACCAAATATTTTAATTATAAACAGTGAAATTAGGAAACTGTAAATCCTAGTATGAGGATAACTAAAGCATTGTATTTGAGCATACAATGTTAAATGTCTCTCCTACTCCTCTTCACATCTCAAAAGAAAACCAGATTATATGATGGATGGAATAAACCAAAACAATATCATCCACACTTAACCACTACCTGAAAAGCACTCAAATGGAAAGTTATTTACAATGGCTTGCTCAAAAGTCAAAGAAAGTGATGGTCCAATTTCTTCTGTCACATGAATTAATCTGTTCCAAATTACACTGACCATAGTCTCAAATAATGAGCTTGTTATTGGGATGTTGCTAGACATAATTAAACATAAAGTTACAAGGATAATACTTTTTCCTGCACACACATGAATGGAATGACAATGTCATGTCAACAACTAATTCTACAACCATAAACATAATACATGGCATGCACTTCATATAAATAGTACATGGTGGAGTGGAGAGCTTCTGTGAAACTAAAGAAAATGCCTCAGCTTGTGGAAAAGTTCATCAAACATACAACAAACCACTCCTCTTCAATCCCATTTTTTCTTTCTCCTTGACACCAACAACATAAAGCATACAGACACCCACCATCCTTGCCAGAAGCAACACATAAAAGAAATGGCTGAATTTCCACCTGTAGAAATAGGCACCAGAGGCACAGTTGGGTCCCTTCTAATGCAAGAAATTGAGTACTTTAGCCGGCTTGAACTAAACTCCAATGGCTGGTCACAGAACAACAAATCTCAAACCATCAACATGGGTTCCTCAGTTAGCACTGATTCCAGACCCTCAACTGTATCCAGAGTAGAAACAAGAAAGAAAAAGCGAGGAAGTAGCAAGCTCTTGCCAAGCATGTGTTCTATGGTCGATGTAATAGACAACAGTAAGCCAAATGTAATTTCTGCTTTCAGCTACAAGAACCTGAAGTCTGACATACAGTTCCAGTTTTAGGTAATGCTCTCAGAGAGCTTTGAGAAACCCAACTTCTTGAGAGAATTTGTGATAGGTGTAGCCCAAGCTTTATCTGCATAACCACACTTGATGTCTACAACCTCCACAAATTTAGATTTTTTCTTCTTATCCTTTTTCTTCATAACTGGACTTGCTTCCAATGGAAGGGTGTGGGAACCAAGCATGGGTATTTGATGGGTATGTTTGCCATTATGTTTTGTTTTAGGGCCAATCCCTGAGCTTATCTGGTTTGTAACATTACTACTACTACTACTACTAGCTTCAAATGATTTTCTTGGTTGTGGTCGTTTCGGCGTAGCACTACCACTTGAAACTGAAATTCGAGGTTTACTTGTTGAAGATAGATCCTGCTGTGGAACACCAGACATCTGATCCAATTCCTTTGTCATCAATAAGCTGATTGTTCCAGTGGTTCCTACTGTAATGGATCCTTCTTCACCCTTAGTGCCTTCCATGCTTCTTTTAGCTACAAACAAACTCCCAAATGCTCAAAGCTCTGATGGATATAGCCAGAGAATCTGTTATACATGTAAATGATGCATTCAGATCAACAACTCCTAGTCTTTCATTTACCAGTTCACAATTGAAAGATAAATGTTTCCATCAGAATCAACAATACATGCAAATAGCATATGAAAATCATAATTAGCAGGTAGCTTAGATTACCATTTAGCAATTCACAGTTGAAAGTAAATGGAATGATGAATAAACAAGTGGTAAACATCATATCTTACAGCAAGCAAGGGTTGCAAATGTTATAATGTGTCACCAAGTTCACACCAGCAAAGCATCATCGCATCAAGCACTGCATGGCTGCTTGAGATGCAAATCACAAAACAAAAAAATCGATTTTCCATAAACAGCAGAACTGAGTAGGGCAAGCAAATAAAGAATGCTTTGTTGGGAGAAACAAACACAAATTAGAATGCACACTGTCATGATATACATCATGTGGCCTCTCCCAACCACAAGACACCTACCACACATCATAAATTTAAAATATCAGCTTGAGAATGCCAACTACACTACTCTTCATGCATTTATGACTATGGGCCTGTTTAAGTAAGATCTCTATAACCACTTACAGAAGAGGAAAATAAAAAGAACAAAAAGAAATAAGTTTCGGTAGTTCAAACTATCTTATGCATAAGTTAATTAAAAGAGAAGCTAATATGAAAGAGCTACTATAAATTAATTTCACTTTTCCTACTTATTTTCATTTTCGAGAAATGTTTACTGAAAAGTTCATCCACACAAGCTTCACGGAATAAAGGAAACAAAAATAATGAATAATTTTGAATAGGAAAAAGGATGAAAACGTAAAGAAACAAACCTAAGAGGACCACCAATCAAGAATAGCTACGATGATGCAGAATCAAATCTGCTAAAACCACACAACCCTTAAGGGGCTACATTAGCAGAATCCAGAGAAGGGTAGCAAGTTCACCAAAAGACTTCCAGAAACACAAACAAACCCATTAAATTCCACAATGTTAAAGAGTATACACGAAGAAAATATTATAAAAAAAATGTAACATTACTTGAATTTAATCACATTGTTAGCTTGAGCATAGCTAACCCATACATTATAGATCCAAATCACATAGGTAAGCTCAAAAGGAGTGGAAACAAGGTTGGTTATCTACCTTACTCAGAAGCATTACAGTGCAGACTGAAACACGGCTCCTCAAGTTTCAAATTTGAAAATTTGAAACTGAACCAGCTAAGATTTTCTCACGTAAAAAGGAAGGAGGAAAGTAAAAGCTAATCTTTTTGCAGATTAGAATATGAGGGAATGAAACTTTGGTTTATAGGGAAAATTAGGACAAAATGGTTTACAGCCAAAATGGTTATTTTTTTCCCCAATGGAAAACATCGAAAGAGACAAAATCATATCTAAATCCAACTTTAAGACAAACTTTTTTGTGTCTCTACATTGGAGTTTGTCGGATCCACTGTTGTTGGTTTGAAGATAATCGGTGTAGGCGCCGCGGGGTTATTTTTCAATACAAATGTTCATATTCTAACTATTTTGATATGATTTTTCTACATACATATGAACCTTTTGCTCTGCTAATATTATTAGTTGGTATCACACTAATCACATAACAAAACAGTTAGCTACTTACTTCAGGTCCACTCTCAAATACATATTAAAAGATTATAATATTATTCATTAAATAACACATTCAAGATTTCATTTAACATCATTTTCAAGTGTTTTTAAAGCAAACCTCCGTCCTTTCTTGCAATAAGACAAGAAAAGGAGAAACGTGTTATACAAAGAAATGAGAAATACTCACAAAAACGCAAATCTCTGATACAAGCTTATGAGTAAATCTATAATTATTTCCTGTAGTGAGTATATGACTGGTATGTTATTCGACCTTTTTATTTATATTCAATGTAGAACTCAATCCCTATTGAATTTCTAACAACTATACTTGGATAGGTAATACTAATTTGATAAAATCCCGGTCCCCTTATACTTTTTTATTTAATTAAATTCCAACTTTATTAAAACAATCTAATTAAGTCATTGTTTTTGTATTCAAATTAATTTTTATATTTGAAATTTTTAAACTTACTTAAATCCCATTTTCTTATAAAATGAAACAATGGTGTACCTCCTCAAAATAAAACTAAATTAGTAATTAAGTTTAATTACGATTTATATATACATTTTAAAATAATTTTTAAAATTTATATATCAAATTATTCCACCTAAATATTGAAATTAATTTTATTTTTTACATTTTTAATTTCAATAAAAAAATCTTATTTTAAACAAAAGGAAAACACAGTTTTTTAAATTATTTCAAATACAGTATTTTAAACAAAGGAAAATACAATTTTTTAAACTTCTTCAAATATTAAAGTTTAAATACTTTTGCTTATTTCACTTTTCGAATGATCACTGCAATTCCAAAGTATTGTTTGCTTTATAACATGAAATTTCATCACGGTTTTATCCTTAAAAAACACCTTGATAGATGGAAGAAGAAAGGATTATTTAAACTACCTTAGGCCTCAACTTCTAAGCGATGTGGGACTATTGAGTGCGATGGGATCATAAGCCATGTTTCTTTACTCTTTGAGTTAAAAAACAATTGTGTTTCTAAAAAAGAATACATATTCATACGTACTTTTCCGATCATCAACATCTTCACACCAGTCGTTGTCTAAGAAGCGAATTGGTCAATAATTATTCGTCCTAGTATACATTAGGCCAAGTGACATTATTCCTTCACATATCTTACAATTATCTTTAATGCCTTCCAATGAGTATATCTCAGCTCCTCCATATACCAACTTGTTATTCCAACACTTAGCTTTAAATTTGGTCTTGTATTTGTAAGATATCTAAGACTTCTAATCAGACTCCGGTATTTTCCTGCATCAACTCGGTCTCCATCTACATACTTAGAAAGTTTTGTACTAGGTTCCATAAGGGTGGAAACCAGGCTGCAAATTGTCATCTTAAACTTCATCAAAACCTCCTTAGCATAATTTTCCTGAGATACAAAGATGTCTTCCTCTCCTTGAACAATTTCCAAACCAAGGAAATATTTAACAAGATCCAAGTCAGACATTTCAAACTCCTTTTTCATCACTTCTTTAAACCCTTCAATGAACCGGGCATTATTTCCCATGAAGATAAGGTTAACAACATAGAGGACAACAAACATCACATCTCTTCCGAACTTTGGCATACATATGGTACAAAATTATCAAGAAGAGTTATCCTGTGATTTTACTATATGTCATGCATCATTGGTAATATTTAAATTTTGATTTAATTAATACCTGTTTTATATTATTATTTGAAAAGTTACCAATTATCATTATTTTTTATGTTAGGTATATGGTAAAAAAAGTGTTTGTAATGAAGAAACAAATAATCAACATCAAACACCACATTAGAAGAATGTTATTTAATTTTTTATTATGTCTATTTTTTCTTATTTAAAACAAATAAAATTGTAATGACTTATTAATCTTAATTTTTTACGCTTTGCCATTTACATTGTTTGATATTTGTCCTTTCTTCCTTTTATAAATGTTATACACAAATTATAAATACAAAAAATCTAAAATTCTTGTCTTTTATATTTAAAGTTGATTGTTGACATGATGGAAATTTAAACAGTTAACACTAACAGGATTTCAAACTGTTGGCAGAACTAAGATTTCAAATATCAGTATACTCTTACGAGATTGCTAAAAATATCAGGTAATTTGTTAACTAGGTTAATTCTTCTTCTAAGAGAATAAAAAATCGCAGAAATAAAAAAGAATTCGTAATGATGTTTTCTTTTTAATTCCAAATTTGTTCATCGGTGCCAAAAACGAATTCAATCGAATTCACATTAAAGAGAAATTGGTTTGTCTCCATTGTTCTAGCTATTTTTTTTCCTCTAAATAGATAATTAGTTTCTGATTTAATAAAGATGAAACATACATTATAGTTGAAAACAAAGCTAAAAGTGCAAAAGAAAAATAAAAGAAAGACGTTCTAGAATAACTAAAGTAAATAAAAAATATGTTTTTGATCAACTATTTAAGAATTTATAACAAGAGTGTATTTTTCCAAATAGTGTAATTTAAACTTATCAACCTTACAAAATGGCTAACATAAACTCAAAAGATTCTTTCAACATTTTCAAAAAGCCTGATTCAAAAAATAACATTTTCAACATGTTACATTTTTTTTTTCAAACAGTGAAGATGCTACAAGAAAGTATGAAATTGCGGGAAGAAATAATCCTAAAATCGATTAAGCTTAATTGAGTTGAGTTAAATCTTGTCTTTCAGTTTTTCAATCCAATTAGAACCTACCTTATATATTTAGCCGAGTCTCTATTTTTTTTTTTAATTCAATGTCCTTATGTTAAATTATCATTAAGGTACATTTCAAGATATGAGTATGATGCTTATCAAAATCTATATTATCTTCTATCTTAAAACCCCTCACTCTACTTTTAATATATAACACTTTCAAATTATAAATTCAGATTTTAAACACGCCAAATCTTTTAAGTGACGTATGAAAAAGATCACATTGATTTTTTTTTTAATAAGAAAAAACTCAATTGAGTAAAAACAAAAATAAATCAAAAATTTAATTATAAAGATTAAATTACTAATTAAACCCTGAATTATTTAGACATCATCATATGATCCATTCTACCAAATTAAACTTTTATATTTTTAGTTTTATACCTGTCTAGTGCTTAAATAATAAGCATAAGTCTAACATCTAACTTAATTCTTTCAGAGTGAATAGCCACTGACAGCAGAGGGTCAACAGTGAGCAGCTCAGGAGAATTTTAGCATTTACAATGAAATGATCATCCAACCCCAACATGCTCTTATATTGCATAAATGGTGCCTTAACAGAAGTACAGCAGAAGTAACAAGATTCAAGAGTTTCTCTGGAAATTAATTCTATGGGCAAACATTTAAAACTCAATCTGATGCTAGTTTTACAAAATTGGACAGCTATAAATTATGCTGTCCATTTGGAATGAGAACAAAAAACTAGTGATACAATTACCAAAAAAGCAGTATTGGTAGTACTAGTTAGAGCTACCATAACCCCACAAGAGAGGTTTTACACACCAGTCACCACTCATCAATGGCCACCCAAATGCATCAGTTGAAATTCACACCTCCAATGATGGGAATAGATATATGGTATAAGCATTTGAATACGTGTCTGGTTAGTAATAAGGACACATTGCAGGTTTCTATGGTCCTTCCATGCACAAGTTTATGACAAGGATTATCAGCTTCACAAACTACTTGCGCTTGTACCTGAAAAGGGAATTTGAATTGAGAGTTCATTTATTGGCATTGAACAAACTACAGAATTATAATAAAAGGGGCAAACAAATATCTAATCACTGCAAAAGTAATGAACCAAAGAAAATGAAAATGAAAACAATGAACAATCCAACTTTAGAAGCAAATAGAACGAATCACGAATCAATGAGATCAATGATTTGATAGATGTTAAAAGCTCAGAGTTCCTGGTTTCAGAAATGAGACAATTTTCATACCTTGACTTGCTTTTGAATGAACTTTTTGCCTTCTTTCCTCCTCCAACACCTCTTCTTTTTGGCTTTTTATCCTTCATGTCAGTCTGGAATAGATCCCTCATCTCTTCTGTCCTTGAAGGAGTTTTTCTGGGAACATTGCTAGATTTCTTCTGACTCTTCTTCACAATCTTGCCAGAATCTACTGCCTTCTTAACAGCCTTCACTGCTTTCGCCCTTCGGTAAGCAAGATCAACAAGTGACAATCCACCCTTTTCTTTTTTATTGGTTCCCTTGGCCTGCAATCACATATGCATTTATTTTAAGTGCAACAAGATGAACAACAAAGAGTATATTTCAGGCTTCATGCATGAAGAATGTCAATAGGAAGGAGAAGGAATGCATACCTCTACTTGGTTACCATCCTCCTCTTCATCCTCCAACATCTCTCTAGCTGCTTCTAACTTTCTGCGCTTCTTTCTAGGCAAATGTTTCTACACCAAAGAAATATTCATCAAGTAAACACATAGCAATAGTAATGCATATACATGCAAGCCTACTTACATTTTATACGTATATAAAAACAAAATTACATGGACATTACAAAACTGGGAAACTCTGTTACCTCTCGCTCTCGCTTCCTCTTTTCTTTCATTCTGAGGTCTTCGGCTTGTTCGGCGCTCATTACCTCTTTCCCAGAACTCTTGTTCTTCTCTAGGGAGGATGCCTGATCACAATTATTGTATTTCTTATAAACCATTGGAAATATTTCACTCAAGAAAGAGAAATTTAAATAAAAAGAACTTTCCATTCAATAATTAGTTTGACTGGCATCTAACCTTCACTGCTAAAATATAAAGGAAAGAGTCCCCGTTGTTCACATGCATTATAATTGTTAAGATGTGACTTGATTCCATTAAATAGGAAAATGTGATATGATTTGACCATATCAGATAGGAAAATATCTTGGTAAATAATTATCTGTATTAACTATTGATTATATTCCTTATTATTAATCCATGTGTGTGTGTACACTACACACATGGAACTCATTATATGTATTTCCAGCTTCTCTCTTCTCAACAATAATCATTAAAATATCTCGCTGGATATTTACCGGAAATGAAGCACACGTGTATATGGTAGAATCAATTAGGAGCAATCTTATATTTGAGTAATTAAGATTGAGCCAATGTAATTATTAATTAATATAAGACTAATTGCACGTTTCATTTAGCTATTCTTTTAGAAGAAATAACAACCATTTTCCAAAAGATTTCCTTGAGAAGCTGAAAATGGGAGATGGATATTTCTTCAGAATAAGCTTAATCCAGACATGCATAAATATATATTGTGAACTATCCAGATTGCTTTTATTATTCTGACTTATAACGCTCAATCAATCCATCCTAAGATGGTAAATTAATGCCAGTAATTTGAGAGATTATTTCAGGAAGATAAGATATTCTACCTTAGCTGCTTTGGCAGCAAGTTTTTTCTCCTTCTCTGTGACAAACCATGTTCTTTTGGGACGGGAAAAGATCTCTTCCTTATGTTCAATCATGTTTTCGGCCTGCCAATGTCATATAAGGGCATACTTTTAGTAAAGGGGAAATGTTAATGATGAGAAATGAAAATCATCATACTGGTTCCGAAGTCAGGGAATGTAATATAATCAAATTAAGATAATACAATTTTCTAAGTGATGTTACTCTGGAAATGACATAGACATGATTACATTTTTAGTTATCCAAGGCATGCCAATATTAGAGGCAAGTAAAGTAGGATAACTGATCAATACCTTTGTGGCCTCCATTTCAGCTTTCCTTAGAGCTCTTTCTTCACTGAATAAATAGAAATATAAATACAGTAAAATACTAGTAAAATGGAAGTTAAAGATAAAGGATGAAGCCTTAAAAATAAAATAATATACAATCAAAACCTCTCTTCTCGAAGTACTTCATCAATTTGATCCTCCATTTGCTCAATAATATGAGACCACTTAAGTATAGATTGCTCAGCAACAATGCGGCTTCTCAACTTTGAACCAGCCCTCTTGGCCTAATTAATTGAAAATCAACAGGTACAGGACTAATTATAAATGGCTCATTTAAAGCATAACTAGATTTTATTCCATTTGTGTATTCTATTCCTTAACAGAAAAACAATAAAAATATCTGGGTTTTCTTCAGGCATATATTTTAGTGAAATGATTAATTAGTAAAGGTATATAATCCGGACCAAATAAAAACTAAAATTAGTACATACACAGTGAATGAGATATTTCTCTGTACAAGATGTAATTAAAATGTTTGATGTAGAAACTTTCCGATGAAATGTCAAACTTGAATAACTCGTTGGGAAAAATAATTAACATACGTTGGCAGAATGTGTAAATTACAAAAAGGGACAGGGACCCAAAATACAGATCAGCTCATGCAACATTTTTTATCTTAAAAATAAGGAAAATTGTGCAAAGAAATATGAAAAAATGGAGCAATTCTTAAAACGATACTCACAATAGCTTTTAAAAGTGATCGATCATTGTCAGTCACAAAAGTGACAGCATATCCTTCTCTTCCAGCTCTTGCAGTTCGACCAACACGATGAACATAGCTTCGGGGATAATAGAATTATTGAAGTTATCAGGATGACCAAGGAGAGAATGAGATAATGTTTAAGGTGAGATCAACAAATATGTTCCCATATACATAGCAAAGCAGCAAAATGTCAAGTAAAGTTACCAGTTAACAAAAATATGGATCATAGACTATACCTAGTAAGATCACGTGGACATGCAAAGTTGATAACTGTTTGAACACCGATAATGTCAAGGCCCTACAAATAAAAGCATAGGCAACAATGTCAGATTTATATCCAAATTCCAAAATGACAAAAGAAGCTAAAGAGCTACATATTTAGTAATTGTATGATCACCTCGAGTGACCACAGTTTTACAAGATAAAAAGGGGTGTTTGATTTAACAATACAATTAATAAAATAATATTCAAAGAGGGTAAAGAAGAAGGAACATTAAGAATAGACTCATACACGGGCAGCCACATCTGTTGCAACCAAAAAATCCACTTGCTGCTTCCTAAACTGTTCCAAAGCCTAAATAGACAATCAGAAGGGAGTAAATCTTGTCACAATCACAACTAATTTCAACAGAAACAAAAACATATGAAACCCAAATGAACATCATCAAGTTTAATATCCCAAAAATGTGATAGCTAACTACAAAATAAACCAAAGAAAAAAATACAAACGATACACCCATCAATTATTAACAACATACTTCCAGACGCTGGGCTTGAGTAAGATTTCCATGAAGCTCAGCAGCTTTTAAGCCAGCTAATCCAAATATAATCTTTAATCTATGTGCTGCTTGCTTTGTTCCACTGCAGAAAGGAAAGAATACTCGTAAAGCAGTGCAAATGAAGACCAACTGTTAGATTAGACGTATAATAGTATGAACACTGGAGTCGTAGTAAAATCAACCCCCTACTTGTTGACAATCAGTTCATTGAATAGCAATATAAGACAATTCATAACCAGTTATATAGAATCAAATCCTACATCAACAAGCATAGGAAATGATAAATGAAACCTGAAGATGATGACTTTGGCAGTAAAAGTTTTTGAGCACATTGCAAGAAGAACAGCTTCCTGGTTTACTTCCCGCATTCTTCGTATTCTAACAACTCTGGAAAAGGAAAAAAATAGTTAACAGAGCTCAAAAGATTTTAATTGATGCCAAAACCTTGTGAAATACTTTAAACAAGCATGAAATATACTCTTCTTAATATGCTTTTAAAGTTCAAAACACCATTCAATGTCCATTCCATTAAAAGATTTGCTTACAACAAAAGAACATTGAGGAAGTATTACTTATTGATTTTTTTGCTTCCACAATAACCTCTTATTTATCACTATAATACGACATACAGCTGACTATCAAAGCATACAGAACAGAAGTAGGTGATAAGTGATAATGAGATTAGAAGTAATAATGAGATATTAAGAAATTACTCCTCAGTCAAGGTTGCTGGCCGTTTCGTAGATGGGTCAGCAGAAAGACGCAAGGGCTTTGACAGGGAAAGTTTAATAAGTTCATCAACCTCCTCAGTCATCGTTGCTGAAAACAGCATAGTCTGCCTTTTTTTGGGACACAAGCGAACCTGTTCAACATTAAACACACTTTTAACTCTTCTTTATTCTAAAAATTGAAATCATAAAAATTATAAAACAGCATATTTTTTAACTGTAATGGTTCTTGACTTAAATAAATGGACATTAAAACTCACAAGTTCTTGAATTTCAGCACTAAACCCAAGCTCCAAAAGACGATCTGCCTCATCAAGGATGAGAACAGCAAGATCATCCAAATCAACAGACATAGCATTGCGTAAATGGTCAATCATTCGTCCTGGAGTAGCCACAACAATGTCTGGCATTGTTCTCAAAGCAACCTCTTGCACCTAGGATGGGAAAATACCGCTTTTAAAACACAAATAGCAAATGAGACAATCTTTGTCCCCCCAATCAACTAGACAAAAGTAGAAAAATTTTATAGCTATAAAAGTCACATTGCATCCACTCATTCATAAAAAGAACACCTAACCACATGACATTCTTTAAAATTTGGTAAAAAAATAAGACATGCCACTGATTATGAAAGAAACCAATGGTTTTTGTTTATCAATATCAATCCTTCATATTCTCCTAGTTTATTAGCTTGAAATATTTCTTCAAAAGGCTCATTAATCTAATTAGTCATTAGAAAAGGTCACTTTTACAAAATTCCTTCTTAAAGCAATTCATATCATCAACAAATAGATATCATATCATATATAGTGTACAAACATGTCAAACTTAAATTGACTGATAGTACGAAAGAAAAAATCATGTTTTGAAACTCAAGAATTCATTACTATGTATCAACTGTTAAACAAACAGGAAACGTACTATACAAAACCGAAAAAATATCAGGTTGTATAAAAGGCAGAAGGCAAAAAGAAAATGATTATCGTGGACAAAACCAAAACAGCTGACTGCATACAGAAAGCATCATAAAAGGCACATAATTCTATTCTGAACCACCAGCAAATCTTGCAAATTAAGTTTTCAGGAAGTTGAAATAGTGATCAAACCTTTGTTGACAGACCCCCAACAACCAGGCAACACCGTATATCAGTAAACTGAGCAAGCTTCTCTATCATACTGTGAACTCTATCAAAGAAAAATTAGAAATAAGTATATTTGAAAAGCAATTAACATGAATCACCATAAAAAGAGTACTGGATGTGCTTAATTTTTTCACAATTAAATATATGAATAATATATATATACACACACACACACACACATACATGTACAAATCATTGATTAAATGGAGCCTAATCTGAATTTGATGCATTAATTTAAATGCATTAAAAAAGCAATAAATGTTTCAAAAACTATATCCATCCAATGAAACCATAAACTGAATCATCTATATACTCTTTAGTTCAAGCTTTTGCACTAGTGACAACGAAGAACAGGCGCGCAAAGCCATATATACTAGTCGTCCCACATCATACATGGTCAAAGAAAATAAACATTCATAATATATTTTAGTATCCATAGGCCAGTTTCTTTACTAGAATGGTATATTTGGAATATTTTTACAAAATAAATATAATCCTAAACTAAAAATCCGTACAATTGTAACACTTACTGGACGGCCAATTCTCTGGTTGGAGTAAGAATGAGGACCCTTATTGCACGCATGCGTTTTGGACGGAACAACAACCTCTCTAGCGTAGGTAGTGCAAATGCAGCTGTCTGCATGGAAACACATGAGCAGGATATGAACAATATCAGGAACACTGAAGCAAGATGTCACAAATTTAAAAACATCTAAAGAAAGTAACAGAGAGGATACCTTTCCTGACCCAGTAATGGCACTACCACATATATCACGACCAGACAATGCCAATGGAATACATGCTGCCTGTCATCAAAATTCAAAACGCCCAAAAACAAAGTCAAATTGTCTGCACAATCGGCCTAAATAGCATGAAGATAGAACACAACTAATTCCAGTAATGCTAAGACCAAAAAGATAAAGATAAGCAATATATTGAAGGTAATCTATCCTAAATAGCATATAACTAAGCAGCCATTAATGCTAAGAATTAAAATAAAAATCAATAAAGCCAAAAATAGAAACCTGAATTGGCGTTGGTTTAGCATACCCCAGGGCCTCACAAGCCCGGAGCAAAGGACGAGACAAATTAAGCTGCAGGAAGGAATCAGCGTTGAAAGAGGTTCCATCAGAAGGAGCAAAAAAGGACTTGCTATCATTGCCATAACCCTCCTCTTCGTCTTCTTCATCCGGTTTATAATCTTCCTAACCAAAAGCAACGAATTTAAAAAGACAAAATCAATTCTAGCACTACTATTGAAACAAATGAGCACTTATAAGATCTTTCTAAACAAACTAAATAACTAAATAATCAAGTTTTTAAACAAACAAGCACTATTTTTCAACCCCTGTGACTGAAACAAGCCCGACAGACCCCTTACTCAATTCGCCCAAAAAAAACAACAAAAAAATGAAACAGAAAACATCCAAATCCCAAATAAAGCCATCTTCTGAAAACAGAGGAACACTTCTACGATCCTTCCCAATAACCAAAAATTCAATGGTATATGCAAAAGGGTATACGGCCACAAAAAGAAACGAAGACCCAATAATTAGTTTCCAATCCCTAATAAAACCAACTTCTGAAACAGTGAAGCACTTCTTCACAATCCTCCCCGACAAAACAAAAAAAAAAAAACTTTGTTTCTTATCGTATAAGTGTAAAAACCCATAAGGGTATACGAATGCGCACACACATATAAAAACGAAAACCCAATAATTAGTTTCCCATCCCAAATAAAACCAACTTCTGAAACAGTGAAGCACTTCTTCTCAATCCTCCCCCCAACAAAAAAAAAAAACACTTTTCTCATCACGTCAGAGAAAAACCCAGAAGGGTACACGAATGCACACACACACGCACACAAAGAAAACCCAATAATTACTTGTTCATCAAGTTCAGACTCGGAGCTGTGGTCAAGCTCAGCAACGAGCGGCGTGGAACGTTGCCGGAGAGCTTTGGAGATTTTCTCGTCCACCGAGGTTGTGCTCTTGCGAGCGTGTTCCTCAGCCACTGATTCCGTGTATTTGGCGAAGTCCCATGGAGACTGCGTTTTCTTCTTCGAAACCCGCGCTTCTTTGTGCAGTCCCTCTTCTTCTGAGTCAGAATCTGATCCTGACTCAGCTTCTTCTGGTTCTTCTTCGTCTTCTTCTTCCTCTTCTCGTTCGGAATGTTCGATTTCTTCGTCGCTGGGAGGTTCGAAGACGAAGCTGGGGGACATGGTTGCTTGTTTGGTTTGATTTTGCCGCAGGTTTTTAGAAGGGTTCTTCGTTGTGTAGTTGTAATTTAAACAATGCAAAGGAGCGATAATGGGCCGGGTCAGATCAAACATTTTTCAACCCATTGCTGTGAAGTGAAATCGCCTAAATAACCTTTTAAAATCCTTACAAATTTACAAAAAATACTTTGAGGACCTATTTCAAAGTTTACAAATCACAGTCTAAAATTAAAATTATACTCTTTTGAAATAGTAAAAAAAAAATATTATGAAACAAAATTTTAAAAGTAAAATTTAAATTATTTGAGATCTTTTTTTTGTAGTGGTAAAATTATTAATTTAAACCTAATAAGTATAATTTTCGAATTTTCAATAATGGAGTAAACTTAGAAATTTAATTGTTAGTTATGCATTTTTATCTTCAATGGGAACGACGAATTATAATTCTATTGTATGAAATTAAGTATTAATATATTTTTCTGCTAAATTCGTCACTAGATATGACAAATAAATTTGTTTTTTGGGTATTATCCAAATTCGTCTCCGTTTTGATGAAAAATCTCCGCATTGACTGAGTAAAGGTATGGAGAATCCCCGACTTTTTTAATTGGGTATGGAGAATCCCCGACTTTTTTAATTGGGTATGGGGATGTACATATCCCCGCCATATCTCCAATTTTAAATTATTAAAATATTTACAATTAATTAAATAATCATATATATATATATATATATATATATATATTTTCCATTTTCTTCTAATTATTTGATTTGTCATGAAACTCATTCGCATCTCTAATATATTTTTTATCTTATTTGTTGTTTATTTTCATAATGTAGAATACTATTTCGATATATTTATCTAATTATTTTTTATTTTCTAACTTATTATCAATCATACTGTAATTTTTTCACTATAATTATATAAATAACTTTTATTTACTACAATATAAAAATTTAATGTAATTACCATGAATATTTTTTATCACCATGCAACGAAGTTCAAAAGATACAAAATCTATGTTAAAATTTTATTATTATGTTTATTATTTGTTCTTTACGTTATTTTGATCAAGTGATGTATTATAACTTTTATTAGTGTATAAAAAAATTCATTAGAATTTAAAATATTGAAATAAACAAACATTTAAAATATATTTTAATTTGAATATTTGTTTTTCTTTTATATTTTTTTTAAAAAAATTATCAACTAATGTTTGCAAATTTAATAAATGTTTTGGTTCACATGAAATTTTATTTGGTATTTTAATCTAAAATGTAAACAATTATAACTTATTTCAAAGTATTTGACATCGAATAAACAATCATCCTCCTGATATTGAATATTTGATAATATTATTTTTTTACCGTAATTTTTATTATTTTATAAAAATGAATTAAAATTAATATTAAGTAGTAAGAAAACAGGTATGAATATGAGTACGAGATTATACCTGTTACCCGATGGGGATGTGACAAAAGTTTGATACCCGTTGGATTTGGGTATAAGGACGAGGATGAATTTTTTTCTGCGGGGATGGGTATGGGATAGTGAAACTCGTCCCCGTCCCGCCTCGCTGCCATTCCTATTTGTCACTGAGTTTTTTTTTATTTAAGAATATAATGTTTTTCAATAAGGTGATTCAGAAAATTAATCCATTTATTTAAATAGTTTAAAATTTTAAAATTAAAAATAATTGTTTAAATAAATTAATTAGAAAGAAATTATAATTTAAGAAATTTTGGAATGTAATTAAAGGAATAAAATACAAGAATTTCAATAATCCTAAAAGATATAAGAAATTTGAGATTTCACTTTCACCCTTACTTCACTCATAAAGGTCAAGTTGATTCAACTTAGGCTAAAGGTTCAATCGAGTTGGTTCAAGTCAAAGGTTCACTCGAGTTAGCTCAGACTGAAGGTTCTTTAAATAGGCTCAAACTAAAGACTCAACCGAGTTGGGTGAGGTTGAAAGTTAAGTTGATTTATTCTAGGTCGAAGTTTGAAACAAATTAGTTTGAGCCAAAGGTCAAGACGAGTTAACTTAAGCCAAAAATCGAGATGGATCGACTAGAGTGAAGGTCAAGATGGGTCGGTCAAGGCAAAGGTCAAGATAAATTGGTGTAGGGTGAAGGTTGAATTGATTCTGCACATGTTGAAGGTTAAGTAGATTCAACCTAAGCCAAAGGTCAATTTGATTTGACTCAGGACGAAGAACGAGTCGAGTCAGTTGTGATTGAAGGTCAAGTTGAGTCGCCTCGAGTCGAAGGTCAAGACGAGTCAACTCGAGCTGAAGATCAAGATGAGTTAGCGTAAGTCGAAGGTAAAGCCAATTCAATGTAGGCTGAAGGTCAAGTCAATTTTGTGCAGGTTGAACATCAAGTCATTTCGTCCCAATATAAATGAGAAGCCAAGTTGGTCATAGCCAAAGGTTGAGACGAGTCAACTTGGTTGAAGGTTGAGACAACTACACCCGAATGAAAGGTAGAGAAAAGTCTATCAAATTGAAGGTTGGAACATGTTAATATGTGTCTAAGGTCAATATCAGTTGGCCTTGATTAAAGGTTGAGACAAGTAAGTCTAGGTCGAAAGTGTTAAAAAACAAACGTTTAATATTACAAAAGATGAAAACATTGTTGCTAAGCCATGATTCTCGTTGCAACAGTTACAATTTTAATGCAAAGATTTGTTTCAATTTTAATTTCATCTTTGAGGCATGGTTTCAATTTTATGTACATTGAGGGATAACATATTTGACCGTTGTTGAGCCTTAATTTTCTCCATGTGGGTCATAGTTTCTTCAGCCTTCTCCATCCTTTATTCATACCTATAAATAGGTGTCTTTGGTGCTCTCCAAAACACACAACACATCTCATTCTTTTATCTTCTTTCTCAAAATCTATTATCCCTTCTATTGTCTTTTATTATCCTGGGTTGATTACTCTTTCAATAGCACTTTCTTGCTAGTTCTGATATCTTCGAAAAATCTGATAAGTTCCTGTAGTATCCTGGGGGATTTGCACAACACACCGCAGATAAATCCTTAAGGATAGTGATTATACACGCCTTAGGATGTGCGTATTGTTCGTGTTTTGTCATATTTTACAACAATCTTAAGGAGTTATGGCTGACATCAACAACAACTCTACTTCGGAGAATCAAAACATTTCCGAAACACGGACTGTCTTTGCGAAACCATTTTCGGATGTATTAAAAAAATGAGGTATTCTCTTGATAAAACATATGATGCTGGCAAGAACATGTGTCTACTCTTTTCGACATGTATGGAGTAGCTACGACTCTCTCAACTTCAAAACCTGGCGAATCCAATACTCTTGCCAAACAAATTGAAGATTGGACTCATGCAAACAAGGTATGTCGACACACCTTACTTAGTGCCTTGTCTAATGATTTATTCAATGTGTACTGCTCGTATAAGGAACCAAAAGAAATTTGAGATTCGTTGATTCTAAAATATACTACTAAGGACGTCGTCCGACAAAGGTTTGTCTTAAGGAATTACTACCGTTGGGAAATGATCTAAGAAAAAGACATCAAAGGTTCAAATCAACAAATATCACAAAATACTTGAAGATATTAAAGCAAAAAACATACTTCTGCCTGATGAATTTGTTTCAAAACTTCTGATCGAGAAATTGTCGTCATCTTGGACTGACTATAAACAACAACTGAAACACGGGCACAAGCAAATGACGCTTCAATAACTCATTACACACATTATAATAGAAGATACCAACAGGAAGGAGTGTGTTACTGCAAGGGCCAAAACATTGTCGGGAAAGACAAACGTGGTAGAAGACAAACCTACTTCAAAAAGGTACGACAACAAACCTGATCACAAAAGGAAAAACAATTTTTGAAATTTCCGTCCCAATGGATCTAACCCCACCTTTAAGAAAAAGGGTAATTGCTTCGTATGTGGGAAGTCAGACCATCATGCACCTCAGTGCAGGCGTAGAGCAAAAAATGACAATCCTCTTAGGGCTAATATAACCCAAGAGGAAGATATTATAGTTGCGGTTGTTTCTCAAGTAAATCTGATGACGAATGTGAGCAAGTGGGTGGTAGACTCTGGTGTTACCAGGCACATTTGTACAAACAAAAATGCTTTTACCTCCTACACTAGTGTGGGGGATGGAGAATAACATGTTTATCTTGGTGATTCTATGACAACTTCAGTCCTAGGAAAATGAAAGGTTCTTTTAAAACTTACATCTGGGAAGACTCTAGCCTTAAGTGATGTGCTACATATGTCCTCTATCAGAGCTAATCTAATCTCTGTAGCATTATTGGGAAAAGTGGGGTTAAAGTGTCATTCGAATCTGATAAGATTGTAATGACAAAAAATAATGTTTTCATGAGGAAGAGATATTGTGATCAAGGTCTATTTGTACTTAATATTTAAGAAATTATAAATGAATCTTCTTCTACTTATATCGTTGACTCATATGAGATATGGCATGCTAGATTAGGACATGTGAATTCCTCTTATGTTATGAAATTGCAACGACTAGGATTAATTAATATGTATGATAAACAAAGTGGTAATTGTGATGTATGTGTAGAATCCAAAATAACTAATAAAACATGTTATCTTGTAGAACGTCAAACTGAATTGTTAAGGTTAATTCATACTGATCTAGCTAATTTAAAACAAACTATGTCAAGAGGTGGTGAAAATTATTTTGTAACCTTTATAGATGATTATTCTAGATACATCAAAGTGTACTTAATCAAACGTAAGAATGGAGTTTTTTATGTGTTTTTAACTTATAAAGTGGAAGTAGAAAATCAATTGAATAAGAAAGTTAAGAGGATTATATTATATAGAGGTGGTGAATATGTTTTATTTAGTGACTATTGTGTTAGATAAGGTATTATCCATGAAGTAACCCCACCATATTCACTTAAGTCTAATAGAGTAGTTGAGAGGAAAAATAAAACTATTAAGAAAATGATGAATGTCATGCTTATTAGTTTTAGTGCACCTGATAACCTTTGGGGAGAAGCCATTCTTACTACATGTTTTTTACATAATAGGATACCTCATAAGAAAACAGGTAAAACTCCCTATGAGTTATGGAGATGTTATCAACCTAATCTTAAATATCTAAGAGTGTGGGGGTGCCTAGCTAAAGTAATGTTACCCGATCCTAAGAAAAGGAAAATAGGCTCTAAAACATTTGACCGTATGTTCTTAGGCTATGTTGAACATAGTGTTGCCTATAGGTTTATTGTTCTTAAAAGTGATGTGATTGAACATAATATTATTGTGGAGACAAAATATCTTGAGTTTTTTTAACATATATTTTCTTTAAAGGTTAGTGATACATCTGAACGACCTATAGATACTTATAGTGATGCCATGAGTAGGGGTTTCAGAAGAAGCAAAAGGCAAAGGAAGGAAAGTTCTTTTGGAGATGACTTTTATAGTTATCTAGTTGGAAATGATCCAACAAGTTTTTTAGAGGCTACTAGTGCTCCTGATGCAAAACAATGGGATAAGGCTATTAGGACTGAAATTAAATCAATTGAAAAATATAATACTTGGACCTTAGTAGATTTGCCTAAAGGAGCAAAACCCATTGGTTGTAAGTGGATCTTTAAGAAAAAATATCACCTTGATGAATCCATAGATAAATATAAAGCAAGATTAGTAGCAAAAAAGTTTTACTCAAAAACTCAACATAAATTACTTTGATACCTTTGTCCATGTGACTAGGATTTCCTCTATTTGAGTTTTGTTAGCTCTAGCAGCTACCCATAAGGTAGTGATACACCAGATGGATGTTAATAATGCTTTTCTAAATGGTGATTTTTAGAGGAGGAAATTTCTATGACTCAACTTGAAGGGTGTGTTGTCCCTGGTCAATAAAATAAGGTGTGCAAACTTTTAAAATATTTGTATTAAATAAGCACAAAAAAAGTGGCATGAAAAAACTTGATAATGTGTTACTTTGTGATGGTTTTTCATCTAATGATGCTGATAAATGTGTGTATTCTAAATTTGAGAATAGTGATTGTGTCATTATATGTTTGTATCTGGATGACATGTTAATATTTGGTACATGTATTGATATTGTCTTTAGAACTAAATTGTCTCTAGGATCTAAATTTG
This sequence comes from Vigna unguiculata, assembly GCF_037176805.1. Taxonomy (NCBI): domain Eukaryota; kingdom Viridiplantae; phylum Streptophyta; class Magnoliopsida; order Fabales; family Fabaceae; genus Vigna; species Vigna unguiculata. The sequence goes on from NC_140797.1 coordinate 32,197,276, forward strand.
AAATGAAAGCCATGGATGAAGCCAATGTGATTTTGGGTGTTACAATCATAAGGAAGGGAGGTAGTATATTACTATCCCAAGAACAATACATTGAGAAACTTCTTAGTAAGTTTGGATATTATGACTTTAAACCACTAAATACCCCTTATGATGCTAGCTATAAATTAATGAAAAACAGAGGAGAATATGTTTCTCAACCTTAGTATGCCTAGATAATTGGGAGCTTATTGTACTTAATGAACTTTTCAAGACCTGATATTGCTTATGCAATAGGTAAACTGAGTAGGTACACTCAATGTCCTAATCAATAACATTGAGATGCACTTGCAAGACTTACGAGATACTTAAGAGGTTTAATGGATTGTGCCATTGAATATAATGGATTTCTCGTTGTACTATAAGGGTACAATGATGCTAACTGGATCTCTGATTCAGATGACACAAAATCTACTAGTGGTTATGTATTCACACTTAGGGGTGGTGCGATTACATAGAGATCGACCAGACAAACAATTATTGCAAGATCAACAATGGAATTTGAGTTTGTTGCTCTCGAAATGGCTGGTAGTGAGGTTGAGTGGTTGAAAAACTCCTTAGAAAACATTCCTCTAGGAATGAAATCAACCCCATTTGTGTCAATACATTGTGATTGCCAATTGACAATAGCTATAGCTAAAACCAAAAACTATAATGGAAAAAATAGACATATACAATTGAGACATAATCTGGTTAAGTAGTTGCTAAAGAGTGAAATTATTTCCATTGATTATGTGAAGTCAAAACGAAATCTAGCAGATCTTATGACAAAACACCTGGGAAGAAATATGATTTTAGAAACATTGAGGGGAATGAGACTTAAGCCAATTGCAAACAAACAAGTGATAGTAACTCAACCTTTGTGATTGGAGATCCCATGAATAAGGTTCATTTGAGTAAAAGCAAGTCACTTGTTAGTTATGATAACACTAAATTGATTTCAAATAAATTATGTCCATTCTTATGGTGTGCGCGAAATTGCTAGAGGCTTCATTATTGAGAGGTTAAACTTTGTAAATTAAAATTCTATCTGGTGTAAGATTTTAGTTTAAATAAAGCTTTAATGATTTTCATATCCCTTATGGGTGGTGTATGATTTGCAGCATACACATGATGTAATCACCTATATGAGTGTCAATTGGGGTCGTTTGTATGAGATATTGACATGATCTCTAAAGCACTCATGAATACTGGGCACGCGCATGGCCTAGAAAGCGCAACACAGTGTTGATAGCAAGAATTGTGGGGGTGTATTGTGATTGATAAACCACTAACACACACCAAATGTCTTTGGTTCATATAGCTTGGTATACCAACTACACAATATGTTAAGTTTCTTAGTCCAAGACTGGTTCATATAACTTGTTATACCAACTCTAACGCATTACATCTTATATGAGACCTAGGATTTTCTTCTTTCAATCTTTTCTTATCTTTTGCAATATGTGGGGGATTGTTATAAAATAAACATTTAATATTACAAAAGATTAGAACGTTGTTGCTAAGCCATGATTCTCGTTGCAATTGTTACAATTTTAATGCAAATATTTGTTTTAGTTTTGATTTCATCTTTGAGGCATGGTTTCAGTTTTATATACATTGAGGGATAAAATATTTGACCGTTGTTGAGCATTAATTCTCTCCATGCGGGTCATAGTTTCTCTAGCCTTTTCCGTCCTTCATTCACACCTATAAATAAGTGGGTTTAGTGCTCTCCAAAACACACAACACATCTCATTCTTTTCTCTTCTTTCTTAAGTTCTCTTCTCCCTTCTATTTTCTTCTATTATTATGGGTTGATTACTCTTTCAAGAGTACTTTCTTGCTAGTTTTGATATCCTCGGAAAATTCAAAAAGTTCTTGTTGTATTCTAGGGGACTTTTGCAACACATCGCAAATAAGTCCTTAAGGATAGTGATTATACACGTATAAAGAAATGCACTCTTGTTCTGTTTTGTCAACTTTTACAACAGAAGGTCGGGACGAGTTAACCTGATCAAAAAGATAAAAACGAGTCACCCTAATAGGGACGAGTTCGCCCAAACTAAAGGTTAAAATGAGTTGGTTTGGACCAAAGCTCGTGACGAGAAGTCTCAAGTCGAAGGTTGAACTAAGTCAACTCATACCAAAGGATAGGAGTTATTTAGATATTATTAAATTAAAAGTTTACCTTAAAAGAAAAATTAAATCACTTTATCCAAATAAAAAAATTGAATTAAAAATATTTATCAATCATATTAATCTTTGGTAAGTTATATAAAGTAAATTTTTACTCGAATAAAAAGATTTTTTTTTTGGTATTGATTTATCAAAACCTGATTGTAGAATAAGATCTAAGATAAATTTTTTACACACAGTATAATTTACATTGAAAAAAATAGTTGAAAATTTTAAATTAAATTTAATTATTGTTAGATCAATAATTTTAAAAAACAAAAAATAATCTATTACATATATTTGGTTTCTTTTATAACTATAATTATACTAAATTACATATTAATTTTTTTATATTATTTATATTAATGATAATGATAAATATATAAATTTTGAATATATTAATTTAGTTTCTCCAAAAATTAGTGTTATTAGCCTCTAATTTATATCTAGTAAGATTGTTCAAGTAATGGTCTTCTAAGTTCATAATAACTTATATAAACCAAATCGGGGAAATGTTGAGTGGAAATTTTGTATTTAATTTCATAATCAAGTCGTAACAAATTACTATAATGTTATAAAATAAATGCTTCAAAGTGTATGTAATAACAAATTGTAAAATGTGTATTAAGATAAATAGTATATTAGTTGAATTATATATGATAAGATACAATGATACTTTAACTTTATTTTTGTGTTTTATATATATATATATATATATATATATATATATATATATATATATATTTAATTGGTATTCATATTAAATAACCTCATTTTCATAATTAGCAATAATAAATTTAAGTAATTTACATGAAGTCTTGGACTTATTTCTTAAAATTAGCACTTTTATGTATATTTAATGATTTTATCTTATGGACATGGGTTTTCAACAATTCATATAGTAAATAAATAATTTTTGACAATAATTTGAACATGTATAGTGTTAATTGTTGTAAATATTTTTATATTTTTATTGCTGGTGGATATACCACAAATTATATGATATAACTTTGTCATGGTATTTATTTTTATTCTATTACAAACCCACCACATCAACCAAATTATGATATCGTTTTTTATAATTTGTAAATACTGAGAGATCTATATGTTGAATATATATTTATGAAACTAATTTAGTAGTCGGAATGTTATAATTTAAAACTTTTAAATTGTTACCAACAACAATGTTTTAGTAGAATTAACAATTAAACAGGGAAAAATTAGAAAAAAAGACAACTAAAATAAAAATTTGTTTTATACTCAATTTCTCTTTACACCTTTGGGATCCAACGCTAGTAAGCCAGTAGGACCTATCCCAATTCTACAACCATACAGGGTCCCTTCCCTTGCCCTAGAAGTGTAGTTCTAGGGCATCTCACTAAGATCCAAGCTCTGCTGTAGTACCCAAAAACCCTATTTCCATGTTCCAACAATTTTATTTTATATAAAATGATAAAAATAATAATAAATTTATATATGGGCCATGACCATTTTCCAAATTCTTAACTTCCAATTCAGGGAAAAAGAAAGGCTCCATGATTTTGAGTTTTTGATATTTGAAAACTTGTTTTGCACCCTTTTTCCCTCACAGATCCACCCTCTCTTTCCAACTCACTCCACTTCAAATCAGTTCACATTTTCCTTTCACACATTGCTTCCACTTTCTCTCTTATCTTCTTTTCCATTGCATTCAGTTCAAAGAAAAACCCTTAACAAACACAAACTCACTCACACAACAGCAATGAAGCACCCAAAACCCCAAACGCAAACAAACCCAACACCATCACCCTCATCAAGATCTTCATCCTCGTCTTCTTCACTCTCATCGCACCTTGCTATGGTGGAGCTCAAGCAGAGGATCCTCACTTCCCTCTCCAAGCTCTCCGACCGCGACACGCACCAGATCGCGGTTGAGGACCTCGAGAAGACCATCGCTGCGCTGTCGCCGGACGCCATTCCCATGATCCTTAACTGTCTCTACGATGCCGCCACCGACCCCAAGCCCGCCGTCAAGCGGGACGCGCTGCGCCTCCTTGCCGCCGTCTGCGCTGCCCACGCCGACGCCGCGGCGGCGCACCTCACCAAGATTATCGGGCATGTCGTGCGCCGCCTCAAGGATGCCGACTCTGCCGTTCGCGACGCCTGTAGGGACACTGTCGGCGCGCTGGCCGCGCAGTATCTGAAGGGCGACGGCGGCGGAGGGGGGGTTGGGACGGTGGTGGGGCTGTTCGTGAAGCCGCTTTTTGAGGCCATGGGGGAGCAGAACAAAGGGGTTCAGGCAGGCGCGGCGGTGTGCATGGCGAAGATGGTGGAGTGTGCTGGCGGCGGAGGGGAGGCACCGGTGCCGGCGTTCCAGAAACTGTGTCCGAGGATCTGCAAGCTGCTTAACAGTCCTAATTTCATGGCTAAGGCGGCGATTTTGCCGGTGGTTTCCAGCTTGTCACAGGTGAGAGGGCTGCATTGTTGTGGTTTGGGTGAAGTGGGATCAAGGGTTGGTGAATTGATGTGAGTTATTTTGAAGAAAACTTAGATGTAGTATCATAGGTGCTATTGGTTTTGTTCTTGAATGAGATTTGGAGTTTTATTTCAGCAATTCAGGATGATAATTAATGGAATCTGTTATTATTAAGACTATTAAGGTAAAACTCTACTTCTGGTTGGAGAACAACGCTTAACTGCATCGAATTTTTTGTCCATTATGAAATGGTTTGTAGAGCTTGAACTTGGAGGGTTATTTTGGTCATTATGTGGTAAAGTGTTTTTGTGCTTGCTTTATTTGGGGTATGAATGGAGCTTTGGTGTAAAGTATTGTAGGTGCCTTGGTTATTTTGGGACCCGGAGTTTTCTTTAGTGCAAAAATTAGATTCAGATCTACTGGTGTTTCTTTAGTTCAGTTCTCAAATCAGAATTGAAATTTCACCTCCATGATTTTTTTAATGAAGATCTGTATTAAATGTTCGCTTAGATTATTCAGGTATGGAGGAGTGCTTGAGTTATATGTAGGGAGTACCCTGCCAATGGAAATACTGGATATACCATACATGCTATTAGTATTGTTCTCAAATCAGACTTGAAGTTCATCTTAATAATACAGGATGGCAATCAATGGAATCTTTTATTACATAGATTATTGAGGTGAAGTTATATTCTGATTGTAGAACCACACCAACATCACTTCACTGCATCTAAATTTTATCCACTATGAAATGGTTTTGAGGAGTTTGAACTTGAAGGGTTATTATGGTCATTAGGTGATCCAATGGTTCTGCACTTTATTTTGGTATGAATGGAACTTTAATATACAGCATTTTGAGGTGCCTTGATTATTATGTGATGTAGAGTTTTCTTTAGATCAAAAGCTTTGATGTAGATCCATAGGTGTTTTTTACTCAAATCAAAATTGGACTTTCTCCTTCATGATTCTCATAATAAAGGTTTGCATTTTTCATTGAAGGTCCTCGTAGATGATTCAGGTAAGGAGTAGTGGTTTAGTTTTATCTAGGGAGTACCCTGCCAAGAGCAGCACTAGTGTTGCTTTGAGTTTGAACTTGAAGGGTTATTTTGGTCATTAGGTATTTTGCGTGCTTGCTTTATCTAGGGTATGGACGGAGCTTTAGTGTAAAACATTTGAGACGCTTTGGTTATTTTCAGATATAGGGTTTTCCTTATGGCAAAACTTAGATGCAGATACTTTTTTTTTTTTGGTTTTGTTCTCAAACCAGAATTGGAGTGTTACCTTCATGATATATATGGTAGAGTGCTTGAGTTATATCTATGGAGTACCTTGCCCAGGGGAGCAATAGTGTTGATTTCAGTTTGAACTTGAATGGTTATTTTGGTCATTAGGTGGCCCAGTGGTTTTGTCCTTTCTTTATTTGGGTATGAATGGAGCTTTAGTGTAAAACATTTAGATGCTTTAGTTATTTTGTGATAGAGTTATCTTTAGGTTAAAACTTATAAGTAAATCCTTTGACACCTTTTCTTTCTATATTCAATTGGAATTGGAATTTCACATTAATGATTTGTGTAATAAAAGTTTCATTAAAGGTCAGGACAGGATAGTTTTTGTGCTGGCTTGGTTTGACATCGGATCAAACGTAAAGTATGATCCATATCCAAGTTAAAGTTACTTAGAGTAGCTTTTATTTTTCACATCTGAAATGTGGATCTGATACTTCAAAGGCTTATCCAAACACAGACTGACTGACTTAGATATAAAACTCTAATTCTGATTAGAAAACAATGTTAAAAGTACTTACAAAACTAAGTTCAAATTTTGGCATTTTGTTATTTAGAGACTATGGTGGAGTGATTTTTATATATTCAGGAGGAGCATTGGTGTTGGTTTTAGTTCTCTTGCTGGATCCAAAACGTATCACTTTTTATCTGCATGTCTGGGTCTGTTCGGTTCTATTTTAACTCTTAACATGCTAAACAAATGGTAGTGTTTGCTTATTGTAGTAGATTCATTAAGGTTATAAACTACTGAGATTTAGTTAGACCTGATTATATTGGCCAAAATTCATTTATAGAATTCAATTTAACATGGCCATATGTGGTGATAATGATGTTTGAAAGTGGCTTTGGCAACTGCAGAGGCTAATCCCAATGAAGTTGGAGGAAGTTGCAGTTCAATATTTGGCATAGGTCTATCAGATTTGGATGATAAAGGCTGCAAAGATCCATGTCTTTAATTTTTAATTCTGTTGGTTTGCTTGTGTTTGTCCAACTTGGGGGCCATTAGTCACCAACTTGCCATTTTATGATGTATAGAATTGGTATGAAAATTCCTCAGAGGTAATTGGCATTGATTGCAGGTTGGAGCGATTGCACCACAAAGCTTGGAACATTTGCTGCCTAGCATCCATGAATGTCTTTCTAGTACGGATTGGGCAACACGTAAAGCAGCAGCTGAGGCATTAAGTTCATTGGCATTGCATTCAAGTAGTTTGGTTACTGATAAAGCAGCACCTACACTGGCAGTACTTGAGGCTTGCCGATTTGACAAGGTAGCATTTGCAGTGAAATTTCGTAATCATAACTTGTTGACATCCCATGCTATTTTCATTTTTGATTCCTCGGTGTCATCACTTATTTCAATTCTTATTTTATTTAAATGCTGAGTTTCTAAGAAGGAACTAGTTCAACAAGGATTATGTTTCGTAAGTCCAATAACTTAGTTACTAACTTATTTAACTAACTTGTAAGTTAGTTTGATCTCTGTAAAAGTGTTTAGTAGATAATTCAAAGTGGATTATTTAGGAGCTTATATCTTATGAGCTACAAGCTACTTCAACTAGCGTCTTGCTTATTTAGGTTTGTTCCATAACTCCCTTATGTTTAAATACATTTCCTTATCATTCTTAGTTTTTTTACCTATTTTCAATTTTACGGTGGCAAACATTTCTCCGTAATTACAATTTACAAAGATAAAATCATTACATGATAGTATGTAAAAATTACACACAATAAAAGTTATAAAAAAGAAATTCAGAATAGTAATTTAAATTGAGAAATAAAAAAATGTAAGCTTTTGAAAATTAATAAAAATTAAATTTGATTAATATGCATCACATTAACTAGTTTAAATAAGGTGACTTGTCCAAATCCAAATAATATATATAACTTTGAGAAAAAATAAACAGAAACACTGAAAAGGTTAATAAGAATTTAATTATTTTTTAAAAAGTAAAATTATAATAACATAATATATTTTTGTCTAGCAAACACAACTTTTTTTATATAATAAAATTTAGGGTTTAGAGTTTATGTAGCTTTTCCTTTTTTTATTTTATTTACCTACTAGCTTATCATTTAGTTGTACAAAATATTTCTAATCCAATAAACTAGTTTATCAACTTGAAACTTATAATAAGTTTAGAACTTTTCAGCTAGTAACTAGTTTATTAGTTAGAGGCTAGCAACTAGTTTATTATGGCTAGAAGCTAGTTTATTTGTTACCAGGTACTTTATTTTAGTCTAGTTTTACCAAACACACTTAAGGAGTGAGAATTATTTTTTTGGTCAGCAAGGAGTAAGGATGTTAATCGTAAAAACATTAATGAAAGTAGCCACATAATATTAGCCTTTTCCTTTTGACTTTGTTCTTGCATTGTAGTGTATCACATTCAAAGAACACTGAAGAAATTATGTGCCGGCATGAAGTTGACAGTGCATTTAATTGTGACTGGTGTATCAGGTGTCTGACAATAGTACTGCTTATGCTGTTCTCTTTATGGTCTGGCCAAGGATCATTGGTCCTAGTATGCCAGATTTTAATTTGTTGAAACTCCATTACTGGAGAACTAATTCTTTGCTTTATTATCTACTTTGTGTTTTCTAAATTAATGTATTATTGTCCTCAGATAAAACCTGTAAGAGATAGCATCAATGAGGCATTGCAATTGTGGAAAAAGATCACAGGGAAAGGAGATGGGTCTCCTGATGATTCAAAGCCCTCGTCTGGTAGGATGTTTGAGTTGTCTGTCATAATCTGTTTCTTATCCTAGTTTATGTTGGTGATGATTGTTGTTTTTATGCTTTAGATGGTGGGAATGAATCAGCTATTTCGTCAGAGACAAGTGACCCAAAAAAAGTAAATCTTGATGAGAGGAAGAATGATTCGTCAGTAAAAGATTCATCAACTAGTTCTTCAAATCTGGATTCAACTTCTAAGGCCAAAGCAGCTGGCATCTCTGAGAAGGCGGTTGTAATACTGAAAAAGAAGGCACCAGCCTTATCTGATAAAGAACTAAATCCAGAATTTTTCCAAAAACTTGAAAGAAGGGGTTCAGATGATTTACCAGTGGAAGTTGTTCTTCCTCGGAGAGGCCTCAATTCTTCTAACTCCAACAACGAGGAAGAGTCAGAGGCAAATGTTAAAGATTCAAAAGATAGAACAAGTTCTGTTGGAAACATCACTAATGATGATTTTCATGGATCCTTAAGTAATAAATATCGTATCTTTGAGAGAGGCAGTGATGGAAATTCCAAACAAAGGAATTATGATGATTTTGGACATGACAGATACGCTGAAAGAAGGACGAACTCAAAAGAACTGAGGACTAAGGCATATGATACTGATGATAGGACTGAAAATGATCAGAGGGAGGGTTCTGCCAATCTTGCAGGTTTTTCTAAAACTGATGGTCAGTCTGAAGTACCCTTCTCCAATAACAGAGGAAATTGGTTGGCCATCCAGAGGCAGTTGCTGCAACTGGAAAGGCAACAGGTTCATCTAATGAATATGCTTCAGGTATGGTCAGTATGGCACAAAAAAGTAGTTCTGGTATAATTTTAATCACAAGTGATAGATGTTTAAACAATTTTGCAGGATTTCATGGGTGGATCGCATGATAGTATGGTGACTCTAGAGAATAGAGTACGTGGTCTTGAGAGAATTGTTGAAGACATGTCTCGTGATTTATCCATATCATCAGGTCGTAGAAACTTTACTGGGTTTGAAGGATCATCTAGCAGGCCATCTAATAAGTATAATGGTTTTAGTGACTACAATTCCAAGTATGGAAGAGGTGGTGATGGACGCATCCAATTTGGTGAAAGATTTTCCCAATCTGATGGAAATGCTCTGGGAATGAGGGGAAGAGGGCCATCTTGGAGATCTGACATGTCTGAAGGGTGGGATCTTCCTGGTTATGGTGCTTCTAGAAATAATAGCCAGGTTTCCTCAAGGAGGGCTTTTGGTGGTAGTTCTGCTGATGGAAGATCACCGAAATCTGTGCATGAGAGTGATCAATCTGGAAACAGGAGAGCTTGGGATAAAGCAGCACTGCCCATCCGGCTTGGTGAGGGACCATCTGCCAGAAGTGTCTGGCAAGCTTCCAAGGATGAAGCTACCTTGGAAGCAATTCGTGTTGCCGGTGAGGACAATGGAGCATCTCGAGCAACAAGGGTAGCAATCCCTGAAATGACCGCAGAAGCTCTGGCTGATGACAATGTTGGGCAAGAGAGGGATGCCATCTGGACTTCTTGGACCAATGCAATGGATGCCCTTCAAGTAGGAGACACAGATTCAGCCTTTGCAGAAGTATTGTCCACTGGTGATGATATTTTGCTTGTAAAGCTAATGGACAGAACAGGTCCTGTAATTGACCAACTTTCAAGTGAAGTTGCATGTGAAATTGTGAATGCCATTGGGCAATTCATGGTGGACCAGAACATGTATGACATCTGTTTGTCTTGGATTCAACAGGTATGGCTTTTTCTTCTATTTGAATTTCCGTTCTTTTTGTCCGAATGTGTATTCTGTAGTCACATGAATCCTCTCATCAAAATAACACCTTAAATATAATTAGGGATGATTTTGCTATTTCTTTATATTTTATTAGTCTCAAAACTAGTATAGTATGAAACCTTGAAATAGATCTTCATCTAGAAAAAATGATTATACATTGTTAAAGGGTTTCATGACTCGTCTGTGTAAATCCTGTCTCAAGATCTGGTTTTCAAATTGCTACAAGATCATAAGTGAAAAATCTCATCTTACAGGCGGGGTGGTATCTATTAATGTTTTCTTGCGTCACTGTTTTGTTAGAGGGCTTGCGTACATGTTTCTTCTTTATAATTTCTCAGCTAGAGGAATTGACTTAGTGCCATGGCGGAGAACCCGCTACTTCATTAAATATCTGTTACTGAACACCATAATTTATGCCTCCTTAAGCAGTCATTGTGAGATATTAATTATTTTTGGGCGAGTTTCGTGTCCTTCTATGCATTAGCATGACTCGATTGTTGTGAGCAATGCCTGGGAGTGTCAGGTGCACTTTTGTTTATAGGTAGATGGTCCAGATTTTAAGCTTTTCATGTTCAGTAAGGCTCTTCGAAAGGGAGCAATATCGGGTGTATAACCTTTTATCTCGTGATTAAAAAAATATAACCTTTTATCTTCAAGATGTATATGACCGATCATTAATTCTGATTTAGAAAATTGTTGGTCAAATGCACATTCATTCCTTCGTATGGTAATTCTACATCAAATTACAACAAAAAGCTTGTTTAGCAATTGAGGCATACTCCATAATGTTGAATTCATCTTCTTCGCAATCCTTTTTTGCCTGCTTTTACATCTCTTGTGATGTATAAAATATTGAATTGGTGACCATAATTTTCAGTTGCTGGAGATAGTATTGGAAAATGGAGCCGATACCTTTGGCATCCCCATGGAAGTGAAGAAAGAGCTATTACTGAATTTACATGAAGCTTCTACAGATACAACTGAGGCCTGGGAAGGGGTACATCCAGAGCAGCTTTTATTGCAGTTGGCATCAGCCTGGGAAATTGATCTACAACAGCATGACAAATAGGTCTCACAGAGAACAAATCATGCTCTGCGATTGAAATTGAATTGAATGGTATTAAGTGCAATTTGAAATTTTGTTCAGGTGTTTGGCCTCCACAAAAATTTGTGATCCTATACCGGTCAGACCAATGTTTGACCGTTGAATATCACCATTATTATTTTTGTTGTATCAGATATTGTCATTACTAAGTGGCAGTGTCTGGTTGTCAGAAATTGTCCTGCTAAAAAGACATTGTGTAAATTGAGACGAATGGACAAATCTTCCATGTAATTATGATATGTAATCTTTCTTCATTTCCTGGTTCCATTTGCACCATTTTCTCTTTTTCTGCTTAAAATGAATATATATATATATATTTTTTCTTATTTGGAGAACATATAGAAACACATATTTGGAAAACATTAAAACAATTCACGATTGACAGGGATTGGGATGTTGGAAGTTAAGGAAAAAATAAAATAAAATCCTCTTCATATGGAAGCTAAAGGATAGACATTTTATCTTCCTTCTCTTTTCCCTACAATTTCTTTATTAATTAAGAAATTTAGATTAAATATAATTATTTTCTTAAATCGAGTAATAGTTGCTGGTCAGCCGAGACAATTGTGTTTTTTACCAATAGAAATGTGTTGTGTAGTTTTTGTAGATGAGGGATTAAAGAAAGAAATGGACATGATCGTGTGTGAAGGATTAGAACCTGAAAATTTTCATAAATAAAGAATAAGAAAGAGATGTCTTTCTTCGAAACTAAAAATCAATATTTCTGTATTTACAAAAACTGAGTTTGTATATAATATCTTTAAATCTTTATATATATAAAAGTTTTTATTTCACTTGTTCTTTTAGAACCAAAATATAAAATTAAGTGATATTTTGGATTGTATTCTTATTTCGACCTTTATGTTTAAATATCTGTGTCCTTGTAAATATACTGATCTTATCCTTTATATATCGTTTATGGTCTATGGAATGTTCTAATCTATCTTTTATGCTTTTGTTATAAAAAATCACGCACATCACTATTTTCTCCTACTTTTAATTTCTTCTACCCATTTCTCTATGATGCAACTGTCTCTCGCTCATTCCATGTGTACTTCCATCATAGTGAATGTAAGGCCCACTTATGTTATATGCCTTTATATTAAAAGGTTGTCCCAAACCAGTTGGGCGTAGAACTGGTCCATAGGGAACCAAAGACCTTAATCTGTCCTAATCCACTTATTCTTCTCATTTTTAGAAAAACAGTCTCCCTCATTCTTTCTTAGAACAACAATTAAGCTCTGCTAGGGTTTCACTTCCGTTTTCTGTTGAGCTAGAAGAACTCCGTTTGTTCCACGTAAGTTAACCTCCCAACTGATATCCCCTCTCTTCTAGCTCTGTGGCCTTGGTTCCAACTGGGGTTGGGGTTCCCTTATTGATCTAGTTTCCTTTTTGTTTCACTAATTTCTAGCTCACTAAGCTACTCTTGGAGCTGCTGTGCTCATTGTTTTGGTGTTGAAAGTCTTGTACTAGCTTATTCTAGGTAAGGGAAGCTAGGATTTTTTAATTTAAATAGATTTTCTTCCTATTTTTGGATCTTTTCGTGTTTCCGATGTATGTGTGGTATGTAGAATGTCATGAATGAAATTTGTGCTTTGCTCTGGTTGAATATTGGTGTTGGCCTGCGTGAACAGTGGAGGGTCCTGGTTTTCTCGCCCAATCGAGTGTGTCTCGCCTAGGCGAGATTAGCAGCAACTCGCCCATGTTGGTTGCGTGAGCTGTCAGGCGACGAGCTCCTGTTTTGAGCGAGAGCCCATCTCGCTCAAGCGAGGAAGTCTCACCTAAGCGAGAGAACACGCAAGCCACTGTTCCCCTCTTCTCGAGCCCTTGCCTAGGCGAAAGAAGCTCATATGAGCGAGAGACCCTTCTGCCTGAGCCAGGAGCTGGGTGAGGGTGCGTTCTGATTTTGTTGTTTCTTTGTTCTTGGATGTTTGACACATGTTTGATTGGATTCCCATGTTAAAATATGAGGTGGGTGAATAGGCATGAGTAAAGATGGTTTATGGGTGGTGAATGGTGAGTTTGACATGATCTTGATATGAAATTTACATCAATGGTTGGTTATATATGTGGTCATGAATTTGGTATGAGCAACAACATACTTTGGTGTTGGAATCATGATTTTGGGTTGGTTAGGACGTAATTCCATGATAGTTTCGTGGTGGTGCTTCATTTGGTTAGGACGTAATTCCATGAGCCTTTAGGTAAGATCTCATGATGGTGCCTCAGTTAGTCGGGACGTAATTCCATGATCCTTGTTAGTGGGAGTTCATGGTGGTGCCCCATTTATATAATTTAGTAAGGATTTCTTTAAGGGCTAATCTTGTATGTGAGGGAATGTAACATTGGAACAATTATTCGCTGAATCCGACTAATTATATGTACCCGGATGAGTCATGTCGTGAGTCTTAGTGTATTGTTTGAAAGTCATAACATGATTGGTTAACATGTGCATCTTGGACTATGAGATTGTATGTAACTGTATGATAAATCATTTTCTGCTCTAGCTTACCCTTTGTTTTGTTGTTATGTGTGAGGTTTTCTCTTCTTACGATGATCATCAACTTGTTGATGTGAGCGGATGCGAAAACCCTCGTGATCAAGAGAAAAATGGTGATTCCGTTGCGTAGCCCGCTTGGGCTAGAATCTGCTTATTTGGGCTTTCCTTTTTGGGCTATGACCCATGTATTGTCTGATAACTTTGTTAATGACATCGTAGTATATCCTAGTTCTTTCTTGGTTAAAGATTAGCTTCTTTGTTCCTGAAGGTCAATTTCGTCATTCTCCCTGTTTTTTCGTTCCACTGGTTGATCTATAGATATTAAGTTTTGGATGGTGTTACTTGGAAGTCTATTTGAAATTACATTTTATTTTATTTTATTGTGCTATATTTTACTGAGAATAAATATGGTTAGGATAAGTCTAGTGTCTCTCAACCTAGTGATCGTCATTTGGTGGGACGAATTAAATTTCGTTAAAACCCTTCAGTGATCAAAACATTATGAACAAATTCTATCAATTTTATTATTAAACAAGATTTTCGAAAACAAAAACAAAATGAAGTTAAAAGGGTTAAATTAAGGATTTAGGGACCCAAAAAAAAACACCCTAAAAACCCTCCATCAAATCTTACCTGAACACTTGTTTCTGCATGATGTAAATGAAATAGAAATTTCGCAAGTTTTGTTTTTTTTTTTATATACAATATACAAATGCACAGTTGCACAAAGCCATGATGCCATAATGTTACATGATGTTTACAAATGATAAACCAATTACTCTTTAACAGATAACAGAAGGAGTGAAATTGCTAACACCATGGTTTTGCCACTTAGCTTCTTCCTCCAAAGACACAATTGATATGCACAGCAAAACACCAGTATGGAATTACTCTTCCCAGAACATCAAGAACCTCTAGAAATGAAAGAGGATAAACTCAAGGGCAAATTCCTTTGCCATGGAAAAAGAAGCACACAAAGTAGTAGCCTCTTCCGTTTTACAGTTACCAAAGGAATCATGTTGCCAAGAAAACAAACTCTTCCAGATCCAACCATGGATGGCCTTTGTATGAAATCAAGGGTGAAAAAAATACCCCACTACACCAGTTCATCACCTTTAATATTGTATGACCAGCCATCTATTTTGCAGCATACCAGTTTTTAGCACACTTGGCATCAACAGAGAGGCCGACCTTGAGAAAATTCTTGCCGTTGAAGGGTTTTTCCATGCACTCAACGACTATGGCCTTAGCAACCTCGGCTGACTCTGTTGGTCCTTCCAATATGACTTCATCATGAACCTGATTTGCCATAGCCAAAACTCTCATCTTATAGCCAACATTAAGAGTTGAAACATCATACAGGAATGGAGTGACAAAGGGTAACAGAGATATGAAAGTAATACAAAGAAGATGATGTCTTGAGAAGTTAAAGGTGAAAAGGGAGCATTAAGAGATGTATTAGTTAAGCAATCTGAAGCATCCATGGTTAGGAAGCTCAATGCTCATGACATTCACATAAAAAAGATCAGAGAATGAGGAATTGAAGAGCGTGCTAAAATGGAAAAATGTCAAAGTAACCAATGTATAAACTGGAATATTATGAGAAGTGGAAAATAGTAGGAGGAAAGGAAAATACATCAATCAAGATGCCATGATTATGCTTATTTGAAAAGAATAATTTGTATAGCTTATCTATCAACAGCCAGTTGCTTAAGCAGACTACTTGGAGCATTTTGCTTCACCATTCAAAGATTGGAATAATGAATTTTAATGAAATTGATTAGGTAAGTATCAAAGAGTTTGCTTTGGTAATACATCCAACAGTAACACAAACAGAGACTATTTCATTGGTCAATAGAAATTATATTTCAGAGTTAATGAACTCTTTCACTGATACTTGTCCATGCCCATTCTCTCAAAAGTGAATAAATATATTATTGAAAGCAAACTTGAGGGAACATACTTAAATGAAACTTGACAAAAAGTGAGCACAAATAAAAAGCAGAAAATTCTAGAAAAAAACATTAACCTGTAGAAGTAACTTCCATCCAAGCTCCTTCAACTTCTTATTTTTGGATATTTGTAACATGGCACACATAGCAACATCTGCTGCACTACCCTGTAATAATATTTGACAAATCAGAAGAGCCGAAAAAAGAAAGGCATGAACGTGGCAATAGAAAATACTACCAATTACTCTCCTAAGCTGTTTCCTAACATGGAGGCTTACTTTTAAAGAAGCCACTCGGTGAAACTCTACACACACACACACACCAATGGCATGTCTGGTGAGAATATTGTTTATTATTTCATTTACTTTATACATGAAAACCTTTTCTTCAATATCATAGAGCAATAGCTGACAAGACTAATGCAATCTGTGTACTTCTGGAAAAAGATAAGAAATTAAGAACAATGCAGTTAGCCTTTCATATGATTTTATTCACAGATTTATATAAATTATCATTTTAATATAAACTCTGACTTGTGATGTTTTCACAAGCCTAATGTAACGCATTTTCTCACCATTCACTGTTCTTAGAGGGAAAAAGGTTCCACGTTCCAAGAGATATGAATGTAACTGATTATATAGTAAACCCTCTCTAGTAAGAGCAAGTCACCTTTTTTACATGGTAGAACTGCTATCAACGAATTGGTACAGTCTATATTTACTATATGTAACCATCAAAGTTGAGAATCGTGACAAACAGAAAGGGAGTGTTGCAGACAATTGTATAAAAGTATTTGAAAGATCACGGACCTGGACTGGTGTATTGATAGCAGCTCGCTCAATATGACCTCTATGGTAGCTATGATCTGGGTCTATCTCCGGAAACCTCCGGGCTCGTCCTAACAATGTGTGCACCCTTTGAAATTCATAAGCTTCTTTTTTACGTTCTTCTTGCCATTTCAGCACTTCTTTTCTGTCATTGTACCAAAGGTCAACTGTTCTCCTAGCCTCTTTCACAGAAACCTGAGAAAAAAATGTGTAACTTTGTTTGGACAACCAAATCAATAATGAAGGGGACTTGTAAACTATTTAAGCCCTTCAAAATAAGTTACAGAATTCAAGGTACCTTCCAATCCCTTGATAGCCCAACTGGAGTCTTTCCATACGCAATTGAGAAGTTAAGCATTTTGGCTTTTCTTCTTTCTGAAGCAAAGGCATCCTGAAGTGAAAAAGAAACGTAATAGATAAATGGCATGCTGTTTTAGGATCGACCAATGAGCAGATGGTTATATTTTGTTTAAATCTTGATTTCAAATTAACTGTGTATCATGCCTGTGTTTAAGAGACTATATTTAAGAGTATTTGAGAGAGCTTGAAAACTCCCCTCATATGTTCTCATATTTATATTGATAGGATTCTGAACAATGTGTATAGGGAAGATCATTGATAGATACTTAGGTACAAAGATAGGCATGGCTAATAGGTAATAGCATTTTCCCAACACAACTACTTCCTAACTATATTTAATGCTTATTCTAACAGTTACTATATAGAACCGGAGGAGAAATATATCTTTAGCAAGAAGGATTGATATAATAATGCTAAGCTGGCTACAAGAAGATTAACTAAACCTCAAATCATATTATTAAATACGTCTCACACATCCGCAACTCTAATGAATTTTTCGGCATATATGTTTGGAACCCCATAACATTTAGATCACAAACACACATGCTAAATGTTGGATGCTTTCCATCTTATCAGTGCAAGCAGTAGCTGCCCTTTCATTGCAGTGATAACATCCAGAATTCAGGGTTTTGATCTAATATTGAAAGTATTTATTAGACTTTAAATCTAATTAAACCTCACAAAATCGATTTCTAAAGTGAATTTTGCATTCACTTACATACTATAATTTAGCCATATTTCTAATTGATGTAGAATTTCCAACAATCCATCTACTTGGTCTAACATTAAGCAAAACACTATTAATAATATTGTACTATGAGAGAATGTATTCCTTCATCTATAAATTTTCTTGATAACTGTATTACATAAGGTGGCAGCCAATACATGGAAACTGTTTTCTTTTCATTTTGTGGGGGAATGAGGGATTCGTTTCTGAACCTGATCCATCCATTACGATATTTAAGCATGCTTAATGAAACACAATGCAATTCAGCCTCACGGTTGGTGATTTAGTCCTACATCTGCTAGAGATGTGGCTTAAAGAGAGCACATAAAAAGATCGGAGAGTCCGTACTGTACAAACTAGTTTTGTAATATTAAGCTAGACATTAAAGTCTAAATTTTAAGAACAAATACCCAATGAAATACCTTGTTTGTAATTTAAAAATTCATCTTACCATTGAATTGAGAGGGAGATTAAAAGGGAAAACAGAACCAGTAGATAATGAAACAAATTTCTTATTCAAGATTCTGCTACCCTGGTTCTGCATATCATGGATACATTAGTTTCTTAATAGGCTTAGAGGAGACTATTTTCTAAACTGTACCCCATCTCAGACCTTGTTAACACTACCCAATCTCATAGCATGACTGTTACGAGCACACTGGCAGACCTAAACACTATTAAACTGAAACATACTAACACCCATGAGTACTAAATGCTTTTTATCTGAGATACATAAAAATATATTTCCGACAGGTACCTAACCCATATGTTTTCTGACAAAGAACTTAAATTTCTATATATAAGTACATACTCCTATAATTCCTAATCCACACTCTTAATTCCTATAAATATGTTATCCTGTATTTCTTTAAAGGTTTATTTTTCATGTTATTTGAGGGTCACTTTTAAGTTATTACTTAATTGGTTCCATTCCCTAAAGATAAATTACTTAGCACATAAATGAAGAAAGAAAATAGCCTTTAAATTTAACATGTCTTAATTGTATCATGTGTTCAATGCAAACAAAGTGTACTCATAACTGACATACAATGAGCTACAACAACATAATGAGATATACCAAACTAACAAAATATTTTTGGGTATCTAACATCAAGGCTACTACTGGTTATGGTCTACTTTAAATAGATCAGAAGACAATATACCTTCAGGAGAGGAACTGGGGGTTTGTCTTCACCAGGCTGAGGATGCCACTCAAGAAGCACTTCCTTTCTCTTAACTGCTTCACGAATATATGGGTACATATTCATTGCAGTTCTTGAATGAAAATCTCCACCAGCTTCAAAGGCTTCCAACATGCTCTTACAATCAGCAAGATGTGCAAGAATCCTAAGTTCCAACTGCAACAATATGCAACTCCATCAACAGAATGAAATTTCTAGTAATTAGTTCAATTAAATAAGTAAATAGCTAACCTGTCCATAATCAGCAACTATAAGAGAATTCCCTGGAGCAGCTATGAATGCTTGACGGATTTTGTACCGGTCCTTTTCCAAAGCAGGTTGGTTCTAGTTCATGAATTATATATGTTAAATTAAATCGAAAGATTTAAAATCCAATGATTTATCTACAGGATGCAATACCCATGCTTGAATTTCAAAAAGTTCAACTTCAAAAATCAATTAGATTCATAATTATTGTTTGTTAATGTACATGAAAAATGAGTCTACTTAGTTTGCCTCTTCTTTTTCAAAAGTATTGTTAAGTGTATAAAACCATTCATATACCCGGCAGTTTAAACTTTTGAGATGAATCATGACATGGTATTATCTCATCCTTATCCATAACCTTCATAATTTTGATACCACTGTTGAAACATAAACAAAATGTTTTTGTTCACCAAATAAAGAGAAATACACATCCAACTGTTCTCAAAATGTAAAACAGTGATCTGAGAAAAATCTTTACAACCAAAAAGATTTACATTTCGAAAATATTAAAATTAACTAATGAAATTGCTCCCAAAAACTGTCCCCATAAATCTCATCTTTAATGTGCATCTTCCTTACCACTTGTACTATCATATATGCTAACATAAACAACACATACTATCACAAATTATCCAAATTATAATATCACAAATTTGAGATGAATCATGACATGGTATTAGGGCCTCAATGACCAAGTGGTCCAGAATTGGAACCCTGCCACTCCCATACTTCTCAAGCCCAAATGGGACTTGTGTGAGAGGGCACGTTTACAAGACAATTTATGTGTTTTCACCAAATAGGTTAAGCTTTGGAATAATTTATTCATAGCAAAATACAGAAAAAACAAGATAATGTACAGTCCACAGGGAGGATAAGAGAATTTTTACTAAAATGAGAGAGTTCATGAACTAAACTTACAGCAAACAGGAAAATTTTGGCATATGTTTTTATCTAAAACAATAGGCTCAAAGTAACAGTTTTTTCATATCACTATTAATAGATAGCCGTTATCGTCAATTATGAGTTGTTCTATTACTACAGTAAGAATTTAACATTGTCAAGAACCAACTGTTCTAAAAGCTTAAACTATTAAGTGAGGATTTATATTTAACTTCGCTTGTCATATTACGTGCTTTGAGCTTGAAGTATGGAATATGTACAGGTCTACCATGTACCTCTGGTGATTAAAAATAAAAATTGTTTGAAGAAGAATGGAAGCAACAATAATCAAACTAACTACTTCGTCATAGAAGCTTTTATATCATATCAAGGACCAACTCCCCTAAATGCACATGTTATTAAGTGAAGCCACATAAATGGATTCATATCTTACAAACATTAAAAGATAGAATTATACCATCATCAATAAATAAATATACATACGAAGATGAAGGATTGAAAAAAATAGCACTTTAAAAACTCAAGTAAACCAAGAACCTGCAGATTTGGCCTTCTTGCTGACAAGCGTCCAGTCTCTGTGTTGATATTTATGGAACAATGAATACGTTCATCCTTTCCTGATATATTATGACCCTGCCATTGAGAACAGATTAAACTAACATAGAGTATACACACATAACCTACAAACTTTAATGCATACACAACCTTTAATATACCAACAGCTCCCTCTTAAGTTAATGCAAACATTGGATTTAATCAAGTGATCTCAAATTCCATCCTCTCCCTTCCTCCAGCACATATAAACAAAAACTAGCCTACTACTTATATTGCACTATCAACCCTATTGAAGCCAATCACACTGGGTAAGCAGAGTTTATAGGGTAACATGAAATCATGAACACACCAGACAAAAGATATTCAAAATAAAAAAAATTAAAAAGGAATATCACCTGTAGGGGAAGGATGAAGTTAGATATCAAAGAATCGATTGAACAGACTTCACATAAAGCAGCAATGGCATGGCAAGCCTCTTTCCCTTCTTCCTCTGTTGGAAAACAAGAAAAAGCTGTTCCGTAAGCCGATTTGTCTATTTCTTCAGGTAAAACTTCACTTTGAGAGGGATTTCCATCTTCAACATCAAGATCCACATCACAAGCCTCATTGAAGTCATATTCAGCAGAAACTTTGCCAGCCAGGACTTTTAAAGCATCACCACTAACTGAGGGCCAACCACTTGGTGTGTACATCTCAACATTCAGGCTGTATCCAATGCTATTTAACTTAATATCACGAAATTTTGTTGGAACTTTCTTGCCTTCTGCAATCACTTTATCAACATTGGGAATTTTGAAAATCCGCTCAGTTGGAATTACATCATCATGGTTTTTTCTGTAATGAATAATGTAGCAAGTGAAAATGAAAGCTTTACTTTATTTCTATACTTCATTCAACAACTTCATCAAAACCAGTGAAGAAAAATGTTTGTATATCGAATTGTAACTTTATCCTCCATAATGAGCTCAGCTATAAAAACAAAAATATCAATAAATGGGGTAACAATCATGGATACATTGTACTAAGGACTTTCATATATTCAAAGACAATAGATCCTTAACTCTAGTGTACAGATCAAGGTCAGCCATTTTATGATTGACACTGAATAAAATATCATATTCTTCAAAAATGAAAAACCTAAGCAATACTAAGTGCTGACATTATACAGAGCAAGATAGTATTGATAAAAATATCTTGAAATTTAAGTCGAACTTAAAAACTTGTTTTTTTCCTGTGGAATAGAGAATACAACAAAATGATAAGACCAGCACATATCCAGAACATTGACAAGTATATAGTTAAATTAGACTTTACAGCGTATATTGTTTGTGAAGAGAAGAAGAAATATCATACAGCCATTTATTACCCTAACTAGAAATAAAGAAGCTAGTTAACATAATTCATAAAATATGATCAAGTTCTTAAAACAAAACAAACAAGAGCCTCAGTATAATACCCAACAGGTCTTTCCCAAAAAATCAACTACCACATATATGCAGTTAGTAATAACAGGAGCCTTCATGTAGCAGCCAATTTTTTTAAGAGAAAAAGCGTCCTTGATAAACTATAATGATATCACCATACTGAATATCTCTAGTAATTTTACAAAGCATTTTTCAGTATAGTTCAGATTGCATGATATCATTCACCAAAGAAAATATTGTGATATATCAATTTCAACTTCAAAATTATCAATTTGTTAAGGTAGAACACATGCTCCACACAAGATTTAAATGATGAGCACCTGTTAATGGTGCCACCAAAGAGAAGTACTCGCAATTGTGCATCACTTCCAACATTCATATACTTGGCATCAGGACAATATCTAGATGCCCATTTTCGGAATCTATTAACAGCTGCCTCTTGCTCTCCTTTGGCCACGTCTTCTATGCCTTTAAGATATAACCGATCAACTAACATTCCCTCTGATTCCATTTTGACTAGAAGCTCACCAAATGGCTGCCAATATTCCTGATAGAAATCATACATGTTTTTGTGTAAAACAGGTACACTATCAAGATTCCAAGGCATGTCTGAAAGATGACTTTTTAGGCTCTCATAAAGCTTAAGAGTGCTTCTAGCATCTAAGACAGAGTAACATATCCAAGGTATTCGCTCATCTCTCTGCAGCACATCAACAGGAGCAATGGTAGTCATTTTACCCTCACATCCATCTATCTTCACCTTTTTCTGGCCAAATATAGTTTTCATGGACACCTTACCAATCAAATCCTTTTCATGGTCCAGCTTAGCCCTAGACATTACCTCTCTGTCACCTGTAAGTCCTTCAAGAGAATAACCACCAACCCAGCGCCTGGATGAATCCCACAGCCGTGCCATGTGCATTGTATCAGCATGAAATCCAGAAACCTTAAATCCATAGTTTTGTATAACATGACAGTCAAAGCTATAGTTATGCCAGACCTACAGAATGCACCAATGACTTTGTTACTTCAAAATTTATTTTGAATCCCACGTCACAAACCCAGAAGTAATATGGAGCCATTTTGACTTTATGAAGCTAAAACGCACTTGGATAACCATTTTAAAACTAATTTATACGAAATATTCTTTTAAAGCTTTTTTTGGAAGATACTGTTTTGAATTTCAGAAAAAAAGCATTTCAGCTGCATTTTTTAATATTGTGAGAATAAATAATTTTGAAAGTGAAATGTTTTTACGTTTTCTTTGAATAGGATTTATTTTAAGTATTTCACCTATCAAACTTTTTAAAGCATTCCTGCATTTACACTTCAAAAGAGATTCTGCTCTACCATTCAAACAAAATCAATTATTCTAAACTTTTATAATATTATTCCCACACACAAATCGAATTTTTTAATATCAATTCTTCAAAAATCATTTTTTGTAAAATATAGACCAAGCAGGCCTTAAAAGGTGCACACCAAGAGGAGTGATAGGATTTAAAACATAAAAAGGGTCCACAGTAAGAGAATGTTACCTTTTTGATGGATGAATCTTGAAAAAATTCAGCAAACTTATTAAAGATCTCTTTACCTCCACCATCAAGAACATCTACCCAAATACATGACTTTCCACCTCCAAAATCAGCTTCTGGACCCGAATAAATACTGAAGCATATTATCTCCCCATGATCTACAGGTGTTTCTTGTTTGACATCTATCCTGGCCACCTTTGACGACATTAAAAGTTGGTATATTACATTTCAACATTTATGAAATATCCATGAGGTTCATACTGATACAATAACTAATATGCACTCATTGAAGAAATGGCTTAAGAATACAATATATCACTTCAATGTGTATGATTTAAAAAGGACAAATTCACTGAACTTGACAAGAATCCCGATATGAACACTGCTGCAATCAAGGAACAACCATAATATAGCTAAAAAAGACAAGAACTGTACCTCAGTATCACATGCATGAATGAGATGCCTGTAATTTACTGTAAGCATCTTAGCAACTTCCTCAGCAAGAGAAATATTATTAACAACCAATATGTCTTTATAGATACTACAAAGCCTGCCTCGAAGTATTAATTGTTCAGAATTAGGTGCCCTTTTAACAGATGTTGCACTGGCTTCATCCTTTGCAATTGTCTCCAAATTGCTTTTGTCTTTAACTCTATCAACCTTCTCCTTAAGGATCTTTGATGGAAGTACCTTTAACACAGTGTCCACCCTTTTGGTGTCAAGCAACTCTTTTGAGTTCTTTAATTTAGAATGTTTAACAGAAGGCAAGGGACGTTCATCAAGATCCTGCTGCACATGAGTGTGCTTCACATTCCTAGAAACAGCCTGTTCCTGACCAGTTGAAGTAACCGCATTCGGTGCAACCCTGAACTCATTCTGCAAGTGCATTTCCTTTTTACTGTTAGATAATTTATAACATTCCTGGACCCAGTATTGTGTACAAGGGTTCGTGGGAAATCGAGCCAATCCCATAATCTTAACCTGACTATTAGAGGGATGTAAAGGACTCAACTCTTCTTCACATCTCCTTTCCTCCAACATGCCATATGACATGTCTGAAAATTTCTTAACTGAAATATGTACTGGAGATTTATGGCTATACACCACGTCCTTAAATTTATTCAACTCAAAAGGTGTTCTCTTTATGCAGGAATAACCTTTTCTGAAAGACAATGCACTACGTTGAAGGATATTGTTGGCAATCAGAATTGCTTGAATTTTTCTTCTGCAGGTCATATCATGCAAAGAAAATTAAAAGAAAAAAAAAAGGAACCAATCAACGGAATATAAAAGCATATTTAGCTTTTCAGTTTAGTATGAAGAAGAAACAGTACGAGAACATTCAAGAAAAAAATCTCCCACAGGTGTGAGCTAAAGAAACAATACATATTTTGACTTCTGAAATGTAACAATCAATATTAGAAAATTCCCATCTTCCCGTATATCATATGTGGCAACGTACTCCACATTTGCATATAGTTAATCCCAGGATCATATGCAGTTGCCAGCTTTTATGTCAGATTATGTATCAAACCAGGAAGGTACAAGAACCTTTCCACTATGGAAGTCAACAACTAATACAAACAATTTTAGCTTAGTCTTTATTTGATCCGTAATGCAAGACATAGAATTCCAAATAAAAAAGTGTAGACAAGAGAAAACAATTCGAAGTCCATAGAACCTTAATATCATTTACCCTTCACGATTTAGAGCTTACTCTTCACTTTTTAGTAACTTGCCATTCAATGATGGATTCTTCATTTTAATTTTAACCTTTTAGTCACTAGTTGAAAGCTTAGCAACTAAAAATTTGAAAACTAATATCAAGACACAAGCAACCTTGAGTGAAATGTACATGGTGACCCCCCTTTTCTGGTGTGCAGTGCAAAATCTGCATAACCCTGACGAGTTTTCTATTTTACTTTTAATTTTGTTCAAATCTATACACCATTTAAAGTGAAAACCATGTTCAAGCACTGGTAATACCAGAACCATCCATAAACTGAACATTCACAATCACAAAGTCAGAATGTACAACCTTAAGAGAAAACCCCCTAACAGATCATGACCAAAATGCTTCAGAGGCCATCTTCTGAACACACACAGACACTCCTCAAAACCCTTTCAGAATCAAATCAAACTGCTCCTATACCTTTAATCAATACCTCGCCCATCCCTCTTATCACTTCAGAAACACCAGTAGAAACTAGAGACTCCACAAAACGCCATAAACAATAAACAAAACCATACTAAACAATTCAAACTTAATCCCCTGAAACGCAATATTTCCTATATCAAATGTTCAAACACAAAGAAAAACCAAAACCATCAAAACACAAGAGAGTTCAGCTGAAAACAGTAGTACTCCAGTACTCCATAATAGAAAAGAAAATTCTCCAAAACCATCTAACAAAAGAACCAAAAATAAAACACTGCTCACATACCAACAACAAACAACATAACACCACCACAAAGACAAAAGTGACACCCAATGAAGGAAAAATGAAAACTTTGAAGAAAAAACAACCTGGGGTGTGGTGATTGAGAGGGAGTAAAGAGGGACAGTGAAGAGAGAGCAGCACGGAAGTGGCGGGAACAAGAGGGGCAATATAAAGGGGTGGTCTGAGAAGAGACCCCCATGGCGGCAATCACACCCACAAGCCTCCCCAGCGTTGAGCCCTTGTGTTGGGGCAGTGGCAAAAAGGTAAATAAGAGTGTCAGGGCCTTATTTGGGTTAGAAGAACACAAGTGAGTCTGTGAGTGAAGAGTTTATATGGGAAAAGAGGGCGAAAAGGGTTGCAAGAGAGTGGGAAAGAGAGAGAGAGAGAGAGAGGCCATAAACCCTGAAGCTTTGAAAATTCATGCAAGTGCAGAACAGAGAATGATGGGAAAAAAAATTACTATAAAAGGGAAATAACTTTGGAAAGGGGTCTTTTTTTTTTTTTTGGAGAATTATGCAGAAGCTACGTTCGGTTCGGGTTAGGTTACTAAAGTGCCTGCTGAGTACTAAATATTTTGTCTCGTTCCTAAGATTTATTTATTTGATAGGAATCAACAATATCCCATAATGAGAAATTAGGAACTAAAAATCATTTAAGGAATTAATTTTAAATTTATTTAATACGTACACACACACACACATATATATATATATATATATATATATATATATATATATAAATTTATTTGTACAAAATATAAATCTCATTTATTTTATTAAAATTAAAAGATTTAATTAATAATTTGATCTATATTTATGTTTATAATTTTTGTTTTACTTTTTACTCGATTCATTTCTTATATTTTTAAATAAATTTAATTTGGTCTTATTTATTAATAATGTTACTAATAATGTTAGATTTAACAACATAGCAAAATTTGAAACATAGTTGCTATTTTTTTTGTTTTATAATATATGTTTGGAAACGATGGATTTGAGAGAATTTGAAAAGAAATAAAATAATGTTGTTTGGATTAATAAAAAAATATGAGAAATATAAGAATTTAAAATGAAAATTTATGAAAATTATTGAGTGATGTGATGAATTTGATAAATTAAAAAATGATTTAATTGATAAAACTAGAAAACTACCATTTTATTTTTTATCATAAAAGTAATTTAAAACAAAATACAAATAGTATAAATTATGTTAGGATGAAATTTGAGTTATTATTTAAAAGAAAAAATTAAAATAAATGAAATTATATTAAATTAAAATGGCATTAGTAGAAATTAAGTTGAAATAAAATATTTGTGATTATTTAAATAAATTAACTAATAAATTGAATTCATTAAATTATTTTAACTAATAATAAGAATTATTATTATTATTATTATTATATCTTTACGCAATGTGTAACGTCTCATTTAATCAATAATATAATTAAAGGAAGCGTCACACGAGATAATACAGCAGTGTAGTACTGGAGTTTTAAACTTAACTCCTTACAACCCAAGGCACACCATGATGCCCAAAAAGAAACAAGTTATACAGTTTAATGGAATAGAAATCTAAAAGACAGACAAGTACATAGGTCATAGCCCTAAAGAAAAGCCCAAGAAGAACATGAAGTCCAGCACAAGTAGACTATGCAGCAAAATCATCATCTCTCCCCTGTTGACCACGAGTACCTCTCACATATGCTCCCATCAATAAATTGATGATCATCGCAAAGGTAGAAGAATAACATACAAACAATCAAACAAGCAAAGGGTAAGCTAGAGCCAAAAAGATTTCATCATGCAATCATATATACTTCCACAGTCCAATACACACAGATAATCCAAGCATGTTATAATCTTCCAAATCAATACACTAAGACTCGACTCGACTCATCCGGATACATATAATGTAGTCAGATTCAACGGATGCTTGCACTTGTGGTGGATATCTCTGCTCACCCCCGAGCTAAGTGTTACAAGTGGTACAATGTCTCAATCCCCATGCAAGGTTAGCCCTTAATGAGTTTCAGGCCTCCTGCTACTCTCACCATAAGAGTCAGTCCGCTCTAAGTGAGACTAACTGACTCCTTAGAGTGTCAGGATGCAACCTTACATTGAATCCTTACCAAATTATATAGATGGGACACCATCATGAACTCCCACTAATATGGGTCATGGAATTACGTCCCAACCACTGAAGCACCACCATGAGGTCTCACCTAGAGGCTCGTGGAATTACGCACTGACATAGACCAATCATACTCAATCAATCAAGTATTATTTATCATGCACATAACTCTCATGTCAACCTTTATAACCAAATCCACATTCATATTCCATGTTGAATCCATTCCAACTCATCCTTCCCAATCCATGAATATAGAATTTCACCTCATACCAATACCATGCCATTTTGATACCAACCATTTCATTGAAATCACATGTCAAGATTTATCCAAGTTCATCATTCACAATCCATGAATCACATCACTCATGCAAATTCATTCATCTCATACTTTATAAATGCATACCAAGACATACATATATCACAAAATAGTATTCATCCCAAATAAATGAGTGCCAACATTTAAGTACCTGCAATTCCATACAATCAAGCACAACCCACAACCATAATTCTTACACCAAAATTCCTAAGAAAATTTATTATCACAAAACCAAAAATCATTGCAGTAATGCGTGACACATTTCTCAAGCTACAGACATCTAATCGATGATCCAATCGGTCAAATCATAAAATAGCATGTTATGAACCAAATGTAAAAATTTGAGCTCACTTCAACGGTTAATGAGTCGGGAAAGTCAATTTTACTAAAATTGCGCATATCAAAAAAATGACACAATCGCCCAGCGACCTAGGGCACTCGCCCAACGACTGCGCGACGCATCAAAATACGAGAAATAACGTCAAATATCACAGTTTTATGATATTTGAACCCTAACTCAAAAATATACCAAAAACTAATGTTTTTCCCAATCTTTTCTCATATTTCACAAAACATTAATCGTAGAAAATATAAATAACATGAAATCCTAACTCCCCTTACCTGGAAAGGGGTTAGTAGAGGACTTCGACACCCGAACTATGATGAACAGTAGCTCAAGCAATAGCTTCGAGGGCTGCAAAACAGTGAAACAAGCTTAAAATGAGTTCATTAAGACAACCCTAGTTGGAACTACGAAGAATGAATATAATGGAGCAAGAGCATGAGTTGGAAGTTGACTTACGAAGAGTAAAGAACTGGTCTGAGTTCACTTGATGAGAAAAAATGGCTGAACCCTAGCAGAGTTTCACAACTGCTCAAATAGGAAGTAAGAGAGAACTATTTTTCTAAAATGATACGAATGAGCGGGTTAGGGCAGGTCTTGGGTCATTTAGCTCCCTATGGGCCAACCCTTAGGCCCATTAGACCTTGGGGCAGCCCTTAAAGATTGGGGCTGAAATAAGATGGCTTTACACAATGGAGTGTGAACTTTATTGATCGGGATGTTTAGCATATATACTTTGTGTAAATATTGCATACTCGATGTATGGTTAAAAAATCTGATTAAGTGTAATAAGATTTCAATGATTTAAGTATATGGAAATTGAGAAATTTATTCTTTTATACTTTTCTCTAGTTTAGAGTTATTATTATAGGAGATGTTCGTTAACTTAAAAGTTTTAATAGTGAAACTTTCTAAAATCATTAACACAAAAAAGGTCTTTTATGTCCGGTGTTTTTTGCTTTTCTTGTCTGGTTTAAGTCAGACATAGTAACAGTAGTCGTAAATTTACGTCTGACTATGCATTAACAGACGTAAATTTACGTTTGGTATATAATGTTAAACGTAAATTTTTACGCATGATTTTGGCATTGTCAGCCCACCACGCGAAACGCAAAAACAACTGTAGCCCATTCGTACGCCAAATCTGCACCAACCATCGTAGGTCCTCCACGAAGTCACCACGCAACCACGATGCGGTCGTCAGAGCACCACCACCTATATAGGAGCAGATCGCGCTTCATTGCACAGATCAACCATTAGCCACAACGAGAACTTGCCGAAGTCTATCCACTTCCCGCAACACTCCATCTTGCCAAAAACGAAGATGCCAACCACACCGCAGATTCATCGCCAAACTGCCGCTGAAAAAGCACACGAGAGGCACCGCACCAGGAACAAACACCCTCTGGGACATCGCCAACCACACTCTTCCGTCGTTGCACTTTGACCAAACCCTCGTCGTTGTATATGCAGAAAATTGAGGGTTTCAACGTAAATAGAGGTGCATCAAAACGAATCAAAAGAGAAACAAGTCTCTCAACAATCAATCACGCGATGAAATAGTGGTATAGTCGCGAAACCACAAATTCGTTTTCTTGCATAGTCGCGGCGTTATGAGGAAGAAAATTAGGGATTTATGTTTTAACATTTACGTCTGACTGCATTTACGTCTGACGCGGAACAGTCAGACGTAAATTTACGTCTGATGGGACAAATCAAACGTAAATTTATGTTTGACTCTAGTGCGTCAAACGTAAATTTACGTGCGACGTATGCAATCAAACGTAAAAAATGAAATTTACGTCTGACCCTAAGGCGCTAGACGTAAGTAATTGATAACTTATTTACAAGTTTGTCATCCGTCATTTTTTATGTCTGATTTTAGTGGGTCAGACGTAAAATCGCAGACATAAAATGTCTATTTTGTGTTAGTGAATGTTTCTCAATATATTACTATTGGGAGACAATATATTATCTCTCTCTTCCTTATGACTCCGACTCCTAAAAGCACACTCCTTTAATTTACATCTTTCATTTTAAACTTAGATCCAAAAAATAAGTTTGTTCTTGAAACTATACCATTGCATATGCAAAAAGTTAACATGTCATCAAATATAAGCATATAATATCACTCGCCTCTTTAGATTTAGTATACACACATTTATCAAGTTTTTCATATCATTGTTTTGGTGTCTGTTTTAACCTATGCATGGATTTCAAAAAATTGCATACTTTGTGCTTTTGACCAAGAACTGCAAATCTTAGGTTGAGTCATGTAAATCTCTTTTTTATAGTTTATTTTTAATTTTTTTTTACATCCATTTGGTGAATAAGTAACTTATGAATGGATGCTAAATCTACCATGACTTGGATAAAGGAAATCATGGTAATATATAGGGGGCATAAATATCAAATTAATTGATGTTAGGTCTTTTAGTGAAACTTTTGGCTACTAATCTTGCTTTATATTTTTCTAAAGGTCCATCAAGATGATATTTTTTCTTAAAGATCCATTTACAAATAATGATTTTTACTTCTTTAAGCAAATTTACTTAAGTTTGAGTTTTATTTTTCTTAATAAAATCACTTTAAGTCCTAATAGCCTTAATATTTTTTTTCTTTTGTCTTTTACTTCTCTTCAAATCTTCATGCATGACTTCAATAACAATTTCTATAAGTTGTTCAAATGTCTCATTAACCTTTGAAGGGAATATATACTCAAATAACTCAACATTTTTAGTCTCTATTCTATTATAATATTATGGTCAATTGCATCACTTTTAAGAATAATAAACTTATATGCAACATTGTGTTATTCAAAACCTAAGAACACGAAATCAAAAGCTTTTGAATTTATTTTTCTTTTCTTGGGATTATGTAACATTAGCTTGACACCTTCACACCCTTAAATGTTTAAAAATAGGTTGGTAACTTTTCTACAACTCATAGAGTGATGTACCATTTTTATTATGTTGTGTGTCCTATTTTCAAAAATATGTTGTAGGAAAAACTTCTTACCAAAAAGTTATCAAGAGCATTAAAACTAATAAACATAACTTTTTATCATTTCTTTGATATTCTTTTTTTCTCTCAATTAATCCATTGTATTTAAGTGAATATAAAATTATTATTTCATGAATAATATCTTCTTTTAACATAGTAGTCATTGAACATAACATATTCTTCACCCAAATCAGACTTGATATTTTATAATTTTTTGATTTAATTGATTTTCACTTTTGTTTCATAAGTTAAAAATAAATCAAACATTTCATCCTTATATTTGATTAAGTATATTTTAATGTGTTTAGAATAATTATCTATAAAAGGTACATAATAATATGTTTACCACTTTTAAACGTGGTTTATTTGAAATTAGGAAGATCAATAAAATTTAAACTAATAAGTTTAGTGACATTCTACAAAATCACATGTTTTCTTAGTTAATTTAGATTTTACACGTATATAACTTCTCTTACTTTGGTCATGCATATTAATTGATTTAAATTGTTAAACAAATATCTAGGTAAAAGTTCATTAGCAACTTTGGAAAGTTGTATCACAAACAGACCTTGACCGCAATATGTTTTTCTCACAAATGCATTTTTTTTTTCAAAACAACCTTGTCAAACTCTAGGACACTTTAACCCTAACCTTTCTCAATAAAGCTATAGAGATTAAATTAACTTTAATTAAGGACACGTGTAACACATCACTTAAAGCTAAAGTATTTATAGATGTGAGTTTTAAAAGAACTTTTGCCTTTCCTAAAATGAAGTTGTCCAAAGATCACCAAGATATATTAGTATTTTTTTTTTCTATCCCTCACACTAGCTTAGGAGAGGTGCCCAAATTTTTTGTTGCATATATATATGGTAGTCCCAAATTCTATTATCTTTTATCTCACATTGGTTACAATGTTTGCTTGACAAATGACCACAACAATTATATTTTCTCTTTTCACTGAATTTTTCTTAAAAGACAGTTGTTTTTTTCTCTATGTTTGCGTTATGGTCTATAATGACCTAATTTTTTCACAAACAAAACAAGTTCCTTTTTTTTCTTGAAGTTGAGGCTAGATGTATTAGGATGAGATTATTTTAATTTATTTTTCTCCTTATTATTATGTTTTTTAACATATAATTTTTTAATTAGTTTCTTCTACCACGTATGCACCAGTACATAAAAGGATTTTGGCATTGATTGTTTTGGTTATTATATCTCGGTTCAATAATCGAGGCATATATTTGGACGAGGTAGAAAGGAATGAGTTTTTGGTTTAAGTTATCAACCAGCCATAAACTTCAATCTTAGGTCTCGATTCTAAAGAACCGAAGCATAAAACCATTAATAAATAAATATAAAAAAAAGTCTAAGAAAGTTGAGCAACAATGAAAATGGAGGAGGGTGCAATGTTAGACACGTTTTGAGAGATAATGAATCACACCACAATGCAAGGGTACCTAGACACCAATGACCGCAAAAAGAAAAAAAAAACTCAAACTTTACAAAAAAAGAACCCAAGAAAGACATGAACTTCAACAAAAATGTAATAAAAATCGAAACAAACACTTACTAGAGTTAGATGTTGAGTGGCGACGTGGTGGAAAAGTATTTGATGCCTAAACCTATGTATAAAATAAAATAATTAAAAAAAATAGTGACAATTTTGAAATTTTAGCAAACTTATAAGCCTTAGTTATGAAACAACCGAAATATATAACATGTATATGCCTCGGTTTTCTAACAACTGAGGCCTAAACTTCTCCGTAAAATAAAATATTTTTAAAAAAAGTGGCAATTTTGAAATTTTAGCAAACTTATAGGAATTGATTATGAAAAAATCGAAGCATATAACATGTATAGGTCTCGGTTCTGGACCAACCGAGACTTACACCTTTACGCTAAAATAAAGTAATTAAAAAAAGGAAAATTTTGAAATTTTCTCAAATTATATATAGGCTTTGATTGTTTTGGAACCGAAGCATATGGTCGAATAAGCTTCAGTTATGCCAACAACCAAAACTTATAAGTTCACAAAATTTCATAATTGCCACTGCAATTTTATATACTTCATTTTCTTTAAAATCGAAGCATATCACCGAGTTAAAAAGCCAAAAATGTATTAATGATGCTTTAGCAATATAACAAAAACATTTGATTGTGTTGCTTCAGTTGTTTCTTGTAGTCGATCCAAGTTTGAGCAAGTTTCCCTATAAGCAGTTCTAAAATGAATTCAAGAAATAATGCAACATTTTGGAGACGTGTTTTGCAGATGTCAAGAATCAATTTTGGATATGCTAAGTGAAAACAACTTTGTACATGTCTAACAAAATGATTTTGTCATCATCACATGGTTTGAATAAAGAACATGTTCGTCGTATGATATTCAGATTGTAGAAAAATATGTTGGGTTTAAATAAAGTTAAATGAATTAGTGAAGTCTTAATAGTAGTTAATGAGTTTGTTGTTATGTATAACTAATGAGTTAACTATTATAAGTGGTTAATGTACTAACCGTTGTGAGTAGTTAATATACTAGTCGTTTATAGCTGTTATGAGTATAACGAATTAAAAAATGAATCTAAAAATTATATTGTTCATTGTATGAAAAACAACAACACAAGAGTTGAATAAAATTTTTTTCACTAGTGAAATTTGTTGTCTACAAGATACCGCTAAAGACACGAACAAAATGTTTTCCGAGGTGTAGTTTAGCACTATTCATAACGACTTATATGTGATATATCGTTTTTATTTTTGTAATATTGATAAGGCAAGTAAGAATAAAAAGAAAGCAAGTAATAAGTCATTTGATATGAGAACTTTTTTTAACATGTACCCATAAAATTTTACATGTTTGATAGTTACTTGTTTTTTTTTAAAATATATGTTTTATTTTTAATTGTATTTTCAAAATAACAAATTAATGGTCAATTTATTTGGAAACTATGTATAATTTTGTTCTTTATAATTTATACCTAAAAAACCAGTTTTGTTTCCTACATAAACCAACTAACTATTTGGATTTATTGTTGAAGAATAACTAATGGTCAATTATAACAAGCATATAGTAAAGAAAATCTATTTACTAGATTATCACAAGATTAATATTAAAGCAAAAAAAAAAAAGTCTAATGGTAACTTATAAATTATACTGTATTCAACAATAAATTCATATAGTAATGGCATTTCAAAATAAAATTTCTAAAATAATTGCAAATGACTAATAATATACAAAATATATTTATATATTTAAATCTAAACTAGATGAACTTAATGACAGGATGACTCATCCAACTAAATTGCAAAAATTTAAAATTTACAAATCACAACATCAAATTTACAAATCTAAGAGTGATACTTGAAAATAAACTAACTTCTCTTGCACGTAGTCATTTATTTCAATTAAGTAATATCAGCTAAAGTACGAATTTACTCAAAATTTAAGGACTCAGAGCAAGTATGCAAACATAATAAAATTTCATTATATGATAAGTTGAGTTGAGATGATTACTTTTCTCAATTTGATTATACCAAAATTGATAATAAAATCATACAAAAAAAATATACAAATAAAGAATGTATAGAATAAATAGAATTTTGTTTGAAAATCTGATCGAACATAAATGTTTCTTAACTCTTAACCTAATGCGAGGTGCAATCAGATTCTAAACAAGATGAATATTAAAAATAAAATTTTGGAGAAAGTAAGAGAAGAGAAACAAATTGTCACTAACACAAAAAAAAAAATTAACGTCCGATATTTTCGATCTTTGATGTCTGTCCAAACACCGACGTCAGAGTGAATGACGTCAAAATAACATCAAAAACTAGAGTAGGCGTCAATTAACGCAAGGACAGAAGAGTCTGACGTTATCCAACGTCAGATCAAAAGGGAGTAGACGTCAATTTACGTGTTGAATGGTGTGAAAAAACAACATTGTTTGACATCTGGTGGTACCCAACCAGACGTCAAATAACGTCGGAGCTTGCCTTAGCCGACGTTATTTGAGTCTGTCGACGCACCACCAGACGTTAAATAGTGTTGTTTTTTTTTTTTTGGTAAAGTTTGGTTTACAACATTCCCACACCTAAAAATCAGAAAAATTTCATAAAAGTTTCATAATATTTTCAACACATTTATGGACTTACAATTATATCTAATAACACTTAAGTATTCTAAACTAATACAAATAACACCAAACTAAAAGTTTCAACATGAAATTTTTGTCCAACAAATTTTTTGAAAAGAGTTCTAATTCTGGTGGTATTAACTCCATCTTTCCAATAGACAGAAGATCGACCTTGGTCCACAATGACTTTGTCCATGTACCTACAAGAAGATAATTAGGTATAATATTAAAAGGTATCAATTCCTTGCTTTAAATATGAAATACAATAAAAAATCTTACATGCACCATAGTTGTATGACTAAAATAAAGATTTAGAAAAGTTTGACGTTAAAAGCTTTATAAATTGTAAAATTAACCTACTAAGAATAT
The DNA here is from genome assembly GCF_037176805.1 of Vigna unguiculata. NCBI lineage: Eukaryota > Viridiplantae > Streptophyta > Magnoliopsida > Fabales > Fabaceae > Vigna > Vigna unguiculata. The sequence continues at coordinate 32,233,791 of NC_140797.1, forward strand.
GATGTCATAATACCTTTGGTGTGCTAAAGTATGACATGATCAATGCTTTAGGCCAAGCTATAGATACAATAAATATAATTTTATTTCCTAATTTTACAAATATTATTATAAAATTTCAAATAAAAAAAATAGTTTAAGATTAAAACTATAATGACAAATAAAAGAATACAAACAATTATATACATACAATGAACAAGAGATAACAAGCAAATGAAAGAAATGAAAAACTAACCTCTTGTACCAAATTGAAAGACGAACTTGGAGAGGGAGGCTAAGGTCTCCGCACACTACTGGCCAAATGGGGACGAAGAACAAATGGGACGAATCTCAAAACGCTGGAAATGGGTATGAAAACGCAAAATATTCAGTTCAAAATGCCTAAAATCAATTAACAATCAAATCACAATAAGTTTGGTGGTCAAAAACGTTCGAAACTCACATAGAGGAGGTCAAAATGGTGGTTGCCGATGGGGAACAATTGCGAAAACAATCACTATTGGAAAATGGGCTAATAATGACAGGTAAAACGAGCTTACTATGACAAGTATTCTGGTGTCATAATTTCAGGAGTTATAGAAAATGCATACTTTTTATGATACTGCAGAAACCTGTCATAGTAAGTTAGACTTACTATGATAAGTGTCCGATTAACAATCATAATAAGTCTAACTTACCACTGCACAAGTTGACGATGTTGGGACAAACAGTGAACTTACTATAACATTTTTTTGTTAAACCTATCATAATAAGTCCAACTTACTATGACAGGTAATAAAAGTACGTCATAATAAGTCCAAATTACTATGATAGGCAGTGCAAACTACGTCATAGTAAGTAAGATTTTTTTTTTATGATTTTTCTATTTTACCATTTTCCTTTCCATTCAATTCACCTGCAAATAACTTTCATGTCACCAGACCAAACAATTCTAAACCAAACCAATTCCATACATTTAAGTTGTCTAAACAAACTCAAAAATTGAAATTGTATATAATAAACCTACAACCTTGACAACTTTTACAAATACTCTAAAAAAGAGTGTAAGTATTATAAAACTAAGCTTTCTACAAGTTATCAACAACACTCAAAAAAAGAAAGCCCACTTGGTTCTAATTTCTTCCACCTCTCTCCCTTCCAATGAGGATAAATCATTAAATATCTACAAAAAGCATAATGAAGTTAAACAATATTGTAATTAACAATTACATAAGTATTTAGTCAGTTTTTTGTTACCTTATTCCATGGGTTAGTAATGTTTGTACATATAATCGTGTGCATGCGTTTCATGACGTAATACCCACACTCATAACTCCCCAATTGACGTTGACACTGTAAATCAAATACAAAGAATTATAATATGTTTTACATTAGAACTTAAATGGTAGTCAGACATATAAATTACGTTAGGTGTAATTATTTGCATCTTCTTCCTAGATATAGATGGAACACCCCTCAACCTTGAATGAACCTACAAAAAGTAAACATTCATTAAATCATATTAATCATACTGGAAGGAAATAAAATAGAATAAAAAACTTACGCCTCTAATATATTTTTGATGGACAATGTGTTAGCTTTCTTGTACAACGAACATAATAGAACTACAAGAGAATGATTAGGAAGAATAGCTAGCAACTGCCAATGACCCCTACAAGTTGGAATAATATTAATAAAAAAAATAAGTTCTAAATTAGTTACCTATAATTCAAGAATTGTGTACTTACTTATGCAAATAAGGTGCTAAATACACCTCTTTGCCAGCTTTTCCAAATATCTCTGTTAAGTATTTTTTGCACCTCTTCTGATCTATTTCCTACACTCTGAATGATAATTGGGTCAAGAAATCCATAAATATTAGCATTCTTCTTCTCGATGCATAGGTGATACAAATACCTTCAATATCAACAAATAAAGTTAGAATGAATTATTGAATACAATATTAAACTATTTTTATGGTTAATGAAGGCTTACTTACAAATTCCAAACTTGTAGAACTGTTGCGGATAGGAGATCATTACCAATCACAATTTCACAAATATCCTTATGACATACAAAAAAGGGGTGGCACCAATCTTGCCAGTCAATTCAGGAGGCATATCTAACTGGACAGTTTTATTCCCCATTATCACTACCGCTGCACCGAGTTGTTGGAGAGGAGACAATAGTGGCTGTGAAGGTGTAACAATGTTTGCATTCTTAGAACCCTCCTACATTTAAATAAAATTAGTAGAATAATATATCCATCCAATTACAACAAATACTTACATAAATAAAGCAAATATGAAAACCAACACTTACTAAAATTGGTTTTGCCAATCAAGCTGGCCAAATGATAAAATTCCCTGGAGCACTAGAGAATGTAAAGATAATAACTGACCTGAAGTTTGAGATTACTACGAAAGAAACTTTTTCTCAAATGTCGAATTCACATTGGTAGGAGCACTTGATTTGGATGATAGCCACATATACTATTAATTCAAAAAGTAACTGATTTAGATTAAAAGTAAAGTAACCAATAATAAATTGAACAGACATGGTTCTAACAGTCTAACAAACAATGCTCAAGTTCTTTTTTGAAAAAAAAAATGGATCTACGTTATAATTTGAAACTCATTGAAAAGTCATGAGATAAAAGAAATAAGGGAGGTTGGCTGCTATGAATGCCATTTCTCAGGAATTAGAAACAGAACAACATAATGTCAGATAAAACATATCTCACTCATTCCAAAGCAAAACCATAGCCCAACACAAATGTGCAAACTAAGTGAAGAAAAAAGGGAAAACCTATCCAAAGGAGGCTGAATCACCAACGTGGCAACCAGGAACAGTGCGTGAACGGAGGGCGAACGACGCGCGGACAACTCGCGGAAGGCGCGCGAGCAGTGCGGACGGCGCAAACGGCGTGTGAATAGTGCGAACAGCGTGCGGAGGGCGAGTGGACGGTGAGCAAATGGCATGAGAACGCTATGCGAATGATTGTTTTGAGAAAGAAACTATGGTTCTGAATTTTGGAGAAAATGGAGACGAGAAAGAGAAAGATAAAAGAGGGAAGGAAAAAATTAGGGATTTGAAGATGTGATGACAAGTTTCTCTAAATCTGTCATAATATATATTTTTAACATAATTTCAATTTTGTCACCGTGCCCATCTACTATGATAGGTCCTCTGCACTTGTCATAATAAATTTTCCCTTCTCACTTATTATGATAGATTCCTTTTTATCAGTCATAATAACTGTTACTTTTATTACAAAAATGTCACCGGTCAACTTATTATGATAGGTGGATTATACCTGTCATAATAAGTCGTCATAGATTCTCCTTTTTTTCACTAGTGAATGGTGGTGCGAGGAAACAATATAGGGTTTCTGCGTTTCGCGCAGAGATAAATAAAAATTAACATCGAGAGTGAGGGGGCTGACGTTAAGTGACGTTGGGGTATCAATGGTCTGTCGTCCTTTTTTAAATAATGTCGAAGTTTTGGGGGCAAACGTTAAATTACGTCTGATCTGGAACGAGCATACATTAAATTACGTATGATTTAGAATGAGTAGACATTAAAAAAAATATCATAATTTATAAAAATGTCATCGATCATTTTTAACATTAGTTTTTTTTTTTTTTGAGTAAACATTATACAGACGACGTTATGAGTTTTTTGTGTCAGTGCATGAAAGAAAAGAGATACCATTACATATAATCATTATATAAAGAAAAAATGTTAACATACCCCTTTGAATCTTTTTATACTTACTAAAAAGACTATTATATTTATTTTTCTACTTCATTCATTTTAATCTTAAAATAAAATATATTTTTTTTGTTAGTAAAGTAGAAAAGCCTCGTATAAAACTCGTATAAAACTAGTGGAAATACCATTATCGTACCTCAACATCTGATTTTCTTTTTAAATTAAAATAATACACTTTAAAAAAGTACATAATTTCAAAAGAATGATTTAAAATTAAACAAAAATGTGTTATATATTTGGAAACACGGAAAGAGAATTTGAACGCATTTTATTAAATATTGTTTTATCTATTAATAGATAAAATTATATAATCTATTACATATTAAGAAAATAAGATATTATCAAAATTATTACATTATCTATCTTCTTTTATTAACAAGTGTTACAACAAATAATTTTTTCGTCATTTTAAAACTCTGGTATAAAAGGATCCAGTTTCAAATCCTACAAAAGTCAATTTAATTTTATTTTTTCATTTATTTATGAAATTTCAACTATAATATTAATTATAACTAATATTATTATTTATAATATTTTTATAAGTATTATTATTTGCAATTATTAATAATAATATTATTATAAATATTATTAGTAGTAATAGTAGTATAATTATAAGAAATATTAATATTATTACAATAATACTAATACTAAGTAATATTATTATTTGTAATATTTTATAATCATAAATATTATTTATAGTAATAGTAATAAAATTATAAGCAATATTAGTATTATTACAATAATAATAAGTAATGTTATTATTTGTAATATTTTATTAGTATTATTTGTAATAATAAGTAATAAAAAACATTATCTTACTAAATACTTTTGGTACATATATTTTTAATCTTTTAAAATTTTTATAATTTATTTATATTAATATTATTATTATTAGTATTTTTAATGGTTAAATAATATAATAATAATTATTATATTATTATTCTGAAAATATTTGAAATAATTTTTTTTTATTTATAATTATTTTGTAAAATGAATTAATTACACCATATTGTGATACAAATTTTATTTAATATATCTAAAACTGTTATTAAGATCGTACCACTTAAATTTACTATTTCATTACTTTAATAATAACATCTATAATAATATAATCTAATTTTAATGATATTTATTATTTTATTTTTATGTTATTATTATTATTATTATTATTATTATTATTATAATCTGTAACACCCCAAACGGATATTATTAGATAAAACTGATTTTTCACGAAATATACTTTAAGAAAATCAAACATTACTATAAATTCCCAAGCGCGGGAAATTTCAAACTTGTCTCGCTATAATCCATTCGTACTGTCTCATCTTTATTACAAGTTCATAATGGATAAAACATCATAATGTCTATTGCAAAAGGTAGGAAAGCATAGCATAAAGAAAATCCCTCATCGGTAGCCCCGCTCTGTTGCTAAGCATCAGCATGATCACCTGAATTCATGTCTGCCCCCACGTAACAAGTCACGTGATTATCGCCAAACACAAACACACAAACAAGCAAGGGTGAGCTGAGAAAGAAAAATTATACAATTAATAAGATAATAAGAATTGACTCTCACCCAATCTAACTTAGTCAATTTGAGTTTATTGACCTTTTTATAACATTATACCCCAATCTCATAACCTATATGAGAAAGATCCATTCACAACCTTGGTCCTTAGGGATTATCATGCTCCCACGAACCTACCCGCTCGTGGTCCAACTCTACGGACCTCCCCGCCCGTAGTCCAACTCTACGAACCTGCCCGCTCGTAGTCCAACATGCGTGAACACCTACTATGAACCTCCCCGCTCATAGTAGCCTCAAGTGTGAGCATGGAACATACGAACCTCCCCGCTCGTATCCCCATACAAGAGTACAAAAGATACAAACCTCCCCGCTCGCATCAATCACGCATCTCAATCTCCGTTACAAACCTCCCCGCTCGTAACTAATCCAGCATATCCCTGACCAAGCCATCAAACACACCTATGCAAATCTATTTCCAATGGACCCATGCCCCTTTCACTATCGTCTAACGTTGCCTAAGCGCCGCCAGACAAAATTATGCTAGAAGTATATATATATATATATATATATATATATATATATATATATATATATATATAGGTATGCATTCATCAATCAAGGCCATACCAACACCTAAGGAAGATTAAGCATCCAATACTAGTCATACTCTTAAGAAATTCAAACCAACAATCATATCAATGCATCGGGAAAATCCTTATAAAACCCAAGCATAATAAAAATTAAAGTATCAACACCACGAAACATAAAATGTTGTCACCACGTAACCCAGGTTAATAGCAAACTAAAGTTCCGCACCTGAACCATATAAATAAAGCAAATTCCTACCCATAATTTTGATGTTCTTCGATTATAAAATTTGTGTTACATATCCTTAACCTGTAAAAGTTCATTCACATAAATAAGGTATTATTTATACATAAATTCACATCTATATGAATCAAAGTTACCAAGTATACAAATATACAAAATATAACATGTGGCTTCCTTCATTCGTATAATATAAATTATTGTAATAAATAGGATATATCATATCCTAGGAATAATATAAAATATTATTATCTACATTTTTCTCATGTACCATTTTTTTTCCAACAAAATTATATTTAAAACACCAAAACCCAAATTACTAAGCCAACAAAAATTAAAGTTTTACACTCCTAATAAATTATAATAACTCAACTGGAAATGCCTAACCGTAACCAGAATATTTTAACTTTTACAAAATACATATAATATTAATATTTCAAGAAAACCTATATCACCTAAAATCTAAGAATCTATTACATTTTACTAGCCTGTAAATGAAAGAGAGTATAATTGCAATTGAATTTATGGTTTAATTACTCGGATGGTACCCACTTTGGTAGGAGTGTGTCAATTTGGTACCCGCCGAAAAAAAAGTGTCAATTGCATCCCCACTTTTGAAAAAGTGCATCAATCAGGTCCCTTTCAGAAAAAAATAATTAACGCCGTTAACGGCAGGACACGTGTCACTCTCACGTTTTTTTAATATTTTTTAATTTTTATTTTAATTTTTTTTATTTTTTTTTTAAAATTTTTTTTTTAATTTTTTTTTTTGTAAAATTTTGTTGTTGCCACGTGTCAAGTCCCTGTTTTGACACGTGGCAATGTCAGTGCCACGTGGCAAGATAATGCCACGTGTGATAACTGTTATTGTACTGATTTCAATTTAGTACCCATATATACCTAATTGTTTCAATTTAGTCCCCATTTTTGTGCCTTTGGTTCAATTTTGTCCCAATTTTTTTTAATAATTGAATTATATTTTTTAATTCATTTTTTTATAAGATTAATACTAATTAAGTATAAATATTTTTACAAAATTAAGTACTTATATTTATCTTAAAATTTAGTGGTCAAAGAATACATGGACAAGATATGGGTTAATAATATAAAATAACATAATATGCTAAAAAGTTTTTTTTAATAAAAAAATATTAGTATAACATTTATACAAATAATATATTTGGTCTTGAATTGGACAGAAACAATATTGTTTTAATTTGAAAAAAAAAAGTAGATGATTATATTGTTCTATTAGTATAACATTTTTTGTACAACTAAATTTTAATATAAATATCAGAGTACTTAATTTCGTAAAAATATTTATACTTAATTAGTATTAATCTTATAAAAAAATGACTTAAAAATCTTCTTCAATTATTTAAAAAAATTGGGATAAAATTGAACCAAAGGCACAAAAGTGGGGACTAAATTGAAACAATCCGGTATATATGGGTACTAAATTGAAATCAGTACAATAACAGTTGTCACACGTGGCATTATCTTGCCACGTGGCATTGACATTGCCACGTGTCAAAATAGGGACTTGACACGTGGCAACAAAAAAATTTTACAAAAAAATTTTTTAAAAAAAATTAAAAAAAAAAATAATAAAATTAAAAATTAAAAAATATTAAAAAAACGTGAGAGTGACACGTGTCCTGCCGTTAACAGCGTTAATTATTTTTTTCTGAAAGGGACCTGATTGATGCACTTTTTCAAAAGTGGGGACGCAATTGACACTTTTTTTTCGGCGGGTACCAAATTGACACACTCCTACTAAAGTGGGTACCAAATTAATATTTCAAGAAAACCTATATCACCTAAAATCTAAGAATCTATTACATTTTACTAGCCTGTAAATGAAAGAGAGTATAATTGCAATTGAATTTATCTATCCTTGTACACAGAATAAACAACCAATAATATACATACGTTGTAATCTGTATAAAGTATTATAATTGATACATTCAACTACTAATTCATAAATAATAGTAAAAGTAACTAAATCTATGAAAAATCCTTTTTATCGTCATCACAAACAAAATGTAATAACAAAACTCAAACCCAGCCCATTGCATTTTCTACCAATACAATAATACACTGAATGTTCATACATAATAAAATATCATGCTCCAATATACTAATTACATAACAAACACCAAACCTCTTATTCACATTAACTTAAACCATAATAGAATAAACTAAAAATACTTCCAGCTTAAATATTTTTGACATTTTATAAGAACTCAACCCATAATTACCAACCCCACCAAAATATTGCCACCTCGTCGAGTATTAGGAAAGACCAAATCACAACTATAATGATAAAATCAAGGTTGAAGTTTCGTTGCCAACACCCAAAAGAATTCACTGTAATAGCCAAAATCCTCTAAAAGCATAAATCAATATACATTTTATATCTCGTCGTTATTGCACAATAACTTTGATTCACAGAAAATGATACATTATCATACCATATAATATCTTAAACACAATATATCAAATATTTCCTTATACCAGCAATGTATTTCTCATAATAACAATACCGAAAATAGTAATAGTTTTAGGATTGCACAAGATAACTGGGAGATAAACAATTAAGAAAAATTAATCAGCTCCCCTTACTTAGTTTTGTTGCTCCTAGTGTACTCTCCCTCAATTATAAATTTTTGTTTCTCTCTGCCTTTCTTTGCTGCCACACTATATGACTCTCTGCTTTCTCACTCTCTCTCTTCTCTCTCTCCCCCCAACTTCAGCCCAAAAATAAATAATACCCATAATAAAACGAAATTTATTTAAATTCAAGGTTTTATGACCATTATTTTGGATTACTACCCCAACTGCTACCTCTCTGGTTTCTCGGAATTTCTACAGTTTCTAGATTTTTCCATCACTTAGCAAAAATATAAAAATATAAATAGCCTACTTACTGTAGTCAAGATTCAAACCTACAACCTCCCAATCCATCAAACACATGCACACCAACAAACCATCCCATTATTCTTGTTAATTCACACATTCATATAAGGTTAAATCATGTTTCCGCATTCATAATATTTTGGTAATATAAAACACAACTAAAATCACACTAATGGCACACACTAAACTTGAACCCAAGTCCTCCCAACATAACCAAGTACTCTAAACCCTTTAAGTTATCATTGTTTCTTGTCTAAGGTTTATCAAAGAACTCTCTTAAGGTATTCTCAATCCCCTCATTTCTTTATTCCATTACTTATTAATTTTCATAAATTTCCTGGATCTCACATAATCAATCATAACTATAATTATTATTACTATTATCAACTCTAATTAGGGATGACAAAAATTATCATGCACGCAGTCCGCGGATAAAATCAATTGTGGGTACTTAGTACCCGCGGGTAGAAGGTAGCGAGTATTTTAATACTCGCTTATAAACGGGTCGGGTGCGGGTATCATACTACATATACCTTATACATGCAAGTACAAAAAATTAAATTAAATTTTAATTTATATTTTATTAAATTAAATTTAATTAAAATTATATTTTATTAGCTTAAATTTAATTAAAATTAAAATCTAATGTAATTTATATTTTATTTTTCTTTTTTATAATTTATTTTAAAAAAATTAGAAAAAATATATATTTTTAAGTATTCTTGGATATGCAGGTATTCACGGGTACCTACAGGTTTTAAAAGAATATGCGTATATTTATTAAGGGAGTATCCAACAGGTAAACGAGTGGGTAAAGGGTGAATTTATTTTATTGCGGGTCGAGTTGTGAGTAGGTACTATCCATACCCGATATGACCCATTGTCATCCCTAAATCTACCTTTAATTATAATAATAATTATTATTGTTATTATTATTAACTATAATTATTATTATCATTATTGTTATCAACTATCATTATTACTATCGATTATAAGCTATAATGCACGGATACGATACGAGTACCGGATACGACACGTATCCAATACGTTGATACATCTATTTTGACAATAATAGGATATGACACATGTTAGATATGTGGTATATGAATATTTAAAATTTTACAATAATTCTTAAAAATATAACAAATATGTGATTGTTATTGTCTGAATCCAAAATAAAAGTATATGTACTAAAGTTGTCAACATAAAAAATATAAATTATTGTCATCATAAAAGTATCACTACAAGAAAACTCTTAAATAATGATCAATTTTAGTAACCATAAACATGTTAGAGACCAATCTCCTAATTAGAAAACAAGTTAGAGATCAATTATTTTGGTAGTCAAAACCTTGGCATTAATATTTATAGCATAAAAATTATTATTATTATCATTAATTTGTTATTATTGGTATTATTATTATTATTATTATTATTATTATTATTATTATTATTATTATTATTATTATTATTATTATTATTCTGATGTTATTGTTAGAGGTGTTTTTTTTTAAAATTATAAAAAAAATTATCATACTAAATACTTTTGCTAAAGATATTTTTAATCTTTTAAAAAATTTATAATTTATTTATATTAATATTATTATTGATATTTTTAATGGTTAAATAATATAATAACAATTATACTATTATTCTAAAAATATTTGAAATAAAAAAAAAATTGTACACGCACGAGTCACATACTATTGTAATTATTATGTAAAATGAATTAATTGCACCATATTGTGATAAAAAAATTATTTATTATATTTTAAACTGTTATTAAGATCGTATCACTTAGATTTACTATTTCATTACTTTAATAATAACATCTACAACAATATAACCTAACTTTCATGATATTTATTATTATTATTATTATTATTATCAATTATAACTATAATGATTATTATTATTATTATCAACCCTACCTAGGGATGACGAAAATTCTCATGCACGCACGTATTCGCGAATAAAATCCACTATGGGCAATTAGTACCCGTAGGTAAAAGGTAGCGGGTATTTTAATACTCGCTTATAAACGGGTCAGGTGCGGGTATCATATTACCCGTACTTGCAAGTATTCGTTACCCCAAAAAATTAAAATTGAATTTATATTTTATCAAATTAAATTATAATTATAATTATAATTATAATTAAATTTATATTTTATTAGCTTAAATTTAATTAAAATTAAAATTTAACTTAATTTTTATTTTATTTTAATTTTGTATAATTTAATTTTAAAAACATTATAATATATATATATATATATATATATATATATATATATATATATATATATATTATAAATATTCATGGGTATGCGGGTATTCACAGGTACCTACGGGGTTTTAAAAAAATCCGCGTATATTTTGTAAGCGAGTACCCAACAGGTAAATAGGTGGGTAACGAGTGAATTTTTTTTTTTTTTTGCAGATCGAGTTGTGAGTAGGTACTATTTGTATCCTACCCGACACGTTGTCATCCCTAACTCTACCTATAATTATAATATAATCATAATTATGATGATGATTATTATTATTATTATTATTATTAATTATAATTATTATTATCACTATTGTTATCAACTATCATTATTATGATCATTATTACTATCGACTATAATATAAGTGTTATTATCATTATTATTAACTATAATTATTTTTATTATTATTATTATTACTATTATTATTAATAATAAGAACTATAATTATTATAATAGTTATTATTATTATTATTATTATTATTATTATTATTGTTTTTATTATGATTACATCTTACTTTTACTTGTTATGTACGATTCAGGATGTCAAAAATATTCGTACCCGTGGGTATCTGCAGATAAAACCCGCAATGGATAAAACGATTATTAAAAATGGATACCCGCTACCCACGGGTACGAATATTTTTTATACCCACATGTTAACGGGGCGGGTACGGATATCATAATATCCGTATCCGTGGATACCCGTACCCGCTAAATTTTAATTCACAAAAATACCCATATATATATATATATTAGTAAAAAACATTTTGACCTAATTTTTTCTTTAGAATCAATTGGAGAAAGTGGGCTTGTTAATCAAAGCACTAATTAAAGAATTCTCATTGTGCTGAACGTCATCTTATATTTATTTTTATGATTATTTGGACTTGTATGAACTTGAGTTTGTTTGAACTTTATTTAAAATTTATGACAGTGATGTATTTTATTTTATTTTATTTGAATTTATGATTAAATATTTATTTTTTAAATAATTTTGTAAATACCCGCGGGTACCCGCGAATATGAAAAAATAGACGGGTACCCGCATAATGGATACCCGACGGATATGGATACGAGTATGGGGCGAATATTTATCCTGCGGGTAGGGTGCTGGGGAGCTACTACCCATACCCTACCCGCCCCATTGACATCCCCTATGTACGATCATGTTTCAATGTTGTCTTTCTTAATTGTTTTGTTATTCATTTATCTTTACATCTGAACAATTATTTTAATTCAACAACATAGTTACTAAATTTAGTAAAATAATAAAACTAAAAATAAATTTTTTATTGTAAATAATTATTTAAATTAAGAGGATAAAATTGAAAAAACAAAAAAAGACACCAAAGATGTTTATCTCTTTATAGGTCTAGTTGTATTATTATTATTATTATTAATATTTTTTATCATTACGCGATATTATTATAGTGGTATATTATTATTATTATAGTTAGACATACATTGTACTTTTATTTATTACGGGATCAAATCTCAATTACTTGCATTTTTTATTTGTTTTGTTATTCAATTAATATATGTGTAATTATTTGAATTAAAAAAAAATAGTTACTAGTAAAATGATAAAATTGACAAATAAATTTTATTATGAAAAAATATTTAAATTTAACAAATAATAATTAAGAGGATAAAATTGTAAAAACAAAAGAGGATACAATTGACACGTGACACGTTGACTAACGGCGTTAGTCAACTCTGTTTGAAAGGGACCTAATTGAAGCAATTTTCAAAAGTTGGGATGCAATTGACACTTTTTTAAAAGCGGGTACCAATTTGACACTCTAGTACCAAACTGGGTACCTTACGATTAATTAAACCTATATATATATATATATATATATATATATATATATATAGTTGTTGTTGTATTATTATTACTTTTACCACTACGAGATATTATTATAATGATATTGTTATTATTATTATTATTACTATAGTTAGACACACCTCTTAATTTTATGTACTATGTGATCATATTTCAATTACTTGTCCTTTTTATTTGTTTTGTTGTTGATGTATATATTTATATATATGTTTTTTTTATTTCAAATATTTTTAGAATAATAATATAATTATTATTATATTTATTTAACCTTTAAAAATACTAATACTAATATTAATATGAATTATAAATTTTTAAAAAATTAAAAATTATTTAGAAAAAGTATTTAGTATAATAACATTTTTTATAATGAAAAAAAACTTCTAATAATAACACCATTGTGAATCGTAATAATAATAATAAAAATAATAATGATACCAATAATAACACACTAATAATATTTATGTCATAAATATTAATATTAATGTTAATACTAAGAGTGCCATTATTTTGTAAAATCAATTAACTACACGATATTGTAATATCAATTTTATTTATTATATTTAAAACTAAAATTATTATTATATCATTTAGATTTATTGTTTCATTACTTTAATAATAACATTTACAACAATATAACATAATTTTCATAATATTTCATTATATAATATTTTTTACTATTTTATTATTTTAATATACAAAAAATATATATATATATATAATCCATGAGTACGCACGTGTCGGTCTACTGCTAGTTAAGAAATAAAATAATGATAACTAAAATAAAATATCCTTTTAAAAAGATAATATTGCTTAAAACAACAACTTTCAGGTTTAATTTTAAAGAATTAATGTTTTAAACAAATGGTTCAATAATCCATTAATTGTGTCAAGTATGACAACTAAATTAAAGTTTCTTGTGACATTACAAAATCAATTCTTTTAACAATAAAACAAAATCATCAAAAATTAGCAAGTGTAGGGTGTTGAAATTTCATTAGGGCATGCATGTTTTTTTCTCTTGATTACATGAAGAGAAGTTCTTATATATATGTATATATCTTCCAACATAAGCAAATGAAGATTATAATTTGAAAATGCATGGATATTAACAATCACTACTGTTTTTGTTGATGCTACTTTTGTTTAATTCTTCGTTTCTTCATCTTCGTTCTCATCATTGTGGTTGTTGTCTCCATCTTCTTGAGATTGATTCTGTTCATCACTATCTTCTTCTTCTTCTTCTTCTTGTTCTTGAGTAGAAGGAACTTGTTTTGTGGGTTGTGGTTCATCCACTTCTATTTTCTTCCTTGCCAAAAATTCAACCGCTGTAACTACATCACTGATTAAAGGTCGAGTTTCATCTTCTTCTTGGAGGCACATTGCTGCCACTGCTAAAGCTTGGTATAAACTTTTTACAGGATACTCGTCTTTCAACAATGGATCTGCCATTTGTGTAAATTTCTTCCTATCTTTTAAGAGTGGTTGTGCCTGAAGAGAAGCATAACCCCTAATTACTTCATCTTATTTTCTTTTTCAAATCATATCTTTCACACTTTCATATAGCTAGTCAATCAAAATTGTTGAATAAAGAACACACATTTCATATTTGAGCCTAGTGAATAGACATATGCAAAATTTTCAATCTTATTCAAATGATCCAAATTCATGAAGCGTATATCCATGGAATCCACATTTATGTATATAAATTAGGAGGAAAAAAAAAAGAAAAAAAGTAAGAAAAGATAAGATAGAAAGTTAATAAATTGTAAATGAAGTTAATTACGTAATAAAAAATTTGAAAAAATATAATGACATATCCAAACACATTTTTAAGGGTGATAAAATGAGTCTGATTTGTCATTAACTTACAAAAATAGGATGAGTTGGGTTGGTCCGTTAAATAAATAGAAATATATATATATATATATATATATATATATATATATATATATATATATATATATATAATATAATATGAAAGAATTAATTTTTAAAATTAATTTTTATTTAAATTTTTAATTAAAAAATGGTTAGTCTTTCTCATCCTATTTTTGACTTATCATTTGACGGGTATTACCATTTCTTTTAAATAATAACGAATTTTAGTGGCTAAAATAATTTATATTATAAATAAAAAGTTATAATAAATTTTTAAATTTAACTAAAATAATTTTTATTATGAATTGATATATAAATTGGTTACTAACATTAATTATTAAGATTATGAATATCATAAAAATGAATTTTTAAATTGATCTCTAATTAAAAAATTGATCTTTAAACATATTTTTGGTGTATGGATCAAAATGGACTTAAAAGTTGAAAACTTCAATCGAACAAGTCAAATTTTAGTGGGTTGAAGGATCAATTTATAATTTAGGGTTTAGGGTTCGTGATCCACTTTTCTACTCCTATATATTTTACACTAATTATTATTTTTTTTTTCTAAAGAAATAGTATGAACTTTTGTACACAAAGAAAGGTTTGAAGACATACCCAAAGAACTAAATTTTGCTCTTCTTCTGGCCTTGAATATTCAATGACTCTTCTTCCCGTGATCATCTCCAAAAGCACCACTCCATAGCTATACACATCCGATTTTGTAGTCAATTGCCCTGTTGATGCATACTCAGGAGCACAATATCCATATGTTCCCATCACTCTGGTAGACACATGTTTTTTGTCTCCTGTTGGTCCAAGCTTTGCAAGTCCAAAATCAGAGAGTTTTGGATTGAACTCTTCATCCAACAATATGTTTGATGCTTTGAAATCACGATATATCACTGGAGGGTTTGCTTGGTCATGCAGATATTCAAGTCCTTTTGCTGCACCTTCTGCAACTTTCATTCTGGTATGCCAGTCCAAACCCTTCACTCCTTCAGGTAAGTCTGAAAATTCATTTTTTTGTTTTGTTTTTTTCATTAACAACATTAGATTCTTGTTAAACCATAGAAAACTTAGTTTAATCATTTCATTTACCCACCAAGTAAGTGATCTTCTAGAGAACCATTAGCCATGTATTCATACACCAAAATTCTGTGTTCTCCTTCAGCACAATACCCTATCAAGTTCACCAGATTAGGATGGTGCAGAAGACTCAAAATTAAAACCTCAACAAGAAATTCTCTGGTTCCTTGAAATCCATTTCTGTCAAGTTGCTTCACAGCAACAACCTGCATATTTGACACAACACTTTGAAGGTTAGTCAAAACTTGGATAAATTTTCTTCCTTTTAACACAATATTTCAAACAGAAGTTAAAGTAATAATTAATACTTGATTAGTGCTCTGAAGTTTTCCTTTGTATACCCTCCCAAAGCCTCCTTCACCAATCATGTTGGTAGGATGAAAGTTCTTAGTTGCATCACATAACTCATGATAAGAAATGATCCTAGAGCTAATGTTTCCTTTCCCAAGCTTTGCTATCTCATCTGTTATGAACTTTCTCTTGCCACTATCTACAACACAAAAATTGTTCCACTTTTCATCATTCATGTTTTTCTTTCACAATGATGCCCTAAATAAACTTGGTAACCAATCATAAAAATTCCATGTTTGCAAAGTAAAACAAACAAAACTCTTGCATTTTAGATCCTTCTCATTTCATTCTCATTGTTATAAGATTTGATAAAGTTTACATAACCTATGCAACACAACATTTTGATTGTTCTTACATCACTTTCATTTTTTCCCTCCTAGACCTCTATATTTAAGAGATTTTGAATAGTTTTAGCAAATGATCGTAAAAAACACACTATTTTTTCAACATTTTAGCCTATAAATTATACCATTCGATCTAAGATCATTACAAGAAATACGAATTTTTATTAAGGGACTTGTTTCAATATTGTGTTATTAATAAGAAAAGTATAATTAAAAATCCCTAATACGAAACATGAATAAGAAACAAATTGTAATTCAAATAGAACAAAAATAAGAGAAATAATTATGAGAACTCACCTGATCTAATAGAGATGTTAGAAAATGAGGCGACACTTCTATCATCATATTCTTTTTCTTTCTTAATGCTCTTCTTCAATTTCAATCTCTTCTTCTTGAGCCTCCTTTGTGATGAACAACAAGGAAATAAACTCATTTTCTTTTTTCAAAATTTGATTTAATCAAATCCCCATTTACAAAGTTTTAGAAACTTATTTGTTGGCTTTCCAAACCCTTCTCTTAGCATGCAAATGTTACGTGCCCTATAATCCAATATTGCTCTCGCAATATCCAACACCCTAGAAAGTGCCTCAAAATGTTTGTTTGATTGTTCTTGATTCAAACCTTGTTCTGCAAAATACCATGCAAATATTCTAGATTCTGAGAATCTCTACTCACATGGTTTCTTTTGCTTCGTCAAGGCATATGAGCATGGAATGGATATTAAGACATAGTCAAATTTGCCAATACTAAAAATAGCGAAAGTGAGGTATCATATGTTTAACTATGGCTCTTGTTGGGTAACATCTATGCGTTACAATTTAACGTAGGATTTGATGCATGTCTTCTCGCACGTCATTTCAACTACCTCCTTTAAATATATATATAATGTTGTTGTAATGTTTTTCAGGCCAAGAACTTATTTAAGGTAAAATAAAAATGATTTTAGTAGAGAACAATTTAGTGGTTATTTTGAACTTTAAAAGAGAAATTAACTCATGTCTGTTTACAATTAATTTTTTTCTAAAAACAAAAATGACTTTATGAAAGTTGTTAATTTTTTTTTTCAGCTTTTGATTATTTTTAAAAATTGTTAAAAATTATTATTTTTGTAAACAAAAGTACTTTTTTGGTGACACGAATAAAACAAAAGAAATAAACTCTTAATAGAATGAAAAGATGCCATTTTTTCAATAATGAAAATTTACTGAGAATACAAAATTTCCAATATGCTTTTCAATAAGGGAAAAAATTTCTATATTATGATATGAACGATTGGAAGTTTTTATGTAAATAAGACATGTAGTTATTTAAGTTTGGAAGAAAATTGACATGTGAGTATTAGTTTAAAACTACTATACATGTCAATTTAGTCCATTTCCCATGATTTGATCGTCGGCTAAAAAATTCACACATCAAAAATTTCCTAATTAAAAATCCACATGACCAAAATATCTACAAAAGAAGTTTTTTTTGCTAGGATCAATCCATAAACTTTCTTTAACATAAAAAATTATTAATTATAGGATAATGGATAATGATATTTTGATATATTTTTTTGGATCTATTTTTAATTCACTAATACAATTACCTTTTAATTATTTATTTTGATTTTTTTGAGTGATGTGACATGACTATTTAAAAATGATTAGAGTAGTGGATTAAAAACGAGTAAAAAAAAATAGCTAAAATATCATTATCCTTAATTGTACATGCAAAACTGGTTGGGAAAGATATCGTTGAACCATTGATTTTGAAGGAAGAGGTTGAAGATGCAATATGGAGCATAGAAGCAAGGCTGTCTACTGAGGGAGTGAACCTATCTGGGGCTCAAGGTGAAAGCTATAATTGTGTATCTGGAATGAATGTAATCGATCTTGAACAGAGAATCAAACAACTGGAGACAGTGATTGAAAAATTAAAGATAACAAAATTTGGTCACTGTTGAAAAAATTATTAGCTTATCAAACCAAAACCTTACTACTTGTTAACATGTATTTCCTTTTATATATACTTTCAGAATAACATGACATGAATGTTCAGAAAAACAAGTTTAACATGATACTATTACTATAGGATCTTAGTTAGCACTGGTACATTGTCCTAGACAGATTTCACAGCATTACAGAGCCAATGCATTTAGACATAATTCAGCATCCTTCTGGCCTTGCAGGCTAGCAACTTTAGAAAACTGTTGATAGACGTTCACAGAGAAATCCAAATACTGATTTTTATGATCTAATGCATGCAACAAGTCTAATTTGCCTTGCTAATATGAGATATGCAATTATGACGCAAAGTGGAATGCTAAAAAACTGAAATCATGCATGTGAACCTAAAGCTGGCAGAGTTGGCAAGAACAGATGTTAATGCAGATTCGGGTTTTCATGTGACATGCTAGTGGAGATTCTCCCTATGCAGTACTTCAACAAGTCTAGAATGATATGAAGGAATGAACAATACTCTCTAATCCTGCAAGAAAAGGACAGAACCTAAAATCACACTTTGCACCTGTTGTGTATCAGATTCGAGGTGCATACATGTTTCTCAAACTTCTATTCCCTGAGGGAATTGCAATACTACCTATTAGTAACAATAAATAGGTTGTGTGAGACAGGAATTCCCAAACGACATAAGATCTTTTATTTTAGTGTAAAGTTTGCTGAGTACCTACACTTGATGTTAAAAGTATCTTATGCATAAGTAGGAAAAAAAAAGAAGGAAAAAAAAAATTAAATGAACTTCTGATGTGTCAGAGTTAGCTGCAAAACCAATGAGTGACAAACAGCAGCAGTTAAGTGAAAAGAAAGGATGGGAGTGCATGAGAGTCAAAGCTCCCTCAAGCAAGAGAAACTCTATGCTCCAATTTCTAATTATGATCCTCCAAAAAGGTACTTCTTCATCACTACACCATTTCTTATAACAGAAATGCACACATCACACTCCATGCAACCAAAATTCCTCTTTCTACCCTTTCTAACTTTTACAAAAGAAAAACACAAATTATTAACTAGATTTGGGCTTGGACTTTCGTTGATAAGTCTGAAATGGCTTATCCCATTTTAAGGGACGGTTCCTATCAATGTCACCCTCTATAAAATTAGCCTTGTCCTCAAGGACAGATTCGGCAAAGCAGGAGCAAATAGAATTAGGAAATTCCCAAGTAGCCTCTTCCTATTTAAATTCACAGTGTGTATAAATTCTAACATAGTTAATCCTTTTTAATCTTAAGCATCGAAACTTAAAACAACTTGAGATAGAAATAGATTTGACTTAAACAATGGACGTGAGGTACAAAAGCAGAACCAAATACACTTGGTAATTTTCTTAGCTATTCTTTTAACCAGTTCCATACAAGTCTGCACATAATTTGAATTTGCTTCTGAGTATAAGACAATATTCAAGTTTCAAAGAATATTGTTACTTCGGTCAAGAGAATTATCAATGAATTAAACAAAACTCAAATATCTCATTTTAACATAACCATTGCTAAAAAACAAGTAAACTACACAGGTTGTACCAAAAGAGGGACCATCGCATCAAAATAAGCAGCAATACAAGTTAGCAATCTACACATTCTGTTCTACTAGCTAGATTCAGGAACTGTGCTCTATAATGGCAAAAAAGGATTCTTGGACTTCATTTACAAAAAAGGACACTATGGTTCAGCTTTAAATCCAATATTTTAAACTTTATGACCTAATTTTTCTGCTTTAAGCTTGGCAACCACTCTTTCAAGCTTCCCAATCCGGCTTTCAAGATCAGAAGCAATATCTTCTATGCAAGAGCTTGCATATTTCCTTTCCACACCACTGACACCATCTCTATCACAAAATAAATTATTGATTTTGACTCCATTTCTGTTGTCTTTGACACTTCTTGATTCTTCAGCACTTAAGGATGGAAAAACAATAGATACCGGACCAGAAACATTTTCAACTTCTTCATCACCAACACATGTATCTTCACTTGAAGAACTGGACAACTCAATGACCGGACACTTTTCCATTTCATCAAAATCATGTTCTAGTTTTCTCTTAATCTTGCAAGTAAAACCAGGTGGTGGGCCACAGGATAGGCTGCTCTCTTTCTTCACATATAATAATGATATTGGTAACGCATGTTGAGTTACTTTCAACACAATCATAATGTTTGCTTCTTTCCTTACTTTGATTTGATTGCTTCCACCAATGATAGTACCTAGAAGTAACACTTGGTTTATGGCGGGCACATACCGCAATGAACAAATATGTATCTGTTACTAGCTCACTATAACTTGTCCAAGGTTTCTCTTTGTGAGGTACTAGCATACCAGGAATGTCTTGATCCATCCCAAACTGCATAGCAACACGATTAGGGCAGTAATGTTCTACACATTCCATGCCCTCCAACTCTGAGAGTCTCATGCAGCGAGCAAAGGATTCTAATTCATCATCAAAATTGGGATTTTTGCATACCCACTTGTCATTTTCATTGTAAAGCTGAAGAGGAGGAGAATTCACAAATGGACACCAAATAAAGTCATTTCCATTCCAGCTCTTGAAGAGTTCAAAATCAATTTCAAGTTGTCATGTTTAACCATTTTCACTGTGTGCCATTTAGCCATCAAGAGTTGGCCTTGCTCAACTACTCGAGGACACGGCTGCAACGAGGGAAATCTCTCCAATGCCCAAACTTGGACCAACTGAAAAGGAGCCAACAATGTAACTTCTAACTCCACTATTGTGACCATTCTGACTTTTTCATTCAGCAACCTCAAATCCCTGTAAATGTTGGCTAAGACAGCAGGTGCAAGAGCTAGTTTAGTCCCTCTTGCTAACTGTATGGCAACAGGAAAAACACTTTTCAGAATGGATTTATATGATCTACCAGGGAAAACAAACCTCGACAACCAGCAACACAAGAATGCCTCATGTTCCAAATTGCTTTCATTACTCATGAAATACTTCATCCATGGATTATGATCCGCCCTTTTGGCCTTCGATTTGAAAAACATCCTAAACACAGTAATCAACTCTTGTTCTACTTCCTTTTCCTCATCACTCACAAGAGGTCTAGAGAAAGGCTTCTCCCCATGAAAACACAAACGTGTTAGTCTTTGAACACCACCTTTGTGCAAGCTCAAGAATCAACTCATCATTTCTACAGATAAGAAAAGTAGAAGCTTTGATAGCTTGGTCTATCCCAGTCTTTATCCACATATATTCATACTTTTGTTGCATCTGTTGAACCCATGTATTCCATTCTTGATTTGGATTATGCCATCCCCTGTATATCACTTCTAGTGGCAGCTTTCCGGGGTTGGAAGCAACTGTTGCTGTTCTTCCAAAAGAGAACATGTAATGAGGAGGATTTGCTCAGCCTTCCATACAGGGTTTGATAAAATAAGCAGTTCTGCGAATTGGGTTTTCACCAGACAATGGTGAAACCAGGAGTTCTTCCTTTGCTTCGATAATAGTGTCCTGTGATAGCTCCATGCTATAGATGCCAATCAGGAAGTACCTGAAAACACAGAAAGAAGAGTTACATCAATCTACCAATGGATAAGAAACAACCCTACTGAAAAGGACCTTTGAACTCAAACTTTTTGCTTCTTTCTTTTCTTTAGAACATGTCTTGCACTTTATCAGAGGGAAGCTTCTATTACTGATATTTGAATAAGATTTCGTGGCTCACAAAACAACACAACCTTCACTGTGTTTGAGTAGAATTCTTTGAACCCAAAAAAGAATGTGAGAACTGAGAACAGAGAATTTGAAAAGTTTTTGAGTAATATATCAGCGTTTGAGTTCTTCCTCGGAACATGTAGTCATCAAATGTTCCACACGTCACTTTTAATTGAAGACAGCACTTGGATTAAGGAGATTTTTATTTTTTTTAACTATTATAACTCCTTTAATTTCTATAAGTATGTATATCTTATCTTATAATTTTTATATTGAAAAGTTATTAGTTTTAATCTTTACACGTATTAGTTTTTTAATGCTGTTTTAAGGTAACCATTTTATATTATATATATATATATATTCAAAGAAAAACATTTATTTATGTTGTTACAATTTTTATAAGTGAAATTAATAGCAAAATTATATGTTATGTAATAGTTATGTTTATTATAACAACATTGGTTTATAGAATTACATCACTTAGTCAAGTAATATTTTATATACTAAATTTATTTTAAATTTAATATATATAAATAATTTTCATATGCGTATAGTTAATTAATACAACTCTGCCATAGAGAGAGATTGTGTATTACACATGTTATTGTATTAGTTTAAAATTAATACTAACATGTCATCTTTCTACATATCTTATTCACATAAAAACTTCTGATCGTGCATATGATAATATAGAAAATTTGTATTCTCAGTAAATTTTCATTATTGAAAAAGTGACACTTTTTTCATTCTATCAAGAGTTTATTTGTTTTATTTTATTCGTGTCAAAAATAGTACTTTTGTTTACAAAAATAATGATGTTTAATAATTTTTAAAAATAATCAAAAGCTGAAAAAATAAAATTAACAATTTCATAAAGTAAATTTTGTTTTAATTTTTTTTTTAATTGTAAACAGACATGAATTAATTTTTCTGTTAAGCTCAAAATAACCACGGAATTGTTCTGTACTAAAATATTTTTATTTTACATTAAATAAGCTCTTGGCCTGAAAAACATTACAACAATATTAAATATTTAAAGAAGATAGTTGGAATCACGTGCCTGCGAGAATTACACCTAAAACTAAATTCTATTTTAATGACCCATTTAGTGGGGATTTTTTTAAAAGCCCCAAAGCCCTGAGTGAAGTGGGTTGGAACAGGGTTGGTGTCCTTTTAATCCCTTCTCGCTAAAAACTCTATTTCTCTCTCTCTGTCAGTAAAGTTTTGCCCGAAACTTCTTCTTCATACCCACGAACCTGGCCACTGTGCTCTCCTCCGTTCCCCGTTGAGCCAAATACATTCTTCGTAGAACAAAATTCCGGTTCCGCCTCCGAATTTCATTTCTAGTAAGTCTTCTTTCTTCTTTAATTTTTGTTGAGTGTTGGTTTTCTGCTTGATTGGTGGCCAAAATACATTTCTCACGCTTCTTTTGAGGAAAAACAGTGGATTCAATCATTCTCTGTAATGAGTTTTTTTTACTTAATAATTGTTGTTACTACCTCCAAGGACAGAGGTACTGATACGAAGGGATAAAATTGGAGCTCAAACAAATTCGATCAAAGTGGGATCAAGAATTGAAGAGGCCTGGTAATGATCTAAAGACTTTTATTTTCATAAGAATATGTGTAGTGTTGTTAAATCGACCCTTCAACCTAGCTTCAAAATTTTTCAGTTTTCTGAGTTTCTAGTAAGAATTTAATTGGTTCGGTATATGATTGTCAGAATTTGAATTTACTCTTTTCTGTCTTGTGATTGTAAAGATATAATCCTTTTTCTAATATGTTTTGTGGGTGTTGACCTAACCACACTCATGGCCTTTCTTTCATCTTGCTTTCCCTGTTCTGCTTTTTCCTTCTTCTATTTTCTCTTCCCCTGTTTTGTGGGGATGCTGGGTGAAACCGAAAGGTATCCATACTTTGCTTCCATCCTTCTCATGAAAACCTTCTCTTTCTCTCTCTGCTTTACTTTTCTGTGTGATTTTGGGACCAAAGATTTGTATGGAATACTTTCTTATTCTGACATTTTATGTGAAAATTATGTGAATTTTTATCGCTGATTTCATAGTTGTATATGATGGTTTGTTGCCAATTGAAATCATAATCGACCTTTTTTACTTTCCACCACATAACTCTCATGGTTCTGCAAAAGAGTAAGGGCTTTGTTGAATATTATTGTTTCTAGGTGCCATTACTATTACAAAGTTAAAGTGGGGAAATTCCAGGGTGATTTGAGGAAAGGAAAGAAATTTCAGCTCTTGTTTTGTAATTGAGGTTAAGTATAAAAGTTTGATGATGTTATAATTATTCAATATTATTTATTATTTATTGTTAATTATAAACATTGTTAAGCATGGGATATATTCAATACTTGAGGCCTTAATTGAAATTTGACAGGATTCTTGCATATATAATTAATTTTTATGTTAAAGAAGGCCCATGGGTTGGCCCCTCGGGACTTTTGTGGGTATTTTGGCCTTGTGGGCTGTTTCAATTAGGGGTTTTTTGGTCCTGTGGGCTTTTTTGGCTGCAGCCCATGTGGACCAGGGTCAAGTATGTGAAATGGGTTAAATTGACAGGTATATTCATTTTGTATTTCACCTTTTGTAAACCCAGAAGCATTTCTCTGAGAAAGGTGCCATTTTTTGCTGTTTTTCTCAATCTCAACCATGGAAAAACCGAAGACTGTGACGGGTTTGATTCTTTTGCTTTTTGTTTTGGGTGTGAGTGCTTGGACTGGTGAAATCCATGGAAGAGTTGTTTGTGATGTTTGTGGAGATTCTTCTCTTGGACCTGAAGATCATGTGGTTGAAGGTTTTCCTCTCACTCTCTCTCTCTCTCTCTCTCTTCAATATGAGTTTTGTTTCAATTTTTGTCGTTTTGATTGAGTTTCTGGATTGTGTATTCCTTTTTTGATGAAAATTGTTTGCTTTTTGCTGTTGTAAATTATCCATATCACTCTCCACCGATTGGTTAACTAGGTTGAAAATTTCACTTATGCGTGTTATCAGTGGTGTGGTTAGTTAGCGTTTTAACTGTTTAGCCCTTCAAATTGTTTGCTTGATTTTCTGGTTGTTTGACCCTGTGGAGTAAATTTGTCATACAGCAAAAGAATACCAAGGTTTTAAATTGCAGTAGCAGTTGCTGTTTTGTTGTGATCTTTGATAGTTGTTAGCATTTTAACCGTTTAGGCCTTCAAATTGTTTGCTTGATTTTCTGGTTGTTTGACCCTGTAGAGTAAATTTGTCATACAGCAAAAGAATACCAAGGTTTTAAATTGTGGTAGCAGTTGCAGTTTTGTTCTGATCATTGTAGGAAATTGCGGATATATATGGGTACAATTGCAGTAGTGGCTGACCCAAAAACCTTATAGTTGCAGTCAAAATTTTGGTTGCGGATACTGTATTGTGTAGTCACAGTTGGCCAGTTAGACCTGGTGGCATATGAGATGGAACAAGGAAGATGTTTCTGGAAGTTGTTTATTCACATTTGAGGATGATGATGATGATTGATGAATTGTTTGTTTGTATATTTTTACTAATTAACAGAAGGAGAATGAGATGGGCTGATTGGTTTGATCAAAGGATTTGGAGATATTCATAAGAATGCATTACTTGATAAACCTCTCGTGGGAGTGAAATTATTTTTCTTTCCTTCAATCCCAAGTAGAATTTGATATCTGAGAATATTTGTGTTCCTGATCCAGTCAACTATATTGATTTTTTAATGATGATATGACTAATTAAAAAAAGATGTTTCATGATAGTCTCTTCATCTTACACAATTTGCATTTCCATTTCTTGAAGTTTACTTGTATCAATGACTGCGAATATCTAATTTTTTTGACGATTTCTAACTTTTCTTTCTTACCCCTTTCATCTTTTTAAGATGACCGTTTCATGTATTGTGTTAGTTAATTTATGTTTGTGGATATGTTGTTTTTGTGAATGATGGTATGAATAGATGAAAAAAGATGTTCATTGAGTCTCTTCATCCTGCTCACTTTGCCATTCCATTTCTTGAAGTTTATTTGTATCAATGATTGTTAATGTCTAATCATTGTGACGATTTCTAATTTTTCTTTCTTACCCTTTCATCTTTTTTAAGAACACTGTTTCATGTATTGTGTTAGTTGATTTATGCTTGTGGATATGTTGTATGTTCAAAACTCCTTAAATGCATAATGAAATATCATTATGTATGTTATGACCACCTCCCTTTATTAGTTTGCTATGAGCGTGTCCCAAGCTAAACCTCAAAATATTAATTGAACATCTCTGCCATAAATTTTCTACGAGAACCATATTTTACTCCCTAACATTTTTGTTCACATCCTCGCGACACAAACAGGACTAAAGTAGTTTGTAGTGTTATTCAAAAGATTTTGGTTAAGAGAGATATAAGAGATGGAGGGTATTAGTATTGCTGTCCTAGGAGAAGTTTTTATAGTAATGAAGACCAAATTCGTAGGGATAAACTCCTATCTATCTTTCTATCCTTTTGTTGCAGATATGTGTCTCTTAAACTCGTTTTCTCAAAGGGTTTGATTCTTGTCGCGGTGAAAACCTCTCAATTGGCTGATTGTTCTCGTTTTCAAAAGTTTGATGATTCGAAATTCCTTATTTTTATCCTGAAGATCCTATTGTATGCCACTGATGTCTAATGGTTGTTCTTCCGATAAACTTATGACAACATTTCATGTTGGTTATGTGCAATGCAACCTAATATAATGTTGTCTCTTATCAGAAACAAGCCTTCTTTCTTATTCTTCCGTGTCTGGTTTTTGATGTAATCCAATTCCATTTTCAGATTTAACCATTTGGGTGATGATTCATAGTTTCAACTTTCATATCATTCCTCAGGTGATGATTTAATTTTGAAATTTAACAATCATACAAAAACTGAACAAAGGAGATTTCACTGGTCATCTTGCCATCCTCTACAATTGCTTTGAAGCTGAAGTATATTCATGCATATTTCTCCCTTACAGTTTCATGTTGTATTTCCCTTTCTTATGGTTGTTCTTTTCACCATTTTCTAACTTTCTAACTGTACTACTTCACTATCGATCACTCAGAAATATTTAAACTTGCAATGTGGTCTATGTTGATTCACACAGGATTCCTTTTATTGGTGCATTTTAAATGTTGCTGCAACTCACAAATCAGAATGCGATTTCCATATATCAATTTTAACTTATTCTCACGTACTATTAGACTAATATCTCCTTCTCTTAACAAAAAGGTAATTGACTTCAGTGCTCTATTGTAGGTGCTGAGGTTGCTGTTCTTTGCATCACCAGGTCTCGAGAGGTTCTAAACTATCAGGCATTCACAGATGCCAAGGGGATATACACAGTGGCCGAGACAATGCCGGAGAGTGATCGTTGGGATGCATGTCTAGCTCGACCAATCAGTAGTTTCCATGAACAGTGCACTCAACTTGGTGAGGGCAGCTTGGGAGTCAAATTCAGTTACAATCACCCATCGGGATATTCACACAATGTCAGGACCTTTGTGTATCGACCCACCAATGTTCCAACGTACTGCATATGATTTATGTATGGTCTTGTTCTTCTAAATCTGTGAGTTTATGCTTTGGTTGAACTAGTTCAAAACTGATGAGCATATGAGCATATTCTCTTTATACTATACATGTAGGTGAAGTTGTGTTCCAGTGTTTCTTTAGAACCTAGAAATAGTAAGCATGAGACGTTTGAGTAATTGTAAATGATAATATTATAGAGAGCAAAGCAAAATCATAGTAATGGCACTGTCATTGAACAGTGCAATGAATCTCATGGCTTAAGTGCACATTTATTCTTACCATTATACTTTAACTACCAAAGTTTCACAAAGTTGATGTAACTGGTTTGTGTAAACATATGATGAAAAGACAAGGGTTTGGATCCCTTGACTTTACGTATGAAGAAGATTTTGTTGAATGTGGTAAAATTCCTCTAATTGATATGAGAATTATTTTCATTACTTACACGTTGATAAAGAATGTTAAACTTGTTAGGTACTAATTGCCATTTTGATAAAGAATGTTAAACTTGTTAGGTACTAATTGCCATTTTGATAAAGAATATTAAACTTGTTAGTTACGACATCCTTTAATTGTGTTAGTCCCAACTTGATCTATTTTTTATATAAACTAAAAAAAATTGACTTAGGCTAAATTAAAGATAACTATTTTTTTTAGGATTAAAATATACATTTGATCCTATTTTCGTTCCGTTTTGTCATTTTAGTTCTAATATTGTTTTTTCGTTTAATTAGGTCCCACTTTTCATCAATTTTGTTCAATTTGGTCATTTTTTGTTTACGTCATTCAAATAATTAACTAATTAACGATTATGAACAATGACTGTCACATGTTACTTCATGATTTTTTTTTTTTTTGATGTACTTACTACATAGTATTTTAGCTGAATATGGTTTGAGTTAACCTTTCAAGAGTCAATCTGTTTCCTAGTCTGATTGCAGTATTAATATACATTCTTTGCTGTTTTTAGTGTGTAGATATAGTTTTAATTCCATCTTGTTGATTTAACTTTGTTTAGGTACTTAGGATTACGTTACTGAGTAGTGATCTATTTGATTTTGTTCTGCTTTTGTTATTTTTAGTGTTCTGTTTCAGTTTTATAGATGCAGATTTAGATTCAGATACAAAATTTAGTAGTATTTTGGTAGCTGACTTGTACCCCCTTGCTGTTTTTAGCTAGATTCCAGTTCATATTTGATGTTTTGATTTAGTTTCATTGTTTTTGGCAGTGAGCATTAATTTTAGTCATACTTTTCTGATTCAAAATTGTAGAAGTAGTTCAAATATGATCACATTTGTTGGTTTGGGTTTAGTTAACTAAGTTTTGTTCTGTTAGTAGTATAATTCCAGTTTTTATAGTAAAATTTTAAGTTCATTGCTGTTTTTAGTAATTAGCATAGTTTTTATCTTGCTTTTATCATTTTAAACTTGCTTAGCTAATTCTTTTGCTGTTTTTAGATTAGAAACTGTTTTAGTCTTGTTTTAGCCATCAGGTTTGCTGTCTTAGTTTCTTTCACTATGTTGGTTTCTAGTTCTAGTTTTTCTTGTTAGTTTGAATAGTCAATTCTTGTTTTGATTTTTATTTCACTGCTTGAATCAAGTCCTTGAGATCTTTGGTGGATTGATTGATAAGCGGTGAAATTAGAACCTTCTCAAATTTATGGTAATGCTAACTTTCATGTGCTGACAGACTTTTAACTTTAACACTTGAGTGATATGAGTGAAACACTACCTGGTGAGGCTAATTCTAATTCTTAGAGCATGGTTTGATTAATTTCTGTTGCATCCACTGTAATTGACCTGTTTTTAACCAGCTTGAGGCTTTGGAAAGTGATTTTGGCAGATCTGAGGAGCTCTCAGGTTGCAGCAGTGCTGTGAAAGTGCGTGATTCAATTCAGTATTGTAAATTTTTTCTCTTTTATGTTTATGTAGTTTTTTTTTTTTTTTACTTTATCCTGGAGTGCAATAGTTCAAGTGTGGGGTGTGATAAATCTTGTTGAATATTTCAAAGTTAGTAGAATTGTTTTTGGGTGTTGTTCTGTTGTAATTTCTTCTTTTTAATTCAGATTTAGTTTAAAGGGTAAAAATTACTTGTTTTCAAGAATTTGTGTTAATAGTGTTTTTAAATTCAATTATTAGTTTAGCTCTTATTTTGTTTAATTTCTAATTTGTAAATAAATAAAATCTAGATTTGGTTTCTAGTTTTTGACTTTGGTGTATTTGTTTAGTTTAGTAAGTAGTTTATGTGCAGCTTTAATCTAATATTTCATTGAACCAAATGAAGCATAAACCGAAAAAGGATAGATTTCTTAAATATCATGCTGAGACAAGTTTTTTACTCTAACACCTTTAGCAATCTATTTAAGATAAATTACCATTACCATTAAAAGATAACGTGTTGTTTTAAACCAAATGCTCCTTCGTTCCAAAGATCAATTAACGATAATGAAGAATTAGACACTTTCGTAAATACAAAATACTGACAGAAATTGGCAAAATTACCAACTCATACTAAAAAAATCTTGATCATCATAAATAATATACATCAACCATCAAATTAACAAGGGTCAGTAAAACAAGCATGAATAATATTTTTTTCAAAAACAAGACAGAACTATTCATTGCATTGTTGGGTTTTTTTGACGATTGTGATGATGGTTGTTTCATAAATCTCCAAACGTGTACCTGCTTGGAACAAAATATATCAAACCAAACGCCATCCTCAAGATACATGAGCCACAATCTTAATAGTTTCAAAAATTTTATCATCTAGCGATTCAAAGTGTTTTCTACTGCAGAACAGATGATACAAATTTAACCTTGCTGTGTTTATTTGGTAAGAGAGCTTCATTTCCTTTCATACAACATGGTGGAAGAAACGTTTTTGTAACTGTATTCAAATTGAAATGCTTGTGAGAATTCTTCAAGCAAGGATTTATGTGTAATATGAATAAGACTAGCATCATTCAGATGATGCAAATCAGCTCTTCCATGACCAACACCCTCTCTCACCAACAACTCCTTAATGCTTCCTACTTGACGGTCTCGAATTCCACATGGGATGATCCATTTGAAGGGAGACAAATCTGTTGTGACATTAAGTGCCAAGCCATGATAGGTTATCCAGCTAGACACTCTGATGCCAACAGCTGCCAGTTTCTCATTTCCTGTAATGCATTACCAAGGTAAAAGAAAAATTATTTGAACCATCACAAAGTCACAAGCAAATTTTTTTATTTAATTTGTAATGCATTACTAATCTTGATTTAATTTGGATATTTATGTATGAAAATAAAATCTTATCATCTCAAATAAATCCCTCGGGAAATGTCATATGAAATGGACACACATGTTATGGCTAAAAGAGAAAGATCTTATTGGATCATATTTGAAAATACTCTAGTGTTAAACAAGATAACTCTAAGGCAGAACAACTATTATCTGCTAATGAGCAGAACAAAAAATACGAAATTACAAGTGTTATATAAATAGAATTTAGAGGTTTACCAACCCAAACACCAGTTAAACCTTCCACCGTAGAAGCCTGAATTGAAAATGTTGAAGAAAGAACACGAATGACAACCTCTTCAAGAGTCCTAAGGTACCAATGAAGATCCATCTTGTGCGTTCGGAGGTTGATAATTGGGTACATGACTAGCTGTAATGCAAAGCACAGTTATGTTATGAACTGCTATACAAAATAAATAAAAATAGGAATCTAAATTGTAGCAAGTGATTTAGTGCAAGCACCTGACCAGGACCATGGTATGTAACCTCTCCACCACGCTCAGTGCGATAAATATTAAAAGGTGCATTTTTCATGTCAAACTTGAGGTTCTCCACAGTACTAGCAGTGCCTAATGTATAAACAGGAGGGTGTTGTAGAACAATAAGGGTGTCATTACAATCTCCTTCCTTTTCAATCTGTGCCCTCTTGTCCCTGACAATTTTCTTTTGCCAAGACCATGCCACTTCATAAGGGACTTGCTCCTTATGCAAATCAAAGAGATCACAGCTGCAAATTTAGTTTAATGGTTAGATTTTTAAGAGTAAGGAAGAGGGATACTAATGGAAAGGGAAGATAAGAACAATGCAACTTACATCCTTCTATGGCCATTGATTACAAGAGAGGTGAATTTGGATGGTTTGGAATATAGAAGTGGCTTGTGCAGATCAAAGTAGGACCCTAGAGGTCGAGAAGGGTATGCTGATGCTGTTGATGGGACTGTGGTGAAACAATATGTACCTAACAAAATCATGTCTAATTTGCTATAACTAACTCTCTCTGAAATGGTACCTACTGTATGTGTAGTGTAAAAACAATGGAGCAATCAAAGGAAATTGGAAGGAATGAGGGGACCAATGAGCACAACCCAAAATCCAAAAGTGTGAACATTGCCACCTGAG